>NC_081414.1:230268232-230578232 GCF_030272615.1 Cryptomeria japonica | reverse complement strand
ATCAAGTGGAGCATCAAGGGCGCATCCTCATCATCCACTTCATCAATCTCAATCCGAAGGAGAAGGTAAAATAGCAAGGTAAAAATGGTCTCTTGATGTTTTAGTGTTTTTATGCTTATTTCATTGTGTTTTTTTTTATCATTTGACCTTCTAATCCATTTTCCCCTCTTCATTCTGGCACGCCTCGTGGGACACACGTCCCCATTTTAAACATTTTTGTGAGTTTGAAGTGTTTTTAGATAACAGATTGTCGATTCAATGCATCCGTCTCCACCAAAGCGCGTCCACCTCAATGGTTTAGTGCATCAGTAGGTCAAACAACGCGAGCGATTAAAAATTTGAATTTTTTGGTGTCTTTTCTGCAGTTTTTGGTCAATCAGCGTGTCCGCTCGCGAATCTGCGCATCCGACTGTGAATCAACACGCACGTTTGGTAAAAAAAAACAATTTTTTCATTAAAATTGTTAAATAGCATGTGCACAGGCAAAACGACGCCTATGCTCGCGCCAAAATGCGTGCGCATAGTTAAAAATCATAAAAAACTGCAAAACAACGCTTGCGCACATGCTTCAATGCGAGCGCCTCTGAATTGGTGCGAGCGACTACAAAATAGCGCGAGCGCCATAGGTTCAGCGCGTGCGTTTTGGTAAAAAAAAATGGTTTTCGTAAAACGGGTATAAATTTTCGCTCGAGTGTCAGATTTCAAAAATTCAAAATGCGTTGGAAAGGGGATTTAGAGATCTAAAATGGGTTGTCTTTATTATTTTTATATACATATCTAAAAAAAATATTTTAACATGTGCAAAATCAACCCTTTCTTTTTTAACTTTAGATTTCCATATTTTTAGCATATAAAATCAGTTTTTATCAAACCTTTTTTGAAATCACTTAGTAAATCATAAGAAAACTGATTTTTCAATCTTTTTTTTGGCTAATCATCTTGTGTTTGCAGTTTGTTTTCTTTCGAGTGCCCAAGATCAAATATCAAAAACTACTAATCAAGTGGTTTTGCAGGTTGCCTAGGAGGTTTAAGCAAACATTGTGTCTTTTTTTTTAACTAGGCACCTAGATCTAATTAGGGGGTAAAATAATCTTGTGTTTTCGTCTTGAAGAGTCAAAGGGTAGGAGAGTATGCTCTTGCCTATCTAGGCAATCAGAAATCTAGACCTCTTTGGTCTTTTCTAGAAATATTGCTTGTGTTACCCTTAGCGAGCCTGCCCTCCCAACTTGCTCTTTGAGCCAGTGAGAGGGGAACGACCCAAGTGAGTACACCCAGACCTAGGGTTCCCAACTTACTATAATAAATAGGCCATTGATGACGAAAAGGTCAATGGTTGGGGCTATTTGAGAGTTCACTCTCACATTGGGTGCTTAGTAGGACCCTAGAGATCTCAATCAT
Organism: Cryptomeria japonica; assembly: GCF_030272615.1. Classification (NCBI taxonomy): domain Eukaryota; kingdom Viridiplantae; phylum Streptophyta; class Pinopsida; order Cupressales; family Cupressaceae; genus Cryptomeria; species Cryptomeria japonica. The sequence continues at coordinate 230,576,834 of NC_081414.1, read as the reverse complement.
GCTTGCGTGACTACTAAGTTCTTGGTGCTTCGTTCGACTATAGGCCTCAATTGCACTTACGCAACTGCGCAGGGTAGCTCCTAACGGGAAGCCATACTAAACACCTTGTGCATAGTGGCCAAAAACCTTCTAGTCATTGGTGCAGGAGGTCGGACCTCTGAAGTCGCCCATATTTTTACGACCCTTATTAGAGACACAAAGTTCGCCATGAGGAGTTTTCACGAGAATTGATGCTTGGCTACCCTAGAGAAGTGAGTGTCGTGGAGGGGAGCCAGTGGGGTCAAGCATCTAAGTGTCCGCTCTGGGTAAGCGTAGCTGGGAAACCAATTGGGATCCATTGACTATTGTCTTTTCTCGCCATAGGATATGTTGTGAAGGTGCATGAGTGTCTTTTGAGTCTAAATTCTTTTGACCATTGTGTTTTCTTTACTTGACATCTCTTGCCAAGTCCATCCCCCACAACCAATCAATCATCCCTCTTTCCAAATTCCATCTTGCCAACATCAAATTTTTAATCCATTTCTATCTATCCAAGAAATTCTCCAATCCCCAATACACTTTCATCCATTCAAACAATCATCCTTCCTCAACTAATATTCATTCTTCCTCTAATCCAATCAAATCTCCAATCAATCAAATCCATCCATCTTCCTAATCCGGTTATCTAATCCAACCAATCAACCAATCTAATCTAATCCAAATCCAATCAAGTCCTAATCCAAGGACCAATCCAAATCAAATCCAATCCAATCAAATCAAGTCCTAATCCAAGGACCAATCCAAATAAAATCAAGCCCTAATCCAAGGACCCAAATTTAAATCCAATCAAGTCCTAATCCAAGGACCAATCCAATAAAATCAAGTCCTAATCCAAGGACTCATCCAATTCCAATCTAATCCAAACCTAATCAAATATAATTCATCATCATTCCAAGACAAGTCCTAATCCTCATCTTCATTTAACATCATTTTCATAATCTTTCCCCTCCAAAATATATTCATCTAATTCCAATCTAATCCTTCACTCTCAACATGACTACCCAGAATTTTAAAGCTTGGTATGAGAAGATGCTCATGGAAATTCATGAACCCTCCTACCAAGTTAATCCCATAATCTCCCACTCACCTATCATACCTTCATCCATCCCATCTCAACACATTACACCCAATCCCAATCTATACCATATCTCTCATCCTTCCTCTACCTTCGACAAGGGAAATCCATCTTATTCCCCATCCATATCTCCATCTTATCCCTCATCCACATACTCCTCTAATCCAATATGTATACCTCCACCCCCCACCCCCCCCTCATCTATATCCCCATCCCCACCCTTCTACAATACATTCATTACCTCTACTCCCCATCCAAATCCTTTACTCCATAGTCCTCCAATCATTAATCCTAATTCCCCAATCCATTATCCTAATCCTCCATCCAATTCCAATCCCAATCCTAATTCTCCATCCAATCCTAATCCTCCATCTAATCTGAATCCTCCAAAATCCATATTGTCCACATCCTCCAAATCCATCATCCATAATCTTATCCAAGACATGCTAGCAAAGGAGACAAAATTGTCACCTCAAAGAAAAGTGGCCAAGTCTCCTCAAGTCCTCCATCCACCCCAATCACCTCCACCTCAAAACAAGTCCTAATTCCCCATACTTCATGATACCCCCATTTCCCCATCTACTCACATCAAAGCTTCCATACCTTCCTCCATCACACAAGCTTGTTCCAAAGCTTGTTCCAAAGCATGCTAGCATAGAAACCTCTCCATCTCATGATGCATCTCCCTCCACCCCATCTAATGATCCCATTCCCTCTACTTCCTCTCATGATCATAAGATTCCTCTATCATCACATGATCCTCTTCCATCTCATCATCCAATCACCCCTCCCACTCCATCTCATGATACCCTCCCTACTCAAGATCAAAGTATCCCTTCATCTCCATGTCATGATCCCAATCCATCTAAAGATCCTAATCTTCCTTCCACATCTCATCCCCCTCGAAATGGACTCGCATCTTGTTTCCAAAATAATAAGGGTCCTCAAGATAATGCTCAAGATGTTGGCACATCCTCTATTCCTCCTAAATCCAAATTTCCGTCAATCAAATCAAAATCTTGTTATCCCTCATCTTCCGCATCCATTTTGGGACCCTATGTTCCAAAGTTAAACCCTTCATTCCTTCCATCCATTTTGGGCCCCTATGTTCCAATGCTCAATCCTCCATCCCTTCCACCCATATTGGGTCCTTACATCCCTCCATCCACCACTCCATCACCTCAAATAATCCCTAACCAAGATCAACAAAGGCACACATCCTTGAATTCCTCCCAACACTCTCTTTCCACCATCCCATCCATAAAATCCATCAATCCTTCATCCTCATGCACCCATCCCATTGCTATTGGAAGCAATTTGGATGCCCAATCTAAAAAGCATAAAGCTCAAAATCCAGAAAAAACAAAGGGTCAACATGTCCCCTCAAAACAACATGCTCAAAACAAAAATATGATCCGAAAGAAAGAAAAATTAAAAAGGCCAGAAAGGCCCCAAAAGAAAAAATTAAAAACTATGTGGATTCCCAAAGAAGCAATGCATCCCAAAGTAAAATCAAAATTAACATCCAAACTTGCTAACCCAAAATCTCCATCCATTCATAAGTCCTCCAATCCTCCATCTAACACTCCATCTTCAAAATCCATTTTGGGTCCTTATGTCCAAAAATCCACCATCCCAACTCCATCATCCCCTTCTTCTATTTTGGGTCCTCATTTCCCAAAATCGACACTTTATCCCCTATCCAATTCCAAACACTCTCCCCCACTACTCCATCACCCTTCAAGGTGTGTGCCAATGTTGATCTTCCACAAATTCTTCAAAACCCCATCCATTATCCACCATCCACTTTTCACAATCCCATTCCATTAGTCGAATCCTTATCTTCCATCCCTTATCCATTTCATCTCCCCAATTATTGTTACCAACATCTATGAGCATACCTCCAGTTCAAAGCAATACTAAGGGATACCATCCATGAAGCTATATGCTCGAGTCCTCCCTTCCTCCTTCACGCATCCACTATCTTCCATATCTAATCATCTTCATCCTTATCCATCCAAACTATTCCAAAAAAATTCAAAAAATCAAGAAAAATACAAAAAAATAATTTAGAATTTTTATAAAAAAAATCATTTCATCCAATGGTGAAAACCACTTCTTGTGGCGCCTTGGGTAAGTACCATGATGAAAACTTGGCAAACAATCATCATGTGTAATCCCCTCATCCTCTTGCACTCTACACTTGGGGGCAAGCTTCATCCACGTAATCCTCTCATCCATCTGCATCATATCCAAGTCCATTCTCCTTTCCTATCTTTGATCTTGACTATCCTATCCTGATCCTCCATCTCATATCCCTCATCCTATCAAAATAAATCCTCCATTCCTATCTTTCATCTTGATCATATAAGAGGCAAAACAATGTATATGCATGCATGCTTTGGAGCACACAAGCCTTAAATCCTCTACCATCCATATACATTACACATTATCCTCCCACCTCATACATCTTTATCCACCATTCATTGCATCCTCAATTCCACTACCTCTAGTGTGGGGCATTGTACTCCTTTGCAGCATTGTCCTTGGATCTCCATCACCCTACCCTCCATTCCTCCATTTCTTATCCATCCACTTGATCCATCTATCCAAATAATAACTCCCTCCTTCCATTCATCCATCCTCTTAGCAACCCATTAGTTCTCCCTTGTCATTGGTTCCATTCAATCAAATCCTATCCACCAATCCACCCCATCCAATCCAAATTCTAATCCAATCCTATCTTATCCAATCATATTCTCCATCTCTTCCAATTTAATCGATAATCCCATCCTCAATCCGATCCTATTCAATAATCCATCCCCCTTTTTCATCCTATCTAAATCATTTATCCTTCTTCCAATCCTATCCAATCCATCAAACTGAGCTTTCCCCGCCTACCTAATCTCGCACTGACTTGTGCCTAATCCAAGCACCCATCCATACTTTGCTAATAAAATCCAAGTGGCAATCCTCTCATCTGCAGATCTTGCGCATCCAACTTGTCTTTTGTCATCCATCAATCAATCCATCACCTGCCCATCAGGATGTATCCTTCTCTAGTTCGATAGTTTATCCAAATCCGTATCCTACTCTTGGCAAGAGATGTCAGTTGGTCATGTGCATGTTGTTTGCATGCTTGAGCTTTTCGCTTTGTTTTCATCTTGTGTCCCGAGACTATACTTGTTCAGGATTGCCTTGATCATCCTATATCTTGGTATGTCTTGGCTGGTGTATAATGGGGCAAAGTTTTCATGGCATGGTGTGTTTGAAGGTCTTCCTTGTACGACCTGACAACCTTGCATTAGTGTTTATCAACACTTGCATGATTGTGTGAAAGGCATTCATGTTTGACCGAGCGTTAGTCCACGCCTCAGATCTTCATATCATCCTGGTTCTTATAATCAGTGGTGTGGACTATCCATGGCAATATCAAATCTAGGTTTGCTCTCTATACTTGCTCAACAAGAAATCCAATCCATTTATCATTTCTTTGTCTCATTTCATTCACAACACTCCAACCCATCCTACTTCCCTCTTTCATTATCTTCATCCTTTCATCACTTCTAATTCCTTTCGAGAGCACACTTGTGTTCTTCAAACTCACATGTCCTCTCGAGGGGGCATACCACTGCTTCCTCATCATCCTTCCTCCTTATCATTCTTCCTCATCCCATGACTGGGGCATCATGCTACTAGTCCTTATCCTTTTTCTTCATCTCATGACTGGGGCATCATTCTACTAGTCCTTATCCTTTTCCTCCACTATGTTTTATTCTTCTTTGATAGAACATCATTTCATGATGCTATATCAAAGAGGGGCAAAATGTAGACAACTAAAATTAATATTTAATTAATTTAAGCCTATCAACATAATTAATTAACTTAGTTGTCTTATCCTCGTTCCTCTCAGAATTAAATCTAATTTAATTAATCCTGTCACTATTGTCCAATAATTAATTTATCAAATAAATTAATTATTCCCTATTCTTCTAAAGTCCCCTCCAATAATTATTTCCTCTAAACCCACTCAATTAATTAATTCTAATTAATTAACCTAGTCATGTGATTCCTACAAATCACTTTTTCTAATCCCACTCAACCTAACTAATCCTTCTAGAATCTCTCGTAATCATGCTTATCATTATCCCTCAATTTTTAATTCCCACTCATGTCACATTAACATTGAGTCTCTCAAAGAAATTCAAATTTGTTTGAATCCCTCAATTCATCCTTATTTTGGAATTTTTAATTCCTCATATTTTAAATTCAAATTTCTCCCCCCTTTTCCCAAGGAATTTTATATTCTTGTTTATTTTCCCAAGGCACCCTTGATCCATGTCTTCTATCTAAAATCAATCTCAACCCTTCATGATCAAATCAATATTGGCCCTCCATTGACCTTCTCCAATCTATAAATTGAAGCTTATTCTCCTCACAAATCATCCACTTCTCATGCATTGTCGTACTACTCTTTTCTCCTCTCTTCTTTCTTCAATCTTTCAATTCAAATCCATCCAGAATCCATCCAATAATCCTATCAAAACCATCAATATATCTTGTTGAGCACAAAGGAGATCAATCCACATCCAAATCAAGCAAACAACACATCAAGTGGAGCATCAAGGGCGCATCCTCATCATCCACTTCATCAAGCTCAATCTGAAGGAGAAGGTAAAATAGCAAGGTAAAAATGGTCTCTTGACGTTTTAGTGTTTTTATGCTTATTTCATTGTGTTTTTTTATCATTTGACCTTCTAATCCATTTTCCCCTCTTCACCTCTATTTGTTTATCTCTCACCCTCCTCCTCTCTATCTCTCCATCCATATCTCTCTCTCCCTCTTATTATATACATATTGCTATGTCACACTCTATCTTTATCTCTCCCTCTACCTATCTAAGTTACCTCTCTATATATTTGTCTCCTTGTTCCTCTCTCTATCTTCATCTCTGACTCTATATTCCTTTCTCACCCTCTACCTCTAGACATATCTCCCTTCTCTATCCATCCATCTCTCCCCCTCTATCTTCCTCTCCCTCTTCTTTTCTTTATCTCTTCATATTTTTTCTTCTATCTCTCCCTCTATATCCATCTCACATATCTCTTCCTTTCTTTACTACTTTATATATATATCACTTCCCACCTTTATCTTTATTTTTTGATCTCTCTCTCTCTCTCTCTCTCTCCCTCTCTCTATATATGTATATCTTCAATCTCTATCTCTCTCTACTATCTCTATTTATCTATCTCCTCTCTATATTCCTCTCCTCCACATCTATGTATATACTCTTCTATATCTCTATCTCCTTACTCCTCTCCTTGTTCCCCCCCCGCTCCCTCTCTCTCTCTCTCTATTGCAAACATAACACAAGTCTATTGGTAATGGAACTTGATTATCTTTCTTTATTTCTCCCTCTCCTTTTGTCCATATCCCTCTCCTCCATTTTCATCTCCATCTCTATCTCCTTATTCCTCTCACTCTCCTCCCTCTTTCTATCCCTATCTCTCCCTCTCCCCCAAATGCAAATATAGCATGATCATATTGGTTACATAACCGTATTATCTTCCTATTTCAACAATTTTTGCATACCTGTAAGTGGATGCAGAGTTGACTTGAAGCTATCACTTCTCCATTGAGAACTTTGTTGTACAAAAAATTCATTTGTTGATGACCTACCAATTGACTTCATGTACTACACAAATGTATGCAAAAGATATACCAAATTTTTACTTAATTAACCATCCTCACTAAAGTTGTACCAATTGCTAGTTTATTAACCATCCTCACTAAAGTTGTAAGATCCCATGTGTACTCTTGTAAGAGGAATTTGTAGCACCAACTTATCATTCAAACCTATGTTATTGATTTGTTTGTTGACCAATTGGATATAGGTGGTCCAAACTAGATTTGTTATCTAGTTTGGACCCCTTGTGGATTCCGATAGGCCACATCTATGGAGGGTTGGGTTGATTTGGGGTGGATCCAAGCAATTCTCAACAAACTTGCGAAGGACTTGTCACATCTTTCACAAAAAAAAAATCACCTTTGATGTCAAGTTTCTAAAAAATAATGAAAATGGCATGCACCATGAAGGTGTGTGGATTTGAAGGTTTCCATTTGGGCTTGGTGGTAGGGGCACTACTTCTTGATCCCATCATGCATTATGAAAATGAATGTGTAAGTGGCCCTCAAACCCTGTGAGGTGCATTGCCTCTAAACACCTACGAGGTGTGCTTTCCCTCGAATCGGCTAGGGACATTGCCTCTGAACCCTGTTGGGGGCACTACCCCTAGATCTCTGTAAAGTTGTGGGATATAGAACTAGAGCATACTAATTTGGATGCTTCCACTTTCCAACATGTTGCACTTGAGTATGAAAGTGAACACACTTTTAGTGTGTGGCAAAGGTTTTCTTTTAATTCTTCAAATGTTCCTACATCATCTAATGTCAACGATGATGATTGTTGAATTAGATATTATTTTAACATTGAACTTGAAGTTTGAATAGTGAATATTTCATAGAACTTATAATTTGTTTTAAATGACATTTGAGTTTATGATGGGTTTGTTGATTATATGATGTTATATGATATTCTAAACTTAATTCCTGTTTTTAAACTACATATATAATCTTTACATGTTTCCTATATGGGCAAACTCAAATTGAATTCAATCAAAACTTGCTTTTACTGGATCCACATACCAGATTTGCCAACCCGAACTAGAATACAAACCAAAATTGACAACTTAGATTCGAACAAGTTTGGATTCTATTAGTGTTGATACTTGTTTTTAACTCAACATATTGTTTGATCTGAGCTATTTATATCATTCAAGCAACATATGCAACTATTTTTTCCATTTGCTTACTGACATATTGTATCTACACTTAATATTTTGTCAATTTGAAGGCATATGCTACTCAAATCCTTATTATTTTTCACTCTCACTCATACTTTTAACCTATCTCATGAGGACAAAGTGCATTGGTCTATTTGTTTTGTTAAGAACTAATTGTAGGTTTTCAAATCATCCTTTATTTACTTTAAACAAAACAAATCTTCTAATATGATTTTGTTTATATGGACTTAAATCTCTATTTATAAAGATGATTGACACACCCTTTTGTACTTCACATTTAACAACATTTCATCTAATTTTGATAACAACAAATTTCACTATTTTCTCCTCCATTGAAATATCAAAGTATTGAACTATTGCCTACAAGATCAACCCAATTTCTAAATTCAAAATGATTGGTGCTTCTTTTTCAATAGGTTCTCATGTTTATCTTTATGATGCTTTATTTGTTTTAAAAGGATATCTTTAATAATGCCAACACATAATTTGTTATTCCTCAATGTCTTAGGAAGTTCCTTGTGTCAATTTTTTTATAATTTTGCATTGTCACTAAAGAACTAATGGCAAGGATATTTGATGTATAAAATCTACTTTGTAGAAATGCACGAAGAGATTGTATATTTTTAAACAATGAATATCACCTTAGGCTTCCATCTTTTCAACAAGTTTAAAATTTTAAATCCCTAATTTAAACTATTAGCCAACTGACAAATATTAGCCACTAAAAAAATCATTGGATGGGCACCAATAATAGAGAGATTTCATTCTCTACTTTGATATGAGACCTTTTTTCCCACTTTTGATTCACACTCATTAATTGATCTTAGCTTCCAATTTGTTTCATTCAGTATAGTATGATAGCAAGTGCATTCTCTTCAAATATTAGACCAAGCAAACATTCATGTATGAGTACAGACAAAACCACATAGGGGTCATCTCATATAAACATCATATATTCATACAATGCTCAACTCAAGCATACATCTTTTATATGCAATATGGCTAGCTCCTACTTGTGTCACACATACAAAATGTGACGAAGTCTCACACCTTGCATATTATCTTAGGCATACATCACCTATACGTAGTGTGACTAGTTCATACACACACCGTAGGTAAACTTTATGTTTACCTCAAGCATATAACTCATATAGATAATGTGAATAATTCATACATCACATATAGACAATATGATAACTCACGAATGCATCACATATGCATAGTGTGACTAGCTCATGCAACCAACACATACACAAGATAAATATCCTCAACATCATACATTCACACAAAGATCGATTGGAAAAAAAGGGAGTGGTTGTGATGTTTCTACAAACATATTCCCTTTTAATACCTAGTTCATTAACACATAAGCCCTCAAGTACATCCTATCTAGAAAGAAGAATGTTGGTGCATCTCATACTACACCATAGTCCTATCCTTTTTTCTCAGTTTGCTACGATCTGCAATGACAAGTAAGAATCTCACACTGGTTTTCGTCATCACTAAAAATGGCATAAGTATAACAACTACACAACACATGACGCCAATTTTATATAAGTGGACAATGATTGACTCACACATACATAATGACCAACTAGTGATAAGTGGATGCAACCTAATGCATGCATCCTCCCATTATTTGGTTCACTAACACTTACTTTAAGTCCATTCCAACTAGAAAAGGAATGTCAATACATATCATAATACATCGTGGGTTTCGCCAATTTTTTGTAGTTCTTCACTGACTATGATGATGAGCAAGCATCACATACTGCTTATGTTCATCATCTACTAAGGTGTAAGTGTAACAATAGACATCACATAAGTTCATTAATAATATTTCTATAACCCACTAAATCTTTCGAGTCAATGCAATTATTACCACCATTAGATTATTAACACGGCTCACTCCCTTGCTTGTTGAATGTCTCTCTTGCATGCATGCCCCCTGCAATCACCATTGGGTTTTTTGTTGTTTATAGAATCGTGGTCAATAGGTCTTTTGTGGTGCCCCCTTTCCATGGTGCCCTACTAGGCGATGATATGGTATGTGCTCCTATCAACTTTAGACAACTTGTGTTTGTGCTTAGGGTTGACTTGAACCTCACTTTTGGTGATGTTGACATCGACTTTACCCCCCTCTAATACTTGCCACTATTGTAGGTGTTTGTAGCTTTCTGCAAGTGGCCAAGTCTGGTTCTATGCACCCTTTGCGGGTGAATCACCCTCTTTTGTGTGCCAAACCATCCTCGACGGTAGTTTGTGGAGTGGATGTGGTTGAAAATGAAGATTTTCTACTAGTGTAATGGATTAGTGTGTAGATTATGTAACCTCTTTCCTTCTCTCCCTAACTTGCATAACTGGGTGTTAGACTTTTGGAAGCCCCTCCTGGATGGTAAGATTTAGCTTTTCCCTTGTGCAAAAGGTTTTTTCATTGCATCTTTTTCTAAGGATAGAAACTTAGTGTTGGATAACTTGTGAGCTTGGGGAGATCATTCTCTCAATCAAACCTTACAACCTCCTTTAACCCCTTATCAAACCACTCAGTATACATCCAATGTGGATTAGACTTCTAAAATCTTCCCCTCCATTTTTGGGAGGATTCTTGTTATGAGGCCTTTAGCAACTTTATTGATTGATTCTTGAAGGTCGATGATTTCATTTCCTACTTGAGGTACTGTACTTTTGTTCACATTCTAGTGGATAGTGACATCTACAAGCCTCTTCATAAGGATGTGGCTCTAATGGTTGGGAATAGGCCTTGGACTTAACCGCTTGATTATGAGGGTCTTCCTTTTAGATGCTTCTCAACTTATCACTTGGTTATGGGTTATTCTCTTGAATTGAAAAGGTTGTACTACTTGTTGGAAGAATTTTATTGGTGATCACTTGACTTTGCAGGCTCCTAATTCTTCATCAAATGGCTCCTCCCAAGATAATGGCGATTCCCTCCCAAGATAATGGCGATTCCTTACCTTTGATATGGCCTTATCATGATTTGCATGCCCTATTGGGGAACCTCATACTCCAAGCTCTTCACAACCTGGTATTCTCATACTTTCTATTCAGCTCCATATTTCTCATGAAGGGGATGGCTACCTCTTACCTCGCTCTATATGTGATAGCAAGCTCTATGGAGCTTCTCCTCCTGCTCCCCCTTAAAATGTAATTTTGGATGATGGTATCACTTGGACTATTGTTAGTCAATGGAGGAAAGGTCTTTCGTTTTCCTCTTCCCAAAATAATCAATTTATGGATAAAAGGTCAACTCGCTCTTGACATGAGTTTGTCTAAGTAGAACCCTAATAGTCCATGTGTTCATCAATAGTCTTGTTGGAAGCTTCACTACAGATATTCTTGTTTGTGCTACTTAGCTATTTGTGGCCTATCAAGCCTTGTTTCATTTAGTATTTAGGATTCCTTTTTGGGGGATGAAACCTTGTTTCCCCTTTCTTTTGTTCAATGGTTTTGGTCCTTTCAAAATCCATCATTAGCTTAATCAAAAAATCTATCACCACTATGCCATCGACAAAAATGATTCACCTTGGTGTGGACTAGCTCCTAGCATTTATCACATCCACCGGAATGGTAAAAATTAGTAAAGATGCTATCACACCATGAGTGGGTCCTTGAATCCATCACTCATATGTTCCTAGTGATAACTAGATAAACCATAATACATAACAATTATCTCGTAGCATTTGTCATCTATATGATATTGATGATAACCGATCAAACCACTAAAGAAAGTTGGTGGCCTTTTCACCTATGTGCTACTAATTAACAACTAATCCTTGAGATGTGGTGGTTAGCTCCTAACATCTATCACATGCATAATACTAGTAATCATTGACTAAATTGCTCATGTATCAAGCTTTGTTCTAACATGTGGGGTTATCTTATAACAAAGTAAACATAACCCAAATATCACAAGCATTCACAACTACTAGTCAAGTTGGCCTGAATGTATGCCACACAGTTATCCATGAATATAACACGTGGTCTCATATGCCTTGGTTTCAATGTATTGGTTAAACTCTCATGTGTTGGCTTCCATGTACTTACAAATACATAAACAAATACACAATCTTAAAGTAACCTTGAAATCCATTCACTGCATTTAAGTGTTACTTAGAAACACGTTGTATATTAGACAAAAATCAAACCCACAATATTAAACGATATTCTACTCTTGAGTACATAACATTTTAACATTTTTGGGTATTACCAATCATAAACCTTTTCATCTATCCACTAGACAAATATAAAGGAAAAACTCCCTACCATATTTTGTAATACCTACCATTAATTTATCACCATTGGGGAAGACACCCATAAGTAACTTTGTCTTACACATAACATAAATCCAACTACATATTTAGAGTAGCAAGACATCCATACTTGATAAGAATTGTTTGCGCCATTATATCTTAGTCACTTAATTCAAAATATTATTAAATGCAAGTTATGTTTCGATAACTCATTCATAGCCAAGTCATGATGAAGTATCATGCACTTATTTCTTGAGAGAATAGACCTCACGAAGTCTTTAGGCTAACCTATACCCTCATATACTTGTCACTTATCCAAGACACGAGGCCATAGTGGTCAACACACAAACTTAGATTCTTTTAGTTTAGATAAATTAAAAGTCATTTTCACAAATTCACATCAAGATTGACTATGATGATTGTCACTCTAAAAGTACATCCAAGGTTGGAGTATATTTTGAAAAGCCAAACATCACAAAACATTAAAATAGATAATCGTAAGGATGATGAAGTGTTTTTTATTAGCTTAGAACATATTAATTGTAAGACAAGTTCATAACAAGCTAAAGCAACTAAAGAGGGGGATATAATCAAGTTTAGGAACAAACCCAAATACTAGAGTTATTCCCTACACCATCCCCAATGGAGTTGGGTCATAGGTGCATCCTTCATCCAAGGTTTGCTTATATACCCGCTTCCAAATGAGATCGAAGTAGTTTTAAAATTTCATCTATCAAAATGAGAACTTGCATTTTCCCGTGATGAGATAACATATATAGATTCTAAATAATGACAACATTTCTCCTACATTCACAAAGTAGCCTTCTAGGATTGTCAACCTTGATAGTTTCCCTAAAGAAATTAGGGACTAGCTAAACCAAGGAGGAACATAAGATGATGCAATACACAACTATATATGATTTTACTCAAATGAATCAACTCAATGTGCTAAGGTTACTAAAAACAAGGTTCTTGAACTCCCTTTCAATACAATGGCCCCAATTATCAACCATCTTATACTTGGCTAAGTATTGAAATATCACCCATTTACACCTTAGAAAATAGAGAGAGATGGATAAAATTTCTAAATCAAATTTATGCAAAACAATTATGCATAACAATATAGTCAAAAGATAAAAATGGCTATTGAAACGACAACGGCGGCTAGTGTTACCGCCCCTCCTGCAATAGCTTTGTCAGCGAATGCTCTATGTACAATGACTCCATCTACAATTGCTCCTTCTGCTATGGCTCCATTTGCACCTGGTGCCCTTGCTTCCTCTGTGAGGCTTTTTGCTTAGGTTCATGTCTTGGCTGGTGGTGTGTGTGGCCCTACACCTATGGGTTCTCATGCCTCTCATGTTGGTGAGCATCCTCTTGTCCCCATGGCTGTGGGTGGGTTTGGTGATTCTATTTGTGATCCTGCTAAGGCTTGTGTTGGAGCCCCTCCTCCCATGCCTTTTTCTTCCACTGTTGGGCGGAGCTTTGCTCATGTTGCCAAATTTGCTGCTACTCTTCCTCCCAAAGGAAAATCTCATCCTCTCCCTTGTGCCAAGACCTCCTCCATTGTGATTTGTGGCCAATATGTAGTAGAAAATGTTGGCTTCTATGATCGTTGTAGGTTGGTGTGCAAATTTAATTGGTTTTGGCCTTCCCTTCCACATTATATTGTTGGTTGAGTGATTCTTGAAAGCCTTTGGTTGCTAGCACCATTGAGTTGTACCCTTGTGCTAAAGGTTTTTTTATTGCTTCCTTTGTTTCCTCTGTGAATCGTGACTTGGTACTAAGCAAGCTATGGGCTTGGGGAGTTTACTCTCTCGGTCAAACCTTGGACAACTTCTTTCAACTCTCTTACTGAACCACTCAATGTGCAGTCAATGTGGGTTCATCTTCCCAATCTTCCCCTCCAATTTTGGGAGCATTCTTGTTATGAGGTCGTTAGCAACTCTACTAGACACTTTTTGAAAGTCGATGATACCACATCCTTCATGGGTCATTCTACTTTTGCTTGCATTTTAATCGACATTGACATCCCTATGCCCCTCCCTAGGGATGTGGTTCTTATGGTTGGGGATAGGCCATGGACTCAATTGTTGGATCATGAGGACCTCTCCTTTCATAGTTGTAGATGCTTCTCAACATGTCACTTAGCTTCTAATTGCTTTTTCTTGCGCTGTAAAGGTTTTGCGACTTGGTGGAAGGATGTGGTTGTTGATCACTTGACTATCGATGCTTCTGATTCTGATGATTCTTCTCATGTTGATGATGAGGTTGTGCCTCTTACTATTGTTGAGGCCTCTGTTGGCCCCCTAGATTCTACTAGTGTGGCCTCCTCTAGCCCACTGTTACTCCTATTGCACCTAATCTGTAGCAACATTCTACTCCTACTGAGTCTGCTACGGGGACTATTCTACAACAACTGTCTGCTCCAGGCGCAAACAAAAACTCTGAGGGGATTTCCCTACATGATCTTACTTGCCATGATGTTCCTAATAATAGTATTGCATGGATTGTTGTTTGTCACAAAACAAAAGTTAAATTTACCATACAGTGAAAGCTCCACCACAATTGATTTTCCCATATGTATATAACGTAGACCTGCACAATTCTCATGCATCTAAGTTTGAATAGATCTACATGTTTCATCAATGTATTGACCACTGAAGCATGATATGAGATTGGATATTATTGGCACAATTTAAAGAGAAAATTTATCTTTATGTTTCTTTTTCAAATATTTGCAATTTTATTGATAATCCCCTTGGAATTTGGCATGAACGATTATGTTAGTTTGTGTCTTCATTGCTATGTCGAGGTGTTGGACCCCTTCTTACATTTTAAAATTTAAAATCAAATTACAATTTATATTTTTTTAGTTGTTCCGTTCAAAAAACTCTTAGTGTGTTCATTTTGTTGTCAATGGTCAATGCACTCTCCATCCAAATTTCTATGGCCTAGTGACACCTTGGTCTTAAGAACATTGGAATTCACCACAGGATGATATGGTGGCTTGAAAATACAAATATGTGTCATCTTTCTAAATAGATGAGCTAAAAGACCAACTTAGGTGAATTTTATGCTATAACATGATCTATTAATAAAAAGATAAAATTTAAGCTATATATGATGGGCAAATATCAAAATGACAAAGTTCTTTTAGATGCAAAATGAATAGCAAAGACTGCATAAGGTACTCATATTTTGTAATTTCTAGCACATTATAATTGCCCCTACTTACTCTCTGCTAAAGCTAAGAAAATTTTATCATATTGGTACTTATAATCAGTTTACTGATATAAAACATGAACAATTACTTAAGCATTTGATCAAAATGAGGATAATTCTTCACAAGAAGAATTTGTCATCTTTTGAAATACATACATTTCTAAAAATGTTTAATGTTGAGATTCATACTACCTCATGCTAGCGAAGTGAATTTCCGTAAACATTTGGTCTTGTTTGATTTAACATCATGAAAATCCTGCTTATGATACCATGTGCAGGCATTTCACATGACAATGGTCCATCATCAAAGTTTCACATTTCTCTTTCATAACAATATTTGGCATATACTTCTATGCATCTATGCGGTGTCTGAAACCACACTCAACATAACGTTTTCCTAAAATTTATCTTTACAAATACCAATACCAAATATTATTTTGCACAGATGCCATTGAAATAATGAACCAACAAAAAATTACTTGAGAATATGCTCAAATGCAGAATGCTAGTAAAACATGGTTGGAATGTTAAATGGTAGAGCTGGACCCCGAGTACTTCTCATATGTTTCAATCTCTTGTAGGATTGTGTGTGTTTTTTTATTCTGCTCTATACTTCCTCTAAGGAAAACGCAAACTACTAATCTACCACCATCGAGAGTTCTACATAAGGTCGTGACTCTATACTATCACACCCGATGGCTCTTCATCATCGGTTACAAACCAATTCACACATGATTGATTTTATTAAAAAACCAATTTACAAAAAAAAACAATCAATTATGTAGAACCGATAATAATCATTAGCTAATTGCATATTTATTAAACGTCACATATGAACATTTAATAGCGTTTTGATTAATAGTTGGCATACATAATTGTCTAAGGCCGATAGGCCAATTAGACAATTATGATGTCTCTGTCAGCCCTAATGGAGTCCAACCGTAGCTATTTTATCATCAACACTCCCTCTTAGCTAGAGAGGAATCCTTCTTAATTTCTCTGAGTCACCTAGTGACATCCACCATGGCTACTTCTAGAGGGTGGATTCATCATGGCAACACCCATGCGTGGAAATGCAAATGAACACAACTACCATGGCTACTCTCATGGATGGTGAACGAATAGGTATCACCTCATGGTGATAACAAACATCATGGCTTATCCATAGACATCACCTCATGTGATATCCACCATTATGGCTTATCCACGAATATCACCTCACGTGATATCCACCATAGACATATCCTCATGTAATGTCCACCATTATGGTTTATTCATAGATATCACCTTACATGATATCCACCATTATGGCATATCCATAGATATCACCTCACGAGATATCAACCATTACTATGAGATTGTCACCTCACAATGATATTCACCATGGCTCATCCAGAGGGTAAACACACAAGTACAAGAAAATCACCACAGACTGTCTCATGTGGTGTTGTCATGGTGTCACACACATGACATCCACCATGAACCATATCAGAGGGTGGAGATAAGGGCTTACACCTCAAACTTCTCTCGCATAGAAGAATGCACTAACAAGGGCTTGCATCTCAAGCTTCTCACGCAAAGAAGAATGTGTTAACCCAAATTTCAAGATGATGAGGCTCCCTCTGAAGTTGATATCAATCTTTTGAACTCCTTGTCCAAGGTTGTCTTCTGATGAAATATAAGACTCCCTCTAATGTTAATTTCTCCTCTTCAAAGAAACTGATTGCAAAGATAACCTGAATAGATTCTTCCTCTTCGAGGGATGCCTCCAGTTATGTATCACCAAATCAACAATAGCCATGGAGGCTCATTCTTCTTAGCAGAAATCATCCCCACAGTATCCTCGGACAACCCTTTGGGTATGGACTCGGATTCTATATCGGACACAAACCCCCACTTGTAATCCTATTAAGATACTGATAAATTGGGTCGTTAACTTTCGATTCTGAGGGGGTGGTGACGATGAATCCTCTTCTATCCGCCACGGTCGCATCAAGGGCTTCTACATAGATAGCAATTCCAATGGAATGTCTTCGCCCTCTGCTTCTAAAATGCCATTGCATATGGAACGTAGACAAACGAAGTATGAGTCTGTGCTTTCCTTACTGTCAGCACAGAGTGCAGCCCTGTTGCCGCCTTTGCCATACAATTTCAAAACAGTTAGATTGTGTGTGGGAATTTGGGAATATGGAATTTTAGAACACTAGCAGGCTTCGAGATGATAATCGTTGTCAACAACAAACTGCGATCACCCCTTCAATAGGGTAACCAAACACTAATCAGATCATGGCCACAAAATGGAAACCTCCTGAACAAACACGACCAGGAACTAAGAAGCCCGATCCAGGAACACGTGATCTTCAAGCGTCTTTATCATATTCTCCTCTTCATTTGCATTGCCTCAGCAATAGTGATTTATAATCCCTGTAATCATGCCTGCTCTGACACAGGTATCGGATTTCCAAGAACAACATATATCTCTTAATCGTATCGCACTTGCCACCAAAGGCATTATTCCCGGGTCATCTTGCAGATGATTCACTTAGATCACAACAAAATATTCTTTCTTAGTTTTCTTCATAATCGAATTTCTGTCATTAATTGTTACGTTGCGGCATATATATTCTTTATCATTGTCTTCTTAATGTATATATGAATCATTGTTCATATAATAATGAGTCGACCATATTATATGCTGACGTGAATATACCCAGCATGTTAAGATCACTACATTACTTGTTCCTTCGTATATTGCTGCACTTTTATTGTGACCATCACAAGATCACTGATATTATTAATCCATTCATGAAGTCGCTGCTGTCAATAAGGAAGTCGTCCAGGCATGAAATCGACAACTCATTGTTAAGATGAAATCACCATCTATTATAAACGTATCTCGCTTATGTTATAAAGTCGCTGCCTTTACTTGTCAGTTCACTGCTGAGACTATGCTATTTACTGTTTTATATCTTCAATCTTCAACTAATTTGCTGGAAGCAATCTCAATGCCCATTATAACGAGTCTACAATAATAGTTTGATGAACAAACACCTCACATTACTGTGCATTATTCGAAACCTTTCGTACAGGGCAATGTTGCTGAGACCAAACGTGCTGCATCCTTTTTATCATCGTATTCATAAATATGATTTGAATGTTTGACGTCTTCATAAAAATATGAATCGGAAATAATACAAGTTTCAATGTTTTGAAATGCTCAAACTTCTCCAACAGAGACGAGACGTTAGTCATTGATGAAACCCGGGGGACACACATACTGGGCCTGTGGTGAATATATACACACAGCATAAGGCCCACACAGGCCTTGTACTCTGCACTGCTCCACCATGCTAGTCCATGTTACAAACCTGCTCTGATACCATGTTGAATGGTAGAGCTGGACCCCAAGTACTTCTCATATGTTTCAATCTCCTGTAGGATTGTGTGTGTATTTTTTTTCCGCTCTATACTTCCTCCAAGGAAAACGCAGACTACTAATATACCACCATTGAGAGTTCTACATAAAGTCGTGACTCTATACTATCACACCCGATGGCTCTTCATCATTCGGTTACAAACCGATTCACACATATGATTGATTTTATAAACAAACCGATTTACAAAAAAACAATCAATTATGTAGAACCGATAATAATCATTACTAATTGCATATTTATTAAACGTCACATATGAACATTTAATAGCGTTTTGATTGATAGCTGGCATATGTAATTGTCTAAGGCCAATAGGCCAATTAGACAATTATGTTGTCTCTGTCGGCCCTAATGGAGTCCGACTGTAGCTATTCTATCATCAACATGGAATGATTAGAAAACGTGGAAACAGGCATGCCTGCACTTGTAATATTGTTTTGCATGCATATACAACTGATCTAAAAAGGAGTTTTACAAAAAGATTGATTCATAAAGAAAATTAGCACATTTCTGGAAACTCAGGTTCAAGGTACGCAAAATCAATCTCTATACATGTACCAAAATCTCCCAGCATTTATATGTTAGCATAATACACTACCCCCATAGATTACCTATTACAAAATAACATCACCTTTATGCATATCCCAGGTCTCTACAGGGGACAGAGAAAAAGCAATAATGACTAAGTTAGCAGCACTCCGATGCAAGTAAAATTAGGCAAGAACACTAGCATCCATATCTTCCACGACTGCTGAAAGTAAAGAAACCCAAGGCATTACCGGCCCAGAGCATCAGTACAAACCAACCCAAATTAATCACAGTTAGACCTTAGCAGGGATTGATTAGCTAATCTAATTACCAGCCATACACTACCCTCGTAGATTACCTATTACAAAATAACATCACCTTTATGCATATCCCAGGTCTCTACTGGGGACAGAGAAAAAGCAATAATGACTAAGTTAGCAGCACTCCGATGCAAGTAAAATTAGGCAAGAACACTAGCATCCATATCTTCCACGACTGCTGAAAGTAAAGAAACCCAAGGCATTTACCGGCCCAGAGCATCAGTACAAACCAACCCAAATTAATCACAGTTAGACCTTAGCAGGGATTGATTAGCTAATCTAATTACCAGCCATTTTTTTCATTCCAACCCAGAAAGTAAGAAAGATGGTGGATACTAGATAGGGCTGAAACAAGATTACAAAGTCCAAAGTTTTTAACCAATCTTTGGGCTGATGGACTGATACCCTTGGAATTGAAAATAAAAAATGAATTTTAATGCAGTAATTTTTTACGACTAAAGATCACCATACCAGCTAGCATCCCTTTAGTATGGTCCAATGTAAGATTGGAAGCTACAATTTTCTAAAACCTAAATTTGCACTAATAACAAGAATATTCTAGTTAAATTAAAATAGAAATAACATAAGGGACTCTCTTAATGATATACACGCCCTTCGTTTGACACAGGCATCTTGTGAAAATGTTAAGATCAATTACATTTGCAAGTGTGTTCCTATATGATATACTACACACCTTTGGTGAAAGAGTAAAACTGCAACTGACCAGAAAAGCAGGACTTGTTTTCTGATCAGTCTCTCAAAAATATGAAAGTAAATCCTGATTAAATCGCAACCCATGGGAAGGCTGCAACATGGTGACTGGCCCTAAATTCAAAATCTCTCTGAAGAGGAATTCTCAAAGAGATTTGCAATAAATACTAAATATACATTTGAAAAATGCAAGATTGTACATCGGTACACTTGATCTTAAGAATTATTATTCAATGTACACCAAAAGCTCTCGTCAAATAGAAAGATAATCAATTTTCATACGATATTTCATTTCTCCTCTATGTCAACATCAATGATTTCAGGGTCTGAACTGCCTTTTGAGAAATCATCACGAGGTTGCCAAACTATAGCCCTGCAATTCATGCATTGAATTACCTGACTGCGATTGCCTATAAAACGCCTTTTACAAGCAGGACATGCCCCCTGCAATTCAAAAGTGAAAAATATTTAAATAACCAAAAGGAATTAGGGGAAGGTATGCCTAATTACATTATGATGTCAAAATTAGAGTGTTCATTATGGTACCTTGGTATTTCTATTTGCATTCTTGCTCTGATAGAAAAATGACTTTCAAAGTTAAGCGTTTAACCAAACATAACACTATGATTTTAACCAGTTTATATTAGTCATAAAAGAGGAGTTTGGTCAGGGTCTCTTCAAAACATCACAAAATTGTACACCAATATATTATCATGAGATGATGTATTGCCACATCTTCCCTCATTCTTTAGTAACGAATTACCTATGTGTTGAATTCAGCATGATTCAGAAGAAAGGAATTGAATTTATTAAATATGTTATCCTACTCCCAAATTTTAACAAGGATTGTGTGCTGTTCAACAATGTTACAATGTCTAAACATTGTGATTATTATTATCTCCTACTCTCCTACCCAAAAGAAAATGCCAGTAAACTTGCACACAGATAAAAGAAACAGATAAAAAAATTGAGTTTGATCTTAGAAGAACTGGCATAGGACTTATGAGGCACTAAATGTTGCACCATAGCTTTAAAAAGATAACTGTGGCATCATATAGAAAAATTTGATAAAATGAAGTTTTCCATGTAAAAATATTCAGAACATGTGCAAACACCAGATAGGAATAAGGAAAACATACCTTTATATATGTAAGTTAATCCATGGAGTGTTATAGATGTTTGAGATTTTTCATGAAGCTAGTTCATAAAAGACTAAGCCCTTGAGAAAGTGCAGTGATCAGATTCTGAGTAAATCTTACACATTTATACAAGCTGAAAATCGAAAAATTAGGCTTCCAAAAATTCAGATTCACATTTACAATTTTAGTTCTAGGTTTCTTTAAGTTCTAATAACTTCAGCTTGAAAGAATGACTGACATAACAGCAGCCAACTGTAGATTTCAAATTTTAGCTCTTATGCTTTTTGAAGTTGTAATAGCATATTTTAGGTTATTGACCTCATGAGAGAACTCCACTAATAACTCCATTTCCAAAGAATTTATTCAGATCAAAACCCGAAATTGTCATTGCTGAATTACAAAAAACCCTGATTCAGGCAGATCTGAAAACACTTTCAAAGTAGATATACAAGAAGAACATCACAGCTTGAAGGAGAACTATAGCAGAAAATCAAAATATGATTTATTTTCAGAATTATATCATAAATTATTGATCGAATATTATAATAAATTCAAAATTTAGACAAGGCCATTACATTTTGAGATAGGATTATTGTTTTAGGGCAACAATTAGAAATGTTTTAGAAAGCGTCATTACACAAATATTATGAACTCCTTTCAAAAAAAGTAGTTCTAATAACTGAAATCTTAGAGCTAAGGTGTATGTATAAATTTCTAAGGTATAATAGCAGACTTCAGTTGAGGAATAATACAAATCATAGCAGCAAAAAACTCCAAAAAAAATCTCGATTATACGGATACCCAATTTTTGGCAAATTGGTCCCACGACCAATTTTTTCCCCAAATAATCTTGCCATTTTAAAAAAACAGTTGACTCCAATTTTCAACTATTTTAACTCACGTTTAAATCACATCTAAAACCTTAATCATGTTGGAGTTTGCAACCTCCCAAGATAGGATCGCAACTGCAACCAACTTCCATACAAAGAGAGATATATTTCACTAGGAAATGATAATTGATATATTGCTGAGATGATTTACAAATATACAATAGCCTTGCTTGTATAGGCAAGAGATGCTGGAGTCGTTACAACTACCCTTGAGACAAAATTAAATGCATGATACATTAAGAAACTAATATTAAATAATGAGCTATGACTCGTCTCTATCTAAAATGGCACCTAAGATAACTAACATGGATAACATTAAATGAGAGTTCCATGTGACAACTAAGCTATTCTAAGTAAACTTAGCATGTGTGAATAGGTACTAACTAAGAACTAGTTAGGAAATGACCTTATTCACACCAACAACCCCCCCCCTAAGCGCAACTTAGGGAGATACTATGCAAAATGCAATATGATATGATAATGGGTCCCGACAACTAGGCCATGTTAGGTACCCATGTACAACGAATCATGCAACTAATCTCTTACAAAAGAGAAAAAAGGAGAAAAACCCTATGGGACAATTCTCCTCTCCAAAAAAGCAATAATGCAAAGTATATACAAGTAAAAGATGAAGTGATGAATGGAGGTCTCAACATCAATATCCCCCAAGAACTACATCCATCATGAGAATCCAATCATTAGCCCCCCCCCGTAGGAGGGAAAATGAGAGACAATGTAGCCCCCTGATAATGAATAATCACCTACAAGAATGGTAAGTGTTTGAAGGAAAAACATGATCCAACACTTGCAAACAACTTGTCTCCCGAAAGAAACAAAACAACATATAAATGCAAGGACATGAACAAAAAAAATAGGATGCGATTGCTTGATAAGTAGCGGTGAGGTGGTGACAGTTGCACGTGCCACACGATATAAAATCTCCAGTTAATACAAGGACCAAAGAAAACAATGAAACTCAGCCCAATGAATGATCGTTGTCACCAAAAATTGTGATTCGCTTCATGCTACCGCCAATAATAAAATCACCACCAATATGAAATATAGACCACTCGTACTAAAGGGATAGTTGATGTGCCTCCCAAGATATATGTTGCCAGCGATGTCACCAATCAAAGTAATGATATCGGCGTGAGAAATAGATGACTTTGAGCCCGTCAAACAAGAGTTGATTTACAACAAGGTGACCATGTAAACTATGCAAAATGTCTCTCGACCAATGAAAGGATAAATCAAACGATATAAACAGCCAACCAACCAAAAAAAGGGGTCCCTGTTGATGTGTTTTTAGGCACATACGAATACATAATAAAATACCCAAAAGTATTTTATCCTCTCTTGAACAAAGTTACTCAAATGCTGAAGATTAGCTTAAGGATCACTTGAGGCAACTCCAAGGTCTGTAATGTCCCCATCATTTTGACAGGCTAATGACAGTCAAACTCTAGCCTCTTTAATTCCCTGGGTTAGAGTTAATAAAAATTAAGAAGGGAATAATTTATTATTGGCCAAAAAGCTATGGTAATGAATAATTATTATAATTGTTCATTAGTCATAAATAGGGGGGCATTAAGACTTAACATTTAATGACTAGGCAATGTCATCAAGGGGACTATATAATAATTAATGCTATCAATGCTATCAATGAAAATCACGCCTAAGTCAAAGCTAAAAGAATTGTCTAGAAGAGTCCAATGGTTTTTTGTGATGATGAAGCATTGATGCAATAGGGAGATTATTCATGACATAAAAATTTATAATTTTCTCTCTGCAAATCGTGTTCATTAGCTCAGGACGAAAACCTTGTGCTTACTAGCCTTGGACGCAAACCTGAGGCAAACTTATCAGTTGATTAAACTGGCGCTGCATGCATAATCTTTAGTTTTGAGGGCAATCAGGGTGAGCTTGGCCTTCCTCAGCCATTTCGGCTCCAAACACCATTCCAGGTCTCATCTACAGCCGATTTTCCATAGTCTAGAGGTGATGATGCTGGGCATTGAAGGTGCAGAAGTTAAGGAAAATCGTAGTTAATCAGACAATTAAAATCATTCCATGACGTGAGGTATCTGCTTGGTCAATCTTCCCAGCATACGTGGCGTGATCAGATTGAGGTAGACTGAGTGTGGAATGGCACTGCTAGAAAACTAGAAGATTTTGGGACTTGGTCGCAGCCTGATTGGGGATGCTTTTTATCAGGTATGTGAAGAACGTAGAATTTTACTCGATATTGAAATAAACAAAGACCAGAATTCCATATTTATTCAAGAGTATTTGAATTGCTTGCAAAGTGTTCAAAGAAAATAAATTAAGACTGTTAATTCTATTTTTTTTGTGGCTATCGGTTATTGCATGCTAGAATATTTAATATTTGAAAGGTAAAAATAAAGAACCCCCATACTTTAAACCAAAGAAGCAAACATCTGCAAAAAATCGCGATTAATTGGCAGTCGGGGAGCTTGCTGATTTTTTCCACAAAAAAATCGGATTTAATTGGTCAGAGATGGTCAATGATATTTTCCAAAAAAAGGGCCAAAAAACGCCGGATTAATCGGGATTACCCGGGAAAAAAACACAAACCCTAATTCCAAATTCGGCGAATGTATAAAAATCTTATGAAATTCATAAAATTAAATTCGTTGGATACCTTGCAGAGGTGTCTTCTGTCAGCAGACAACTAGTTCACCCTTGCTGCTGTTGGGAAAACGAATGACTGCACCCTGATGCAGTGCTTCCGCTGGTAGGGTTTGTAGATGCGTCCGAAAAAATTGCCAGCCTTTTGTTAATGCTGGAGAATATAAATGTCCTTTGTTAATGTTAAAAAAGACTTTAAAAAATTGCGGGATTTGAATATAACCATAGCTGCCCGATATAAATGTTAATTAATATTAAAAATTAAGTAGAACTTAATGAATATAAATATAAAGTTTATTTTGATAAACATTTAATATATTAACATTTACTATAAAATTTGTGGGATTTGATATTTAATATATTAAAAATTAAATATTTTAGAATATTTCATTTAAATTTTTAATAATTAATATCTAAAATTTGACAAATTTAATATTGTTTATTATATTTTTAAGATATATTATTTATATTTTCTAAAAAATCAAATTTATACAAAGCAAATTTAATGACGAAATTTTTTCGAATTTTTTTTCCCTTGTCGAATTTTATCATCTTATTTATATAAAATTTATATCAAAAATTAATATTTAATATATTTAAATTTACAATAATTTTAATATACTTATTAATCATATGTTTTTCAAATACAATAAAATTTGGTATTTTTATTTTGTTTTCAACGTTAAAAATATAAATGTTTTTTA
Source organism: Cryptomeria japonica (assembly GCF_030272615.1). Classification (NCBI taxonomy): domain Eukaryota; kingdom Viridiplantae; phylum Streptophyta; class Pinopsida; order Cupressales; family Cupressaceae; genus Cryptomeria; species Cryptomeria japonica. The sequence goes on along the minus strand of NC_081414.1, from coordinate 230,550,986 downwards.
AAATAGAATTTCGTATTTTTATTTTGTTTTTAGATGTAAAAATAAAATAATTATATAAATGTATGGAAATGCCCTTATATATATCTATATTTGCCTACAATATCTCTATGGTATTGAAATACACCTATATATATATATATATATATATATATATATATGAAAGGTGGTTTTTATTGTTTTTCTGAAATTTTTTACGATTTTTTATAAATCCGATTTTTTCAAAAAATCTTATACTTTTGATTTGCCGATTAATTCCCCAAATGATTAATGCTTCTTTGCTTTAAACAATCAAACTTTAGATTTTCAGATCTCCAAGGGGAATAGATCATTTTAGTGGCATCAGTGCCACCTCTCCTGCCAGCCTGTGTGGGGGGGAAGTCATTTGCATGTCAGAATAAAGAAATTCTATACACATATATAACACTAGAAGTAGGTCCGGGCATCAGGAGGAATCTGAAATCAGACCAGCTGAAGGTGAAATGGGTGAGAGAAGAGATGGATCCCCACCTCGAGATTTAAACAATCAAATGGATAACTTTCTGACAGCATTTGCTCAGCAGCAGCAGCAAATGTTTCAACAATTCCAGGATCGAATGATCACTGCTATGGGTCAGTTAAGGATGGATCGTTCTAAGTCCAGAAGATCGAGTAGTGTACCCAGCCAGGCCAATGGTAGACATGAAAACCATGACAGAGTAGGGTCAAATGCTGTTAGGACAGCGACTACACAATCAGATAGACCCCTTCGTCCTACCTTCTTGCCTAGACAAAATAAGGAAGAGACAATCCCGAAGCAACCAGAGGAAGAAACTTATATAACAGTTGATGTGATGGCTGCATATGCTGATTACATGACACTTCCGGAACAGGTTAGAGTGTTAATGAACTTGAATCAGTTCATGGATCAGCGCAAGGAAAAGGCTAGATACCATATGAACAGGCAAGACAGAAGACCTAGAGGACAGGGTAAACATGGTGTTCAACCAGCAGAATATAAGGATGCACTAAATAAAATCCCTTTACCCACTTTTGATGGCAGTGGACAGATGAGTGCCAAATCTTGGGTACACAAACTTGACACCTTCCTGTCACTCAAACCAATGGAAGAAGATAAGGCCATTCAATTTGCCACAATGCATTTAGAAGGAGTAGCGTATGACTGGTGGCATCATGGGCTAGTCTCTCAGGGTCATGCACTAATTCATTCTTATGAAGAATTTGTTAATAAATTGATTGCTCGGTTTGACATAAAAGATGTGGAGGTCTATTATAGGGAGTTGGCACAGCTTAAGCAGATTGGTCATGTTGAGACATACATCAATGAATTTCAGAAAATTGCAGTTATGGTTCCTAATATGTCAGAGAGGCGTGTTACAATGTTATTTGTTGAAGGCCTGAGTGACAGATTACGAGGATTGGTGAAGGCGCATAAACCCAACACTTTACACGATGCCATTGGTCTAGCATTGGATTTAGAGACCACACCTCCTTTCCAACTGCAAAAGTAGTTCTTTAGTGGTTCTCAGCCAAAGCAAAAAGGTTTCAAACAACAAAAGAACTTCTCGCCAAAATCAGATCAAGACACTAGGAATGAACTTCGTAGGAAGAAGTTATGCTTTAACTGCAAGGAACCATGGGAGCCTGGCTATCGTTGCCTTGGTAAAGGCAAGGTGCATCTGATTGAGGTGATTTCAGAGGATGAAGAATGGGAAGAACAGGATCATAGCACTGATGAGGGTTCTAATCGAGGAGACCCGCCACAAATAGAGTTGGAGGATTCCGCAACTAAGAAAATTTCGCGTATTGTTACTTTATCAGGAGTTCCTCATAGCCAGCCATTCAGGATGAAGGGTGTTCTTAAGGGATAGAGGATGGTATGCTTGGTTGACAGCGGAGCCACGCATAACTTCATTGACAAAGGGTTAGTAATGAGGCGTGGGCTTCAAGCTGAGGAGTTTACGGGATTCAATGTCATAGTGGCTGATGGTTTTCTGTTGACTTGCACTATGGTAATTCCCCAGCTCAGTATACAATTTGGTGACTACACTTTGACAGGGAATTTCTACATGATTAATCTCAGTAACATAGATGTTGTGTTGGCATTGGAGTGGTTGGAGTCACTTGAACGCTATGTTCAAGACTTCAAACAGATGCAGCTGGAATTTATAATGATTGGGAAAAAGACAATACTTAAGGCCATGATAGATGGTGGTCCTCGAGTGGTGTCAGCTAGAAGGATGGAGGCCCTTTTCAGACATGGAGATGTGGATTGGGCAGCACAATGTTTTGTTTCCTCTAAACCAGCCTCCAGCGAGAAACCAGAGTACCATGTGGACATACAGACAATGTTAGATAAGCATAGTGCAGTTTTTGAAGACATACCTCCTGGTCGGCCACCTGACAGAGGATTTGAACATGTGATTGAGTTGGAAGAGGGCTCAAATCCCGTGATCACCACACCTTATCGGCACCCACATCACTTTAAGGAGGAGATTGAGAAGACAATCAAAGAGCTTCTCAGTATGGGACATATAAGGCCCAGTTCGAGCCCATTTGCCTCATCAGTAATTCTGGTTAAGAAGAAAGATGGGACGATGCGAATGTGTATAGATTACGAGGCATTGAATAAGAAAACTATAAAAAATAGATATCCCATACCCAGGATCGATGAGTTGATCGATGAACTACACGGGTCGTGTACTTCCACAAAAAAGATCCGCGCTCCAATTATCATCAGAAACGAGTCAGGGAAGAGGATATTCCCAAAACTGCCTTTTGTTGCCATTGTGGGCATTTTGAGGTCCTGGTCATGCCCTATGGACTCACAAATGCGTTGGCCACATTTCAATCTTGTATGAATCATGTGTTTCGGGAGCAGTTGAGGAAATTTGTTTTGGTCTTCTTCGATGACATCCTGATTCATAGCAGAACTTGGAGTGATCACTTGCATCATTCGGATGTGGTGCTGGGCATAATGGAGGTTCAGTCACTTTATGCAAAAGCCTCTAAGTGTGAATTTGGGTTGACGGAGATCTAATATCTTGGGCATATCATTGGCACTGATAGTGTGAAGATGCATCAAGAAAAGATTCAAGCAATCTTAGACTGGCCACCACCTAAAAATATATCAGAGCTGAGGGGCTTCTTGGGGCTGTGTTCATATTATAGAAGGTTTGTGCGTGGGTTCTCACAATTAGCCTCTCCACTGACAGATTTAACTAAGAAGGGTGCATTCTTATGGTCAGAGGGTGCACAATTAGCCTTTGAGAAGCTTAAGGATGCTATGAGCTCGTGTCTAGTGTTGGCATTACCAGACTTCATGCAGCCATTTGTATTGAAGTGTGATGCATCGGGACAAGAATTGGTGCAATGTTAATGCAGAAACCGACATCCGATCGCATATGAAAGCAGAAAGTTGAGGGATACTGAGAGAATCTATTCCACATATGATAAGGAGATGCTAGCGATCATGCATGCGCTAGCTAAGTTTGGGCAGTACTTGGTAGGGACTCGTTTAGTAGTGCGGACAGATCATAACAGTCTCAAGTATTTCCTGGAACAGAAGGATCTGAATGAGCGGCAACAAAAATGGGTAAGCAAAATTCAAGCCTACAATTTTGATGTGGAATATGTAAAGGGAAAGAAAAATGTTGTGGCAGATGCTCTCTCTAGGAGACCCACTCTTTGTTCCCTCACAGATATCACAGCTGATTGGAAAACACAGTTAATGGCTGAGTATTCAAAGAATTCTTTCGCTTGTGATCTCATTGATGGTAAGGTGCGGGATGACAGATATGCGATGACATTATTTATTATAAAAACAGAATCTATCTTGTACCTGGTTCAAAATTGAAAATTAAAATATTGAAGGCATTACATGATACACCTGTGGCAGGACATTCAGGTTTCTTCAAAACTTATCGTCAGATTTGTGAGAGGTTTACCTGGAAAGGATTGAAGGATGATGTGCTCCAACATGTTAGAGAGTGTCTGACTTGCCAGCAAAACAAATCAAAACACACATTTCCTGTAGGCCTTCTACAACCTTTGCCAATACCTGAGCAAAAATGGAAAGGGATCTCAATGGATTTTATCACAGGGCTACCTCGTGTGCAGGGGAAAGATTGTATCTTTGTGGTAGTTGATCGGCTTACTAAATATGCACATTTCCTTGCTGTTCCTACCAACTCCTTAGCATTGCAGATTGCGGAATTTTTTTTCAAGGAGATCTTCAGATTGCACGGATTGCCCAAAACAATTGAGTGATAAAGACATCGCGTTTATGAATATGTTTTGGCAAGAATTATTCAGATTGGTAGGAACTGAATTAACACCCAGCACCAGCTACCATCCTCAAATGGATGGGCAGACAGAAATAGTAAATAAATGGATTGAAGGCTATTTGCAAAACTATGTATCAGGGCAGCAGCGTGCTTGGGTAAGGTGGCTCTATCTTGGCGAGTATTGCTAAAATACCACCTATCACATGTCCATTGACATGTCACCTTTCAGAGCTTTGTATGGAGATGAAGCTTTATCATTTATGGATTGAGCATTTGATGACAGTAAGGTCCCACGGGCTAAGGAGACTGTGCAAAGCTATCAGGACATTCTCCGAGCACTAAAAGATAATATACATCATGCACAGAACCAACAAAAGATGTATGCTGATAGGCACCGAGTTGAGCGTACCTTCGAAGTGGGGGACTTAGTTTTCTTACGTTTGCAACCATACAAGTAGACTACGATGAACATGAGTGCGGTAGAAAAATTGAAGCCGCGCTTTTATGGGCCCTACAGGATTTTGAAGAGGGTAGGAGAGGTTGCACACGAATTAGAGTTACTAGAGGGCAACAAAATACACAATGTGTTTCATGTCTCCTATCTTAAGAAGGCTCTGGGTCAGCATACAGTTGCATCTCCTGAATTACCACCTCTAGATGAAGAGGGGAAGTTGGTTTTGATTCCTGAAGGCATTGTAGATTGGAGAGAGGAAACTGAGAAACAAAGTGGTACGGGAGTATTTAGTAAAATGGAAGAATTTGCAACTTGAGGACGCAACTTGGGAAGGAGAAGAGATATTGCAACATCCTAGCTTGACATTGTTGGAGGACCAGCAATTCCGGGAAGGGAGGACTGTAATGTCCCCATCATTTTGACGAGCTAATGACAGTCAAACTCTAGCCTCTTTAATTCCCTGGGTTAGAGTTAATAAAAATTAAGAAGGGAATAATTTATTATTGGCCAAAAAGCTTTGGTAATATATAATTATTATAATTGTTCATTTAGTCATAAATATTGTTTGTAACTAGGAAAGGGGATTCAGATTGCCTAAGGCAACATCCGAACCCCTAAAGGGCTGGGCTCTCCCTTTCCCAAGTTTAACGTGTAGGGCTGGACCCTTCACGCCAAAGAGGGTAGCGTGCCCCTAAACAGGGCCAGCCCTATAATGACACGCCACAATAAAAACTATATTGGCGCCAAACATAATTATCTAATTAAGGCCGACTTGAAGGTTATATGCTCATATAAATAAAGACCATTTGCCAAGATCAATTCAACAAATCATTCATGAAATCAGCGAAATTCATCTACTCCTTGGTGTGCGAAATCAAGAGGTGAACTGGGCGAACTTATTCAAGGAAGACAAAGCTATTTTGCTGTTCCTGATTTCTGTAAGAGAGTGCATTAAAGAGCAGACTTGATGAATTTAGAAGTGCAGATCTGATATGATAAAAGGGGCAGATCTGATAAGAAGTTGAAGATCCCAGATCTGAGTCACATGACTGGAGCTAAGTATTGTATTGTTACAATTCAAGATTGAATACATAATCTGACCTGTGGGTCTTTAGTGCTGGGTTTTTCCTCCTTGGAGGTTTTCCCAGGGTAATTGTGTGGGTCTCTTGTGCACTTGCTTTCTCTCTTTCATTTACTTGCTTATAATCAACTTAATGTTAATCTGAAATTAAATACTGAAAGTCTGATTGCTGGTCTGAGTCACAAAACTAACAATAAAAAGGGGGCCATTTAAGACTTAACATTTAATGACTAGGCAATGTCATCAAGGGGACCATATGTTAATTAATGCTATCAATGTTATCAATGAAAATCAGGCCTAAGTCGAAGCTGAAAGAATTGTCTAGAAGAGTCCGATGGATTTTTGTGATGATGAAGCCTATATTAAGGTTGATCGATGCAACAGGGAGATTATTCATGACATAAAAATTTATAATTTTCTCTCTGCAAATCGTGTTCATTAGCTCAGGACGAAAACCCTGTGCTTACTAGCCTTGGACGCAAACCTAAGGTAAACTTATCAGTTGATTAAACTAGTGTTGCATTCATAATCTTTAGTTTTGAGGGCGATCAGGGTGAGCTTGGCCTTCCTCAACCATTTCAGCTCCAAACACCACTCCAGGTTTCATCTACAGCCGATTTTCCATAGTCTTGAGGCGATGATGTTGGACATTGAAGGCATAGAAGTTAAGGAAAATCGTAGTTGATCAGACAATTAAAATCATTCCATGTCGTGACGTATCTGCTCAGTCAATCTTCCCAGCATACATGGCATGATCAGATTGAGGTAGACTGAGTGTGGAATGGCGTTGCTAGAAAACTAGAAGATTTTGGGACTTGGTCGCAACTTGATTGGGGATGCTTTTTATTGGGTATGTGAAGAGCATAAATTTTACTCAATACTGAAATAAAAAGAGACCAGAATTCTATATTTATTCAAGAGTATTTGAATTGCTTGCAAAGTGTTTAAAGAAAATAAATTAAGACTGTTGATTCTATATTTTTTGTGGCTATCTGTTATTGCATGCTAGAATATTTAATATTTGAAAGGTAAAAATAAAGAACCCCCATACTTTAAACAATCGAACTTTAGATTTTCAGATCTCCAACGGGAATAGATAATTTCAAGGTTCTTGTGTGTCGATCACGATGTGTGGATAAGCTCGTTGGTTTGATGTGATTATGCTGGAATCACGAGAGGACTTGCGTTGAATTGTTGAATGTTTGAATTGCTAGAACTTAGATTCTATCTACTCGCTCGTAAAATAAAGAAAAAAGCAAAAGGCATGGGGTTTAGGGAGTCTACGCTACTCCTAAGAATGGAAGAGAATAGTGAATGATTTGATGGAATCCTATTGGGCGAGGTCTCACCATCAAACTGAACAATTTGACACAAGCTTAGTGCAATCTTCTAAGGGATAATTCAAAGATGTTCAAATCATTATCATCAAACATTGATTACCATCCATGTTAATGCATAAGCAATGGATATATAACAATTTGAAGTTAAGCTCATATCATTCCAGTTGACCACACAAGGCACACTTACAATCAGCAAGAGGCCAGTGGTATAGACTTAATGGATTCCATATAAATGCAATCAACAAATTCTTCCATTCAATCTAATCAACATGAAAACAAAATGAGAAGTAGAACCATGAGGCTTGTTGAAATAACATATTTCACCATAACTTCAATGAAAAGAGTATCTTATTTACAAGTCATAACAACAATATCTCCTCCTCTTAATCTACTCTAGCTGCTATCTATTATTTGCTATTGACTTCCTATTCACTATTTTTAAACTATCTATTAACCTTTACAAATGAAGAGCTTGAGCTTTATATAGAGAGCTCATTACAATGAGTGGCCAAGATTGATTTGAGATCAATGGCCGAGATTTTACAATGAAACCCTAATTAGGGTTTGTTACAACAAACTCTATTCTAGCCAATGAAATAATTACAATGCTTTCACACGACCAATAGATAATGGAGGTAGTTACATCGGAGTTTGTGCCATCATGGACGAGTCACATACATTGCATCTAGACATGCTGATGTGGAACTTCTTTAATTGGAGTAGTGACTGGGATGGTGATTAGGACGCCACTTCAACTTGCACTTGTAGACTTGGTAGATCATCATGAAGGAATATTTCTTGATACTCAACATTATCCAGCTTCAGCAGTGATGATGATGATCTTCTAACTTTGATTAACTCTTTTGAAACTATCCTCTTGAATTTCTCGATCATGGAGGTGCAAGATGTAGATGTTGACTTCCTCTTAGTTTTGGATCTTGATACCGTCTTGGGATGAACCCTTGATGCCACAACTGCTTTTCTCCTTTGGAATTCCTTCTCTATGACTCCCTTCATGTTGTTGATTCTTTCAATGCATCAAACCTTGAATAGCGGGATCATGCCCTTGTATTTAGTGAATGTTTCTTGTTCCTTCTCTATGACTCCCTTCATGTTGTTGATTCTTTCAATGCATCAAACCTTGAATAGCTGGATCATGCCCTTGTATTTAGTGAATGTTTCTTGTGTAACCACCTTCTTGTGCTTGTCTATGAAGTTCCCTTGAGGATATCTTCCTTGTATCTTGATCTTGATGCTGAAATTTTCTTCTTGAGAGACTTGTTTCAACTTCATCCAACCTAGTCTTTTTTATTTCTTTCTTCACCTCCTGCAAAACAAACAAATGAGCATCAAACACACATGATATATAACCTCTATAATCTCTTAGTTTGATATAATTTATGATTTTATGTGATTTGCAAGTTTGATAAGAGGAGGTCGCTCCTAAGGGTGGGCAATGGAAGTTCTCTAAAACCTAGTCCAATTCTGCCCTTCACCACTTCAGGTAAGAATACTTTGTCATTCATGCAAGTGGAGGCATCAAATTTACTTGGAAGAGGGCTCTACAAGCAATTTCGATTCTAACCTTGGGCACATGAAGTAAATTTCGCTCCAACTAGGGAGCACTTGAAGTTGTTTTCCAAAACGAAATCTCGCTCATTAATGACAATTAAGATGCACTGAATCACAGTCATTCAAGGCTTTAGGGGTAAATTCGCTCCAAAGAAGGAGCACTTGAAGTTCGCTCCAAAAGGAATGCACTCGAAGTTCACTCCAAAAGTGATGCACTTGAAGTTCGCTCCAAAAGGGATGCACTTGAAGTGAATTTCAAACCTGACACTGAACTTGCTCTTATTCACTTTTCTTTGCTTCATCAACTCAAACCTTAGGTCTTTCAACCATTCATTCATGAAAACATGTCAAATTCAATTAGGCGAAGTAGCCTTCAATTTAAGTCTTGCTCATCTTTTATCCATTTTGACAATTCAAATACATTGAATCATAATCATTCAAAGGTCTTGAGGTAAATTCGCTCCAAGGGAAGAGCACAGGAAGACGTATTTCGCTCTTGGGAGGGAGCAAAGGAAGACATATTTGCTCCGAGACTGAGGCAATGGAAGTGACCTCAAATTCGCCCTCTAGCTTGGTTTCATCAATTCTCCTATTTTCATTAACTTAAATCTTGTAGTTTTGCTTTTCTAGCGTGTAGATGTGTCAATTATCATTTAGGAAGGCTTTGGAAGCAAATTCGCCCTTATGAGAGAGCAAAGGAAGACGTATGAATGAGCAAAGGAGAACTTATGAATGAGCAAAGGAAGACGTATTCTCTCTTGAGAAGGAGCAAAGGAAATCTTCATGTACTTAGTCAAATTTTGCCCTTTGAACCTGCAACTGACCTTCCTTACCTACTATGCTCAAATTGACATCACTTGACCTCTTTCCAACCTAAGGAGGGAGAAATGACTCTACCATTGCCTAGCCACCTGAGAAGGTGCACTTCTTCAAACAAAAGGCTAATAGCAAAAGACCTTATTACTACCAACAGCTAAACTAAGACAACTAACCTAAAAAGCGAAAAAAAGTGGGGGTTCCCCATTTGCAATGGGGCAATATGTGAATATGTCACAACAGTCCCTACTGCAAAATGGAGAAGGCGTCAACCCAAAGGATGAGTCGTAGCAATCAAAGGACTTGACAAAGCAATTAAGATGCATCTTGTGAACCGTGACAAAAAACAAGTCAACGCGGCCAATAACAAATAATGCCTCAAGTATATATTGCTGCCCACCAATGAAAACCATTGTGAAAACCTTGCTACACAAAAAAACAGAACGACAATGTGACAGGATCAAGTGACAAGTAAATGTGAACCTCCCGTGATATGACGCAAAGGGATAAAGACAAGCTACACAATTAATATAATACCTTCAAATGCAAGCAAATTCCATGCAAGTTGCATCGAAACAAATGATAGACGCCACCTCATATAGCTGGAAATAATAAATTGCTACAGTTAATGAATATGGGCACACCTTTACTTAAAAACAGCCACCACCAATAATTTTGCAAATAATATGTATCAGTTGCCAAGAGGAAATATCGGCTCCAATGTAGTCGGCTACAGTTTTTTTTAAATATCGATGCAACCTTGAAACAACACAAAAGCGGCATGAGCCAACAAACCATGTCCACGATGCAATGGACGACTGGTGTATGGATTAGGACTAGGCGATAGAATGCCAAAAAACACCTCACACAATAATCGATGAAGCAAAAGAAAAACATTGATATGGCTGCCAAAGGAAATGTATCACCACTAAGTGTAGATAAATGTTGCCTCAAGCAAGTACGAAAAACACTCATAAATGATAACAACGGCACCAATAGTATCGCTCTCCAATGAAATCAAGCAAGAATTTTTTGTTGCTACTACACAATGGAAAAAAGGATGCCTTATAGAACAATCGCTACCATGAATAGACTAATAGGAAAATTTAATCATGTCACCACAGATAGATATAACAGCAGCCCGAATTGAAGCAATTTCTGAAAATTCAAGGAATTTTCAACGCCAAAATAATGTTGGGTTTGTGAATTGGCCTGTGGGAAGGGGGGTTAGTAATAACACAACCTGAATAAGGCAAAATATGCAGCCAGATGATAATATACGCAATCTGGAATATCGTAGGGAAATGATGATGCACGCCCACAAATAGACTGGAGAAATACTAATGCAATTAACCAGGAGTGAAATATGAAGCAGATTGGGTGGCACCAAATGAAATGGCAAAAAGATAGATCGCCAATCTGAAGACTCTCAAGACAAGCTGGTGAAGGGTCTCAACTGGAAAGAGCTCTGATACCATGTTGGAGTTTGCAACCTCCCAAGCCATACTTATATAGGCAAGAGATGATGGAGTATTTACAACTACCCTTGAGACAAATTAAATGCATGATGCATTATGAAACTAATATTAAATAATGAGCTATGACTTATCTCTATTTAGAATGACACCTAAGATAACTAACAAGAACACTATTAAATGAGAGTTCCATGTGACAACTAAGCTATCCTATGTAAACTTAACACGTGTGAATAGGTACTAACTAAGAAGTAGTTAGGAAATGACCTTATTCACACCAATAAATCAATCTCCTACCAACCGGTGAAACCCTCAAAACCTGTAAAATGACAATATTTTATGAATAATCCAATTGTGTGGCGTGTTTAGGGTTCAACTACAAATGTGAGATCATCGATACGTACATAGAAGCGCAACTAATTGCAAACTTGCACGGAGTTGAGAGGTAACACATTTGAGCTGGAGGTAGGCAATTTTTTGTTGTAACACTGCTGCAAATACATACTATAACTTCACGCCATATAAATAGTATTTACACAAAATTCAACTAACACATAAACATAGATAAATAATATTTTAAATAAAATTTTCAATATGCACATCAGAAGGATCTTTCAATTGAATTAACAAAACAAAAAACACTAACTCTATTTCATTTTGGTGGGGCTTCTGTCCAATGAGATAGTATTTTACTATCATATTTCAGCCTGCTACTCATACTTCATATTTTGTGTCTACTTTATCATGGTTTAATTTTGTCTATATTCAGATGCAAGGATTTCTGTCAATACCATCAATACCCTGTCACACATGGTTTAATTTTGTGTCCCTTATCTACATCGAATGTCCTCATCATTTATATTTTCTGCACAACTAAGTTGTTATTGTGAATATTTGTTGGTTATTTGATCCAAAACAACATTTGATGATCTATTTTTTTCTAAGAAGGCAACCTTGTAAATCAGTTCTCTAGAAAGAGATATATTCCTGGCTAAATGGCAAGAATTTAATGCTAATCTAGACTCTTTGTCATATCATTGCTTTGCTTGATGAATATGACAATGCTATAATTTCATTCTTTTACCTAGTAACATTACTAGAAGTGAAGACAAAATGTTATGTGTAGGTCAACCTTGTCTTCATAATGTTTTATCCTTCTCTCAAGTTGTAGTACAAATTCCCTTGGCTGCATAAAAAACATCAGTCTGATGTTTATAGGCAACCCAATATTGCACAAGATGTCCAATCTCTATGACATCAAAATCTTGGTTATTGTGATTTTGTATTCTTATCTTGATATTATGCATATCTATCCTAAAATGTGTCTTCTACTACTTTATATGAGCCAATACTTTGACAAAATTTGAAGGTTTGGTTTAATAGCAAAGCTATATGCAACTTGGTCTTGTATCTTGAATTTTTGAATATGCTTAATTCATGCCCATTTCACTCTACTTGTTATGAGAAATGGTTTCTCTTTTATCATTGATTGGATTCTTCTATGGATGATATATTCTTTGAAGTTTCCTACTTGAAAAATTTTCAGTGATAAAATGTGTTTTTCTTTTATCCTTTTGGGATGCAAACATGTTTATTGTAGATGTTTTGAGGTCTTACTAAGTTTTCAAAGGTTTCAAAGCTTGTTATGATAGTGCAATTTTTATTATTAAACATTCTTTAAATATTAATAATAAAATTTGGAATGCAATGTTGTCAGTAGCATTTTACCATCCACTCATATCATACAACAAGACTAAAGGTTTACTCACATATCATTCAGTGAAATCTTTTATTGTTAACTTAGCAAAAACATTATCAACATCATACAGAACTTACCAAAGAATCATTCACTGGCAAAGCTTCATGCTACACTGCATTCTGATATCTTCGACAAACTTTTCATTTGAGCAATTCAAGGACTAAACTCCTTATTTTAGACAATTCCTGGGCTAAACTCTCTATTTTATTAGCTCTCTATATCTCTATGCTATGGAAATGCCTTTAAATTTCAAAAGCAAGTAGTTTTTGTTTCTTTTCTAGAATTTTTATGGTTTTTTTTAAATCTAATTTTTTCAAAAAATCTTTATACTTTTAGTTTTCCAATTTTTTACCCAAAAGATTTTTGCTGCTTTGATAAAAATAATAGAGCACAAGCAACTCCAAACTAAATATTTACCAACATAATGTAATGTCCCCAACTCAAATCAAAATGATTAGCAGCACATTGTTTGTCCATTCCTTGGATTACCCAAAAGGAAAAAGGACAAAGAGCATCATTGGGTAAGCTATGGAATCTTTGGCTTGCTCTAAATTCTATTCTTCAGTTGTGTGCACGTCTTTTAATGCAACTTAAAAAACTTAAATTATTTAAGTTATGGGCATGTCTTTTAGGCAACTAAAGTAACTTTAAGCCAAAGGACTTAAGTTGTCCCTTTTTCATGTACTTAAAACAACTTTTTAAAACATGCAACAAATTGCCAAAAAGGGGCATACGTCTTCTACGAGCTGATAAGAGCATATTTTAGGGTTTTATTTTGTGCCATTGGATGAAGAGGTGGAATTTCAAAGGTGGAGCTTTATTCATCTCTTTAGGAGTTGTTATATAACTTCCTAGGGCTCATTTTGAGCTCATTATGTGACGAATTTTTTTGCTTATTGCTGCTGCATCTTGGCTTGAGGATTGAAACCCTTAAGTATCCCTGATTTCGGTAATAAGACATAAGGGCTCTCCCTAGTCGGAAGAGTGTGTTTCAGTGGAAGGACTCCGGTTTGTGAAACCCTAGCACATTATTATTTTTGGGTTGTAAGTATTCATCAGGTTTGGAGAGAAAATCGGAGATGAATCTCAGCGCTGAAGACTCAGATCTGGAATCATCCACAGCTGCAAACCATCAATTTCTGAACACTTTGTAGATGGCTGCAGAGGAGCACATAAAAACAGACCTAGCGTTGACCATTTTGGGAGCCTAGAGCCACTTTGAGAGTAGGCTAGGGGAAATTTTAAACTATAATGTTGAGCTTCAGACTGAATACAACAAATAATAAATTGCAACTGATACATATATAAATAATTTAACCAAAAAAACATGAATATGCATCATAAATGAGATGATTACATTAAAAGGATTAAACAATAGATCAGCATACCTCTATTACAGCATTCTTTGCAACTGCTCCAATGAGAAGAGGTGCTGCAAAGGGTAGAACCCATGTTCCAAGGATTATAATCCTAAATAGCCATCCAGAGAGTGCAAACCAGAGAAATACCAATGTCTGTAGCACAGCAAAAGTTATCCAAGTCAAAAAGGCACTAGCAATATTCTTTTGTTCAACCGAGTAAAAAAAAATATTCTTTTGTTCAAAGCAAACGTATATACTATGATTGTCAGTGTTTAAGGAACAATAGCTCATAATACATGCATATAGTAATGCAACTTCCAGGAGTAGTCTTAGACAGTTTGTTTCGCAATTTAACTCATAAAATTGTGACTGAACTGATTGCAAAGAGATTGAGCATAGTGGTCAGAGAAATCATTTCAAAGGAACATTCTTTACAAATGATAAATATCTTAGGCATGGCATGAAAGTCTATAAAAAGGTTGTGCATTCAAACAAAACTAAGATGGACCAATCATTGTATTTAGAATGGATATCTAAAAATCAAATCACTAGGTTGATTTTGTAGAGGTTTTTAAAAAGTCTATTTTTCTTTGGGCCAGACTAGGAGGACAATGGATTGCATTAGCTCTACAAGGTTCAATTGTAATGCTTTGGCACACTGCATATATCAAAACCCAAAAGGGTATGAAGCTAAATCAATTTTCTTATAGTCTTTACTATAAAAGAGTAACTATTGTGGAGGAGCATTAAGAATAGACATGGAAAAATGCAAAGTGGAAGGCAATTAGTTATTGTATGGATGCAAGTATTTTACTTGCTTGTTGAGGTCATTAAATGCATGGGAAAACTTCCCTTATACAGTCTATTATTCTTTTGAATTGGTACCCATTTACTGTTTCTTCTCACCTTTCACTTTGATGCAGAAATACTTCTTACATGCCTCGTCTATACTATTCCCATTGAAGAGTGCCAACTGTGTTTGTTTGTGACCCTGTAGCCCTCAAATATACTTCACAGCTTTCCCTTCATATTTCCAAATGTATTACCACATTAAAATATGGCCCACCTTGTACCCAGTAAAATAAACTTGTCTTTAGATTTGCTCCTTGACAGACTGTCATTTTGTCACTAATACTTCCTTGCTTAATTTCAAGGAATCTACATAATGTTCCAACCATATCAAAGACTACGCAAAAATGTACAAATTAGATCTATCATATGTCACTGAAGCTATATATCCCATAATACACTTTGAGATGGCTAAGCCATTTGTTGAGCTTTTGGGTATAAACTTGTCCCTCATAAGGTGGAGTCTCAACCTTTACTTCAACTCTGGAGTGTGTTTACGCTGAAGGTCCACTCAATCGCTCTCGTTCAGCTAATTGAATCACAGAAC
Source organism: Cryptomeria japonica (assembly GCF_030272615.1). Lineage (NCBI taxonomy): Eukaryota > Viridiplantae > Streptophyta > Pinopsida > Cupressales > Cupressaceae > Cryptomeria > Cryptomeria japonica. The sequence goes on along the minus strand of NC_081414.1, from coordinate 230,535,449 downwards.
CATCTCATTGTTTTGTTCTTCACTTTTTCTTGATGATCATGCAGTTGGAGAAGCATGAAAAAAATTTCTAGGGAAGCGACCAAATTAGCAACACTAGTCTCCAACTTTGCAAAAGAAGCTTCATAGTCATCTTCTATCTAGTTTCATGTCTAAAATGCAAACCTTCAGGTCCTTAACTCTATTTCGACTTCCCATGGTTGAAACTTCTTCTTAATCATGGTCTTTACCTTCTAGGGTCAAAGGCATGTGGTTTCCCCTCTACATGAAGCCTATAAACCTCCTCTTTGATATTAATTTGCTCTGTAATGGAATGATCCAGTCAATATTGTCTAGCCTTATTAACAGTCTGTGTTCCTTGAAACAGCAAACATATACTGGAAATCTGTGGATTATGAAGCTCAATTGTTATAAAACTTCAAATTACAGCATAATAATGGAAATCAGAAACAAATAAATGAAGAACAGAAACCATATTATATCAACATTATATTGGTGGAAAAAACCCTCTTGGTGGTTTACAAACTCAATATGTAAGGCACACAATCTTGTTTTCTTTGAAATATGATGTCTTAAAGGTGCATATTGAGATATATATTGCCCTCTCGGAATAGCAGGTACCTGCAATCAACTCACACAACGTGGTGTAGCTGCATCTTCCTGCTCAACTTGACCCATGCTCCACCGTCACAGCACTGCTGAAAGTCTCAAAACACATACATACACCTCCGTTCTGGCATATAATGGAAGTATTTAATGTCTACGATGATAATTCGGTTGCTTCTCATTCAGGTTGCCAGAACCCATTATGTCAAGAGACTCCTCACATTCCATGCAACACTTCATCTTCCCAATTGGCATATAAAACCTTGTGCTATGTAGTTTCTTATCAGTACTGCCAATTTTAAGACATCACCATCCAGCCAGGTTGTAAAATCTGTAGTATTGTTGGTTTTGCTTCTGGAGCTGAAAAACTATAAATTAAGTAGCTTCTTCAGGTTTTGACAGCTTCAGTTAACTATCCTGTGTATGACATGTTAATTTTAACACTTTCAGATTGACATAACTTAGAAATTTAGATTTAGTTTTAATTAGTTTGTTTAACTGAAAGAAAATGACAACATAGAAATAAACAAATTAACAGCAAGACACAATTACCCTGGGAAAACCTCCTAGGAGGAAAAACCCAGCCAGAAAAGATCCTTAGATCTGATTATGGATTATAGTTATGTAATCATTACAACACTTATCTCATGTATTTGCAGGTTCAGATGTTGCTGTCACAAGAGGTATGAGGTGACTGTCTTCAACAATCACTTGCTGTCATATGAAGGATAGATGCTGCTGCTCCATTACCCTAGATTGTAGGCCTCCAAAGATTTCGCTGTGTATAACCTAGATGGCAGTCCTTCAAGCAGTTCGCTTGGTATACATAAATGGTAGTCCTTCCAGTAATTCGCTGCGTGTGTACGAATGGCAGACCTCCAATCAGTTCGCTGTGCATTCACTGAATTTTGCCAACACCTCAAGATGAATTTCGCACCTCCTAATGATAGATGAAGGTTGCTGTAGTTGCAGATGACTGAAGTTCGCACTTAGGCAAGTATGAAGATTTTCGCATAAGATGAAGGAGCTTAATTGACTTGAGTATGTAACAAATGAATCTTGATCTTTTATTTATATGGAGCGAACTCCTTAACTAGGTCGGCTTTTCAATAATTAAACTTTTAATTATTTCCTTTTATCTGCCTTGTTAATAGGGTCGGCCCTATTGGATAGTGCGCTAAGTGTTCATTTGATATAGCGTGGGGGATAGGGCCACGTTGGAGGGAAGAGGGGCCAGACCTTATTTGGGCAGATTCCAATGTTGCCCAAGGCAATACGAATCCACCCTTCCCTAATTAATATCAACATGACATGTTTCAATTCTGATGTCAGCACCTGGTAATTATGATCTACAGATCATAGGGTGACAAAACAACTGTTTTGTTCCATGGAATTTGATGCACAAGAAACTGCAATATGAAACGAATAGTTAAAGACTTTTCTGAGTTTCCCCTCTTCTTTATATTTCCAAGGCTTGGCTGAAAAATCTTTCTCTAGCAATAACTTGGGTGTCAGGATAACAGTCCAAATAAAGGGACTGCAACATTAAACTGGCAGGTACAGTTATCAGCAAAACCAAGTTGGCAATAAGCACAGTTCCTAGACAACAGTAACTTGTCATTTAGAAATTATAAACAATTTTATTTGAGAGATTGGGCTATTTTGCAGAAACCTGACCAACGGCTTCATATCTACTACAGGTACTTGTAGTCAATACTCATAAAATATGCAAACATCATGTGTAAACAACAAAATGACACATCATAACTGATGTGTTATTCATAGCAATCTAGGACATAAGGGTTAAGAAGGTGCAGTCCTGATCCCACAGCATAATTACCACAACAATCATGCTAATTATTACTCAGTTAACCAACAAAGTAACATTTATATTTCAAAAATACAATCCAACCCCAGGTGTGGCATTAGACAACTAATTGTATAGCATTGCTTTTCTACTCCAGACTAGACTGAGAGCAATGAAGAAAATACAAACAATTATTAAGCAAACCTATATATTGAAGCCAAAAAAATGCACTGTGTAATGAAGTGCTAAATCAATAAACACAAGCTAAAAATATTCACTCTGAGAGATTAAATCACACCAAAGTGTTAAAGGCATTTCTGCTATTTAATCCCAGTGCAAAGATTAAACAAAAAAATGCATGTGATAATAGAAAGATCTTACTTACAGCTGCACTTCTGCCCAGAGGTGTATTAAAAAAATTGTTCAGTTCCCTCTTGTACTGCAACAAATTGAACAAATGTCAGCAGCCAATATTATGATTCTAATATTATTTAATCAATGTCGGCAATATACTAAAAGCCAACAAGAGCATGTAACAGAAAACTGGTATAAAGGAATACTCAAGTGCTGAATTTTGTCTCAGAAGGAAAGTATCTCAAATATAATTTGAAATTGAATTTGAGAATTCTTTTCCTCAAAAAAAAAGAAATTTTATACCTATGCATACAACTTCAAATAACAGCGTTTCAGGACAGTGTATATGCTTCCAAGGCTATAAGGTTATTAGTATTTAGCACACCTTTAAAAAAATGATAGTTCGAAGTTTTGATCACAAACAGGCAGAAACCTGATTATGAGGCATTTCTTTATGATCCATAAACTCTGAGAATATTCCTCACACAAGTTCATCAACAACAGATCCAATTGATGAAACAGCTCAAACACTATAACATGCATGCAATCTGATTAACCACAGATGGTCTACCGCTTAAACATATGCAAATCACTTGAACAGTTGAACAGAGATATAGAGTATCAACAATGCAGAAAATAAGTAAACACACAAAAAATTGGAAAATCCCATGTTCATCTGGAGAAAAACCCACTTCCATTCAAAAAACTCTGGTCTATGAAGAAAACAATTCCATTCCCTTAAGCAAATGAGAAGTATAGAAGTTACAATGACCATTCAGGTTAGCTATGTCTCATGAAGATTGGCTTTAATAATGTCAATTCAAGAGTCTAACCCTAAGCAAGATGTCAAGGAGGGTCTAATCACTCCTTTTTGCATCCCAAAGGTCAAGAAATGAAGTTCAACCACCCAAAATCAAGAAATGCTGCTCAGAATTCCAAAATACCAACTCTTAGACTGTGTTCACCCTTTTGTCAGCTCTAAGTTATTCAAGATGGTTGCCAATTCCCCAGGGCAAATCTCTGATTCAGTCACTTTTGTCTACATCTTCAAATGGCCATAACTTTTTGCATGTGGACTTGAAATTAGGTACCAATTTTTCTAATTGCGTTATTTTTTAGGCTATCCAATGTTTGATTCCATCTACCCATTCATTTTGCCCTTGCAACATGACAATATCTACAAGACCCTGAATGAGCAGGACTGTGCATGAGTTACAATGACATGACTCAAAGGCTCCAAATGCCAACTTCATCCAAATTTTTAGCTCATACTTCCCATTTAGGAGCCTTTTGGTTCCCCAAAAGTCATGGAAATTTTAAGGAAAAGTGCCGATGGATCATCCAAAACAAATGCCATATACATATGCTTTGTAACTCATTTCAACTCCTCCTTGCAGCTATACTAATGCATATGGATGTAGATAGTCTACCATCTCTAAACCAAAACCACTAACCAATTTTTGAGATACAGTGTTTGATTGTGAACATGTATCAAACATGGCATTAACCTTCCCACATGTGAGAATTCGACAACCTTGGAAACACCTCTACAAATAGTAGCACAAGACAACCTATCATCTGCTATGGAGCTGCACTCAATCTCTTTCATTTTGCCTCCATATGTAGCGTTATTGTCTTCTTCTCTCTGAGCCCAAGGAGGAGCTAATTTTGGATGTAATTTACAACATATCCTTTGAATGCCCATCTTTATCACAATGGGTAGAATAAATATTCCCCTTACCTTTGCCCTTATAAAAATTGCATTCACTTTGCTCTTGGTCTTGTCACAAGCTACATCCTTCTTTGCACCTAACTGCTGCTCCTCATTATGCTTCTTACAATTGTCAAAAGAACTATTCTTCTTAACCAGCTCAAGACACTAAGTGTGAGCATGTGCTTCATCAACATCCTTAGGTTTGGCCATAAGAACAAGCCTCTTGAGGTAATCAGATAAACCAAAATGTACTTCATCAAGACCTTACACTCCACATATTTCCCAAGCTACACACAAAAAGCAAGATAAAAGAAAATAAGCCTTTGGGAATACCACAGCAGGCAGACCTTCCAAACATGATTTCACCCAAAATGTTGTCATTGCAATGATAATGGCGGGGAATCAATGTCAATTAAAGGACATCGTTGTGGGTACCAAAACAAAAGCCCTTCAAATTAAGTCAACCTCGTTGAATATTAGGGGTTTTAATGCCCTTCCAAAGAGAAGACTTCTCAAAACTTAAATGCATTTTTTGTTTATGACATGCCCCCAAAAATACATTAAATATAATATTTAAGTAGTATAAGTCATAATTCCCTTTGTCTTTTTCCTTTCTTACACTTAAAGTTACATTTCATGTAAGGATGTTTCAGAGTGGTTTCAGATCTCTAGGAGTTATATACAAATTCTAGACTTTAGAAGATCTTATAAATTTTCAGAATTAGTCAAATTTCAGTAATCAACAGGCTCCTAAAGCATTCTCTCGCTCTCTCCATCTCACTCACTTTATATGCCCTAAACTCTAAACCTATCTCTGTCCCTGTCACTCTTCCTCTATCCCCTCTCTTTATCTCACTCTCTCCTCTCTTCCCCAAGATCTAGGCCTTTCTCTCTACCTCTCTCACTCTCTCTCACCCTCAACCTCGTTTTGGTGCTGCCCCCAAACCCTCATCAAACTATGAGTCTAAGCAAGTAATAGGCCAATAATGAATCATGATCATAAAAATCTACATAATACATATCCCTTGTTGCAAATCACTGCATATTCATAGTCTAAGTCACCGCGTTCGAATTCGAGTTCGAGTTCGGCAACTATAAAATTCGGATGAAATTTGGCAAGGACAAAAAAATTCGACACTAATTCGCCTTATATAAACTATTATTTTATTATTTTTTTTATCAGTAATAGGCCGAAGCCGATAAGATGTACATACCCTACCCACTATGGGATTTGAACTTGTGACCTCTCTTTCAAGAGCACAAGTTCTCCACCACTAGACCAACTCAGGTTGTACATATAAACTATTATTTTTAAATATATGTAATATTTTTTATTTAATATGAATAAAATAAATAAATTATTATTGTTTTAAAATATATATAATATTTTTATTTATATTAAATAAAAATAATAAAATAATAAATAAATCTATATCTATTCAATATAAATAAGTATTTAAATTTAATATGAAACCTTTAATCTGTTTAATATCAATAAGTAATTTAATATGGAATCATAAGTTAAGGAAAAAAAATCTAAGAAACAAAACTAAAATTAATACGAAATTTTATGTTGAACGCATAGTCGCGACGAATTGCGGGGAAAGAGCAACGGCTCACACCCACAAAGCATGAAAGTGCGTCAATGACAGTCTGCGGGGTACAAACAATGCCCATATTCAGTCAATGGCAATCTGCAGGGCACGAACAGGCTACTTAAGTCGACGGACAAAGAACAGAAAACCTCAACTTCAATGGCGGTCTGTTGTGCAGGGAGTAGTCGGCAATGAGCGCAGGTGGTGACCTTCAAACCTTTGCGAAATGCATCAAAACCTCGGCGAAAATACCAAAAAAAAAAGCTAACCTTTATGTCATGCGAATTTTAGACGAATTTTGACGAATTTTATTAATTTTTCATAGGTTCGCCGAATTTCGAACTTGAAGCCGAAAATTTGGCAAACACGGTGACTTAGTTCAGAGTTAAAAAAAAAATGGCTACTACATCATCTAGTACCTACCTTAGATGCCTTCGTAGGAGGGATGCAGGGTCTTTTGAGCCATAGACTTCTAGTTATTGTTTTGATATTTATTTGGAACATTTCATGTCATAGATTTCATATTCCATGAGCTTTGTATACATTTGACAATATTTATATATCTAAGTGTGCTATTTCCTTCACCTACAATTTGTGTTTATACTTATGTGATCGATGTATGCTTGTGTATGTGATCAAATTAGCTTCTATTTGATAATGTTATTGCATCTTTAAGGTTTATTTAATAAAGGGTGCATGAGACAAAAATTTAATCCTTAAAATCTCTAAATTTCTTGGGTTTTTCACTTGCCAAGTCTGCGCAGAGTTTTTTTGCCGAGTCCCTAGTCCCAAGCTGAGTCATCCCCCTGGAGTCCGTATCGAGTCCAAATCTTGGATCTATGGTTACATGTGTCTCACCTCAAGTAGACCCTTGGACAAAATATCACACCCTCAATGGATCTGCCACTTTTGGACGATAAGGGAAAACTCATATTGGAACTTGATTCTATTACTGATACCAAAGTAAAGAAGTTGGGGTAAACAAGCATTGCAAAGTATCTAGTTTGTTGGAAGAATCTACCTCTTGATGATGCTACTTGGGAAAGACCAAAGATCTCAGAATATCCAAATTTCAATGCTTGAGGGCAAACAATCTTGGGAAGAGTAGCTTTATAATGTCCCTTATTACAAGTATGAGGATGTCTAAATCACTTTCCAACCTTGGGTAGAATTTAAAAGTTTCTCATATTGTCATACCTTTCTTCCATTCTCTACTCCCTACTAGCATCAAATATCCCAAACCACAATCCCCAATCCCCCACTCCCTTGGTGTTTCTAGAACCACAAAATTTCACTTCCCCATGCACTCAATATTGGCAACCCCCGATCCCACTCCCTCAAACCATTGCATCCCTCTTATATATGTTTCCTCAAACCCTCACCTTCTAGCATGCTCTTTCATGGAACCTCGTCATACAAAGGAATTCATTGATCATCCATGCTGACTGAGGATGCCAATGGGCCCAAAATTAAATGTAAAATGGTAGGAAACTTTCAAACAACTCTTAGCATGAGTGACTCACAATAGGGCTCCAACCTTTATAAAGCAGGCAATTTCAATAGTTCAGAACATAAACCACCACAAAATCGCCAAAGAAATCATGCATACGCACATCACAATAATCAAAAATATATTAGAAAAATGCTACAAAGAGAGATTGTATTGAATACCATCAAACTACCACCTGTTAGAGATCATGTGTATAATGTGTATATCTGTTGTGCGTTGCACACACTCCCTGTCGCCGACAAGGTCCACCTCTTTGGTTTTCAGCTTTCATTCTGCGTGGAGAGTCTCACATTTTGAATGCCCGAAATCAATCCAAGGGAGACCTAGTTATAGCATAAGCCAGAGAATCTGTTGGGTGGGCAAGAGCGCTTAAGTTTCTGAACCTTGCGAAATCACCTTGTGGGCCGATTTTCGCTATGGAGGTAATACGTCCAAGTTAAAATCTTTTCAAAAGTTGTGCCTAGGCCGAAAATCGCCTAAACACTGGAAAACGCAAACTTTATAAAGTTTTAAAAGGGGCCTTTTAGGCCGATTTTCACCACCTAGTTAGAAGCGTCTAAGATGAAAACCTTTCAAAAGTGCCTTTTGGGCCGATTTTCGAGGGCTAAAGGTAAAACGCGAAAATTATAAACCTTTTCAAAATGGCCTTTTGGGCCGATTTTCACAAAAAACAAGTCAAGTGTCAAATATAAAAAGTTTGCAAAATCGCCTTCCAGGCCGAATTTTGGCGAAAAGGTTAAAAGCGTTAAAGTTGTAAACTTTTCAAAATCGATATTTACCCCAAAATTCACCAAGTGCCGCTGAAACATCTGTTAAAAACTTTTGCAAAATGGCCTTCCAGGCCGAATTTCGGCAAGTTAAAACGTCAAAATGTTCAAAGTTTACAAATGTGTGCCTTTTAGGCCGATTTTCGCCAGAAGGGAGCTAAATGTCAATTTCATGAAACCTTTCCAAAGCACCCAGGTTGGCTGATTTTCGAGCGTCAAAGGGCAAACGTAAAATTGTAAACCTTTTCAAAAAGCACGCAGTTGGCCGATTTTCGCCAAATTAAAGTAAAGCGCTTAAGTCCAAAGCTTGCACAATGCGTGTTTAGGCCGACTTTCGCTAAATAGGGGAAAGAGAAAATTGTAAAACCTTGCAAAAGTCACATAAAGGCCGAATTTTGAGGCCCAAGCTAAAACATCGAAATTAAAGAAACTTCTCAAAATATCCATAAAGGCCGAAATTCGGCGAATAAGAGGTAAAGCGTTAAAACAACAAAAGGTTTGCAAAACCCTTCTTTTGGCCGAAATCACACAGTCTTACCAATCAGGCTGGATGCGAAAATGAGAGTAGAATATCTCACCGTTTCACCCATTTGCCCAAACTGTAGGTTCTCCAAAATCGTGCATAAAGCCCCGAAAATTAGGTAAAATCGCTCCAAAGGAAAGTTTTGCTAAGCGTCTCTCCCAGCCGGAAGTCGCGTGAGAGAAAGCGTCTCTTTTTTCTGCAAAAGTGGCCTTTTGCCGGAAATCGAAAGGAGGAGAATCGTCAACTTTGAAATTTGCAAAAACCTTCCTTTCCCCGAAAATCGCCAAAAATCATGAAATCGCAAGAGGAGAGGTTCGGAGTTTTTCTAATTTGAAGTTCGCAAAACCCTCTGAATTCTGAAAGAACAGAAAGGAAAGGCGTTTTCAAAGTTTGCAAAAGGGCCCTGCAGGCCGAATTTGCACGAAGCCCTTCTAACCCGAAGTTTGGGGAGATCGCAAGATTGACACCTTATTTGCCAGGTAAGCTCGCTTTATCTCCTTTAAAATCATTTAAAATAACTGCAAGACTGGTCACTGTGTTTAAGCAGATAATGAAGAATTAATCAAATGGTGAAATTCTGTAGACCACAATTTTCTTTTTGAAAGGCATCAAGCAAAGCGCAACAGCAAAGTTTGTCAGGAAAATTAACCCAGGAATGCAAACTTCAGACTTAGGAAATTTTGAACATTTTTGAAAACTGAACTTAAGACTTCAAGTGCAAAATTGGCAATCATTGAACACCCAAGCCCTGAACCGCAGCCAAGTAGCAAATTTTAAACGAAGAGCTTAATAACATTTCATTTCAAAATTAATCAGGCTCTTTTGCTGAAGCATCGTACTTTCTTCAAATTCCAGTCTTCCTGTTGATCCTAATGTGCTAACATCATCCTCTATTTTGACTAACCTATTTGTTTCCTTCATCTCGTCTCGTAATCCGCATCCGGTTGTGTAGGATAAATGCCTAAATCTGCGGTAGAATCCTCAAAGATGCTTGGTGCAACCGGAACATCTCGGGTTTCTAAATCAGACATTCTCCACAAAGGCGAGAAGATGAAGTACTAGTACCAAAGAGGAGGACTGAGGGAGTCAAAGGTCCAGAGCATATGGGAAAACATAGGCGATACTGACTTGGGCCACATAGACATTCAGGACTTCAGAGACCGGGTATATTCTCCTAACGCCTATGGCAAGCCTAGGCGGATGATGGAAAGTGGTATCGCCCAGGCAGCAGGATTTCCCCCATCAGTGCAGAATTATGAGCTAGTAGTTGAGGCTGCCCGACATTATCAGCCAGAGACCAGATTAGTAGTTCTAGAAAATATGGTGCTAGCTAACTTCACACCTGAGGCCATTGGCGATGCATTTGACATCCCATTCCCAGATAACCCCATTGCAACAACCATAGATGAAGCACAAGTTTCATATGACATGAACCCTGCTAAATGCAGGGCATTGATAAACGAAGAATGGTATAAGGAGAGAAGGCCTCTGAGTATTAGAATCGAGAAAAAGACCCCCAGAAGTGACTTTCATAATGAGCATGGTGACATGGTCACCTTACTTAGCCGAGTTATGGGACTCCCTCAATCTAACTTTTTTGAAGAGTGAATGTTCTACTTTACGGAGTAGGTCTTTGCCGGGAAATCCAAGTTCGACTGGGCTCAAATCATTAGTGATAATATTCATACACAGCTGGTCGAACTTGAAGAAAAGAAGTACTTCACCATGACCTCTTACCTAGTTTATATGTTCGCCCGACACTAGCCACTGACAGGATTAATCAAGAAGGGTGAAATCGGGAACGAGCTCAATCAGGTAAAGGTGTACGACTGCTATCCTCAACTACATTACTATGACATAGCTCAAAGGGAAAAGAACAACCCAGCTTATGCAATTGGTCAATATGAGCATGTCAATGACGCCTTCACAATGCGCCTAGTCAGGTTGATGCAGGGGGGATTGCACATAAGGCTCTCAAAGCAGGCTACCATTTTGGTACAAAAGAACGACGCCTGGTTTGTTCAATTCCCTAGGTTCTCCTATATCCGGATAGCCAGCTTTGAGGGAGTTCCGTTCCGACTTCCACGCTATCCAAGAGACAAAGTAGTTCTTATGGAAGTTGCAAGGCAAGCACATCCAGCGGGCAGCTTGTTCAGAGATAAGAAGCAGTCTGGATTCACCTTCCCTATGATTTTGGGTAACCTCGATGTGCATTTCAAGAATTAAGTGCAAGCCGATGAGTCACTTGCCGAGTTAGCATCTTATGGCCTACAGGAACATTTCCCAAGGAAATGTTTTGATCATGACAATTTCGCAAAAAGAGCCTATGGCAGGCGCTACAGAGCAAAGGAATCAATTGAGGACTATTGGAAGAATTGTTCTGATGACTATGAGGTCCGACGGCGTGAATATTCAAGGTTAAGTGTGTAGCAGATGCGACTTTATGAATACCGTTGGGTCCCGGATCAAGTGACAGATTCTGGCAATTGCTTGCAGGTTCAGGAGTTTGAGGCAGTAAAGTACCTCTTGTCGGGCATTGATTGGTCTCAGGATCCGATTACTGATTTTGAGGCAGTTATGGCAGCTCCACGGAGGTACACCAATCATTGGTTACACCAGCAAATTGAGGACTGACCCATGAAGGAATTCAATTCACATACCATATGATGGACAGTCTCGATTCCTAGTCTTCGGAAGATGAGGGGACCTCAAGTGCACCAAAGGAAGAGGTTGAGAAACCCGAAAAGAGGAAGAAAGCCAGGGCTAGTAGAGGGACTCGGACGTCAAAAAGGACTAGAAGGGAAAAGATCCCTATTAGAAGGCCTAAAGTCACTTCATCATCCAAGGACCCCAATTCCGAGGATGATGTAGTTGAACTTGACTATATACCTGCTCCGCCCTCCTAGAGCAATGTTGATGCATTCGAGGCTAATAATCCTCTGGCACAAAATGAGCTAACTATAGAGGTAAGGATCATTGGTTCTAGTGAACCTGGAAATCAAGTTGAGGAAGGAGAAATTCCGTCTAATCGAGAGGCTGATATGCATGAACTCACCCAGGGGAGTCCGCATGAATTACAACTGAATAGTGCCGACAAAGATGACACCACCGTCGAAGGAGAATGAAAGGCGGATGAGACCCACAAGCCCGATAGAACTGAAGAGCAACCATCACATGGGGATACCCGACAATTGTTCAGTGAGGTAGGGGAGAACTCAGCTATAAGTAAAGTGCTGGATACTGCATCTGTTCCTTCTATGACTGATCAATTGCAGATAGGCAATGAACCAGCTGAAACCTCTAAGGAGCAAAGTGGAAATTTAGCCATAACATCCGGGCAGACCATACCTCAAGACTGGTTAGTTGCTCGTGCACAGCGGAAGGCAGCCACCAAGCCACCTATTGACTTGGAGGATATTTTCTCTCGCATAGGGGAAACAAAGTCCAAAGGGAAGAAAAAGCCTAAGACCTACTCCCGGATCACCAAGGATGAGTAGAGGAACCGCACCATCCATATCGCTACCCCGCCTGTCAATAAGCCAACAGATCAAATTGCGTTGGCTGATTATAGCATTACAACTGTCCCGATAGGGCAAGCCACCAAAGAACAAGAAAGGGAGGAGTTCAAGGACTCCATGCAAAATGTGCTCAGGCAACTCGACGAAATAACTGTTGAGAGAAACATGTATAGAGTTTGTGTTGAGCAAGCTGAGGGGTATATTGATCACCTGCTAAAACCATTGAAACACACCCCTAAATCCCACGTCCCCCCATTGGCATTGGTGCAAAGGACGACAACAGAGTTTGAAGGAGTGTGTGATACCACCAAAGTTGTCAAGGAATGGATACGAGACATTAAGGAAAAGGGAGAACGGATCATTGAAGATGTAAAGGAAATGGCCCACCACCGAGAGACCATTCTGGTCAAATTGTTCAAGGTAAAGAGGGAATGTCTCAAGGTTCATGAGGTGGTTGGTACAACTCTTCCCCTCATGAGGGCTCTTTTCTGGACCCACGCGCAGATTCCCACATTGTCCGCTATCTTGGATCCCTATGACATAGGCATCTTTGAAGAATGGTACTGGACCGCCACCATGAAGAGTGAAACAAAAGATACCATTAATAAAGAGCAAGCAGAATGCGAGGAAATCTTGAAAGACACGAGGGACCTTGGTGGAAGGATCCTCCGATCAATGATTCTGGGCTGGAGAAATAGTTTGTCCGATGACTTGGTGCAACTGGACTGGGAGGATAGATTGAGAATGGATAAGGTCGCATACTCCACGGAGGACCTGGAGTTTGCCAGTGGATTGCATTCGGACATTTTATGTTTTGAGGCTCATCGGTTCGATGGGAAGGATGGGTTAAAGCATGTAGATCACCATTTGGAGGGCATGCAATATAAAATACGCCATCCTCCTATGCCTCAATTCATGGTGCTATTCCAGCTTTGCATTAGATTTCAAGACTATGTTTGGGCAAAACATGCGGCAGGTCAGGACCTCTGGAAGGAATATTTGCACGTCGAGGATGAATTTCTAGAGAAAGGGTCTACAGCAGAAAAGGAAAAAGTGCTTTCATAAAGTGCAAAATTCTTTCAAAATCTTAAAAAAGCACTTTTTGGCCATAAAGTTCATTTCTAACTGCTAAATCAATTGTAAAACTTGAGCTTCGTGCATGTGCACTTTTTGAGCTGCTTTTTGGTAGTTATTAATTACCTTTTTGGGTAGTTATTATTTCTTCTTTGGTGGTTGTTGATATTTTGCCTCCCATTTATGGGCATGGGTACTATGTTGTATTGATGAATCTGGGCCACTTGTTTTGTTTTAATCTTGGCCATTCATCTAAATTTTGAAGCTCTATTTAAAGGGGTTGGTTTTCCCTTATTTTTTGTAAAGAAGTTTAAGATTGTTGCTGAAACTCTGGCAAAATTCATGCAGAATTAATGGAAATTAAAGTTGTCTCATTTCTTTATGAGTGCATGGTCTCCTTCTTCACCATTTAATATTCTTGTTATGCATTTTGCTTTCAGATAGTATTTTTGGGATAAAATTTGATAGAAACCTTTGTGTTCATACCATTAAGCATTGGCCGATTGTCATTTCCCCCTGCATGGTTAGTCTGAACCCATTTATGTGTTTAGTTTGGTTGTTAAACATCAAATGAATGGATGTCAAGTTCTGCATTTAGGTTTAGTAGCATGAAAAATCAGCTCCCTTTAAAGATTGCACTAGATTTTACAACATTGTGCTATATTAGCTGATAATGTTAAATCTGGTTTTTTGAGGTTTCTGTCTATCTTCTTGAATATGTTATCTTAGATAAATTAATTAGGTATTCTCTTTCTCTTTTCCCTTCCTTTTTCCCCCTTTTTTTTATCAAAAGAAACCATACAGTCAAGCTGAGATAGTATCAATCCAAGCAAAAATCATATGATATAGCACTGTTGAACTTTAGGGAACTCGTTCGAAACCTATTCCGTCTAACCTTAAGTCCCCTTTGTGTTTCCAGCAAAACACATCAAACCGCTAAGCTATCCTGCTGTCAAATGCTGACAACCAAAACATTGAGGTAATCCCATTGATCAAATTAACACAGCATTAGGGATTTCCTTATCTCAAGAGAGGATAGGATTCTTAGCATTTTTATTCTGTGTTGACCGGATGAAGTCGCAAGTTCAGTGATTTTAGACACGTCAACAATATCATAGAATGAAAATAAACAAGTATTATCATCTGGGAGTTCTGCAATTATCAAGTCTATAATCCAACCAAATGCAGCAAATAAAGACCACATATCAAAGAAAATAAAGTGTATCAAGTCTGAAATGAAAAGATCAAACATCCTCTCTGCCATAGTTAGACCAACTAAAGCTACCCCCAAGTGGTCTGGTACTCGGCAAAATCATATGAAACCGCTGCAACTCAGTCCAAGTGGTCTTTCCAATTTCTTCCGCTTCCACTTTTACCTTCTTGCACACCTCATGATCATTGGTGGGGCAGAAGAGAGCTAACAAATTTAGGAGAAGATGATTCTTCATTTGCATGCAGTGCTAATCTGGCAGGACTCAAGTTGAAATAGGAGCAAGCAGGGTAGAGGTACTAGGACACTGCCAAACAGCAATCTTAAGCCCTTTATCCAAAATGTGGGGCAAGACAAATTAGCCTAGAGCATCTTGTGCTAAGATAAGATCACGCAACGTTGTTGCCTACTAAGAGAATTAGGCAAAGAGCTATATGCAACATTCAAGGCACTATGCACTACAACAGAAGTGGGTTATCAGTCGATTTAGCAAGTGGCTGATCAAAATGGTCAGCAGAGGCAATCCAAAAGATGTTCCAAATATGTGGCTCTTATGTATCAAGATGTGGAGAATTGTGAGTACTTCCTAGGCCTCTTATAACATTTGGATCTAATTGCAAGTTTTGAAATGCAGGATTTCCATGTCCAAACATACAATGATCTCTTCAACCCCTAAAGAACCTTGGCTGGTAATGCGACAGGAATGGAAACCTGTCCTTTGCTGCCCCCACACATTTCTGGAACCCGAGCTTTGAGGAGCCTCAGTAATGATTATGCCAACCCAAATTATGCAAAATATCATCCAAATAAAAACTCATGTTAAACTTCAAAACTTCCAGCACACTTATTTCAAACAAAAAAAATCAACCAAGACCGCCAAGAGGATATTCACATGCAAAAAAGAACAATGCACATGAGGATGATGATATTTAATCAAATTGAACAAATAACTTCAAAGTTCAAACAGCTTTCAATAGCAGTGAACAAATTGTGTATCATTTGGGCAAAATTTAAAACACCCAAAAGATAGATATCACCACAGATGTTATCAAAACAGGTCTTTCTTTTCATACAAACTGAATAACAAGGCTACAAGAAGAAATATTCAACACGATTGTCATGAAGCCACCAAAATAAGAAGTCGTAGCCTTATTGTTAAATCAAATCACAGCCTTTAGACTATATTCCAGACGGCTGGTTTAAACATAACAGCAGTTTAAATGAGTCAATAAATATTAATTTAAGAGAAAAGATCGGCAGTGATACCAAGAAGAAGTACAATTAAAATAAATACAAAAAACTTCAAGGCAGCAATTTCCTAGAATAACTAATAAGAGATAATTAAAATATAATTGAGTTTTAAGCCAGAAATTAAGAGGAAGAGTTGTAACTATTTCACAGGGTAGAAATATTGAAGAGGTGTGACTTCTCCCTCATATTGGAGGATATAAAAGGAAGAAGAATTCATTTGAAGTGGCATCAAGGAATCAAATGATCAAGTGGTAATAGAGAATGAGAAATCTGAACATAAGGAAAAAAATGGATCTGACTTGAATTATATAAGGCAGTAAGAATTTGAATTATAAGGCAGTAAGACTTAGAATTATAAGGCAGTAAGATACAGCAGACTATTATATTTCTGAAGTGATTGGAATGCCACATGTTCAAATCTAATATTTAATAATTTGTGAATCTGGTAAAGAACAAAATTTATTTATTTAATTTACTTGCCAGTCCATCAAGAATATTAGTCATTTGATCTTCCTACAAGCAATCATATCTGGGATTAGTGAGGAAACATGGTAGGGAGATGCAGCAGTACCAGTTCCCTCAATTAAGTAGACCACCCCAAGTTGGTTTGCTTGTGGGCCAAGGGGTTGAATTGACTTGGATGGTCATTCCACACTCTAGGGCTTAGTTGTGGGGGACAGTCTCCGGGCATCCTATCGTGCTTTCTTATCAAATTCCTCATATGGTTGGCTGTTGGAAATATGCTATGAAATGGATCCAATGCATTTAGGATATTGTGTTATCAATAGGGCTTTATTTACTTGATGTTAATTAATTACAATCTTCTCTAAGTTTAATTGCAATTATGTAATTTTAAATAAGTTGTATTGTTGGAATTGTTATTTTTGGGCAAAAATCAGGTATATCCCAAAAGGGGACATTACAATGACTGGACTTATGGTGCAACATGTACATGCAACAATTTAGCAGCTCTGCAAGACAACAAACAACTACACAAGGGTTATCCCAAAAGAATACTTACATTTGCTCCACAGAAGAACAGCAGCCACAAAAGAAACATGCAAACACGGTGAACAAAAGTCATATGTGTATTATATTACCTCAGTCTACAAAGCCATCAAATAAACTTCAATAATAAACAATTCCACTGCTAAACCATTTAACAACTGTTATCACCTCAAAAACAAAAAAATAATGAAAGCAACCTGCAATGATAACCCTTTTAACTGCTATACCATCTCAAAACCTGAGCCATGAATGTAATCAGTAAGCAAAAACCTTTCAGATTTTATGAATCAATACAGCATTGAAAACAACAGCACTCAAAACAATACAAGCTTTAAAACACACAAAAGAAAAATTGCACACAACAAAGTTCATGCCTAAAACAACAACCATGGCATTCAAATCCGCATGACTATAATTGGGTCAAAACATACCTTGCAACATCCAAAACAAGCTCCTAGTGCAATTTTGCCAGAGCCTTGTTGCAGCCTCCAAAAACCAAACAATCAAAATGAAAACAAGAAATTCCTTTTTGCCAAATGATAAATTCTGGAGAAAGATTTGCAATTATCTAAGTTACCAATACTGGTATGGGTATGGTTATTGGGTATGGTGGTGCAGCAATTTTTTTCCTTGGATATCAGTAAGGGTTCAGCTATGTATAATGATAAGTTCTGGAGGAAACTTTGTGAATCAATTATCATAACTTATTGATGCATGACAGGCTAGGCAAATGAAAATCTGGGAGTTTTGCTTCATTAATTGTCATAAATTTGAATATCATCCAATTGTAAACTCATCAGCAATGCTAGCCAAACTGCCATGTTGTTGCCATACAAACCTATTGCTATCTACACCACATCAGCAGTGACAACAATATGTCGTATAGGCTACAGCCAGACAGCTTATCTAGTGTTCAAATACTATACCATGCAAGGCCCATTGGTGGCATTAATACTTTAAATCAAAAAAGCCTTAGGTAATGGTGGGTAATGCCATCAAAACTTAAAGATTTAGGTTTTGATATTTAGCCTTCAAGTGTTAGAATCTAGGATTTAGGTCTTAATTGCAAGACCTTAGTCTTTCAACTTTAGTCTTAAACCCTTAGGGTCTCAAACTAAAACCAAGTGTAACTGATCATCAAACCCTTAACAGAATTCCACCAATGAACCTAGATACTGGTGCAGGGGCACCTCTTCAACAAGCAAATCATGGATCTGAGGATGAAGACTAGGATCATAGTGTTTGTCTTAGTGTCTTGTGTTTATGCAAGTTTCATGTATTCAATAAAGACCCCACCATGTAAACCAATGTCACTGATTAGGCAACTTGATAAGCCAATTGAGACAATGTAGTCAATAGGGGTAGTAGGATGTTTGTTTTTGTGTTTGATAGGTTTTTAGGATGTCTTAGTGGTGTTTGGTTGATCCAAGTTGTGTGGATCCCAAACTTGTAGTGTTTGACAACTTTTATGCAAAAATGCAACTTTTGAAAATGCAACTTTTGAGAGCAAAAGTGCAACTTTTCAAAATGTGGTTGATGTAAGCCTTTCAACGGCTCCAACTTCCTCCAAATTCGGTTGGTAACCGTTGGAGAGGGCTATAAGCCTTGTGGACATGGTTCCCAAGGTGAGAGTTGCTGTGTTTTGAAGTTTGGAAGCAATTAAACACTGAATAAACTGAGTTTTCCCAGAAATTCTGAGTTTGCAGAGATTGTACGTCCTTGTACGGATTGAGTTGGACAAAACCATTCATGGAGTAGTTGGAGGGATGAATCACCTTTGATTTGGCGGTGGTCTAAGGTCCTGAACGTTTGTGAGTAGTGAGAACCCTTCATTTTGCTGACTGCTACCCGGAAAGTAAGGGTTTGGCTAGGGTTTTACTTGAAAATGGCCATATCTTGCATCTCCTTCCTCTAGAAGTTAATTCCTTTGGTGGAGTGCAAGATTGGTCAGTGTATGTTAAGGTTATAATGGGTTTTTGCAGGGAAGGCTTGGTTGTGAGGCGCTTGAAGTGAATCTAGGTAGGCATCTCCATGTGACTACCTTAAGCAAAATTAGGACAGTCACCTTAAAATCTGATAGCGGAGGATTCCAGGCGTGCAACCCTGGAATTAGAGGTTATTCACCATCCCCCACATGCTCATAAAGTTGGTTTTGCAGTTGGGAAACCGGTAATGGGGGTTGCTTTACAATTTAGGCCTAATCGCCCTAATTAGGTCTCTAGGCTTCTAAGGGATTCAGACCCTTAGGTTGCAGATCTTGCCAATCCCTTTTGGGGATGAGTGTAACTCTATAAAGGGTATCTAGAATGGTAAATAGTTTCCCAGGTTGTGTTCAGTATTTTGGAGTTAAAGGCAAAATACCGGTCTAGGAGGGCTACTAGCCTAGGGGGTAGGTTTCCAAAGGAGATATAGGGCACTGATGCCTAAGTCCAAAATCAATGTTAAGAATAGTTCCTAGATGGCATGAATAGACCAAATCCAAGGTCCCCAAGAGCAGGAGTCACCGGTGAGGCATGTTAGAGAAGTTGAAGCCATTTAGTCATCTTGAGTAGGTGTTAGGCTTGAGCAGTGGAGAGTAGTTCAAAACCTTAAGATGTGGAGTCCTTCCTTGTAGGGTCATTTTTGTCATTTGAAGGGTCAGACCCTAACCTTTTGGACTTGTCCTTAGGTGTAAGAAGGCCTCTGCATCAAATACTTTTTAACATATTAGCATGGTAACAAACAGATTTCAAAGAGCACTCTAGATCGCTTCTTTTCCATCGCAAAATTAAAAATATACAATGCCGAAAAAGCTTGAGATCAAAAATTAAATTTCAAATGGACAAGTGTGATCAAATTATTTCTTGTAGCAAACGCGCAAGTTCCACTTTATCTCCACATCCAAAAGTGTTGATATCAACTTTGATTCAATCTCCATTTGTAAAACAAAAATAAAATGACTTTGCTCAGAAAATGATTAAATTCAATTACAATATTAATCCTTAATTAAACATCAAACTGAAATCTCAACAGTGCATACATGAGATATATAAGCAATGTGCAAACTGAACCTAACACCTGACTGAAGACATAGCTAAGAGTTGGCCTCGGACGATGAGATCAGTGTGGTAAACTGCAATAGCTTTTTTTTGAAACAGGGATACAAT
The DNA here is from genome assembly GCF_030272615.1 of Cryptomeria japonica. NCBI lineage: Eukaryota > Viridiplantae > Streptophyta > Pinopsida > Cupressales > Cupressaceae > Cryptomeria > Cryptomeria japonica. The sequence continues at coordinate 230,515,369 of NC_081414.1, read as the reverse complement.
TTGATTGCAATAACAATTTCTAATAGCAACGAGATTAGCTTGGTACAACTGAGATAGTTTTTGTTTAAAACATGGGTACAATTTTTTTGCACTAACAACGTTTAATAGCAAAGGGCAACAGAAAGCTAATAAAATAAGGACATGCATATTAAAAATCCTTTCACAGGTAGTAATCGGGTAGTTCTCTAATCCTCAAGCAAGACAAAAGTCCACTATGAAGATTGATGATCCCCATACCATTGAGCTTCCGAAAGACATGCGGTCTTCAATGCAGAATATTGGCACATCTTTCCATAATAACCAGGAAATGACTACAAGAACCTTAGAATGGTTATTTCCCTGATCAATGGTATGAATAAACATCTTCACGAGATTGGCCAGAAGCCTGAGGACAGAGGTTGTAAGTTGGGAGAAATCCTTGATACCTTACTTTCAGTTAATGGTTATGTGGGGGAATTAAATATTTTTCCCAAAAGCGTATGCACTTCATTGTTAATGATAATCACAGTATCCATAAGCATAGTTGTCAGTGTCTAGGACAATAAAAATGATCTTTAGTTGTCTCAGTCCCTTTGTTTCAGTTTGCATTTTGACCCTTTGTGATCATGGCTTTTGGTAATTCCAAAACAAAACAAAATAAAATAAAATAATAACTAAAATTCACCCACGTTCTCATAAATCTATGTAGATTTAATACACTTCTGGTGAAATCAGTAAAAACTGAAAGTTTTTATCATAAATCAAGTAGAAATTGTACACCTTCCTATAACATTGAGTAAAATTTGTGCATTTTTCAATAAGCTAAGAAGAATGTGAGTATTTTCTAGTGAATGAAGTAAAATTCGTGTACTTCATAGCAAAAATAAGTAGAATTAATAATCATTTATTATCCTTGTAGATTGATTGATAATCATTTATTATCCTTGTAGATTGATGGAGTGTTGATCCACACTCCAGAATTTTTTTAAAAAACTGCAAGTCCTGGGTAAAATTTAAATATGTTTTCAAAAGTTACGTGGATTACATCTACTTTCTCCAGAAATTTAGTGAGGTTTATGCACTTCATGTAAACCTAAATTAAAAAATACTGCAATTTATCATAAATTAAGTAGAAATAGTACACCTTTGTGTAAACTGAATAAGGTTTGAGCACTTTCTGATAAAGTAAGTAGAATCCAAGTATTTTCGAGTTAACAAAGTAAACTTTGTCTTTTTTTCTAAAGTGTGTAGAATTTGAAGAACAACTACTATGCTCTTGTAGATTGGAGTAGTCTTAATCCACGCCTAAAAAAAAGGTAGAATTAGTATATACCCTAGGCCAATTCCTTCGAAAATCCATGGAAAGCGCGCGACTCTTCTGTCCAACACCAAACTCACGATCGATTTTCTTGACCTCCTGTCTGAACAAGTCCGCCGCTTCCTCTATGCGGTCAGTAACCCTAAGTTGGCGATTCCACCTCTGCAGAGTCCTCCGGGTCTCGAAGGCAAAATCCCCTAGCCTTTCATTGGCGGCGTTCGCGGCCCGTCGAAACCGCCGCTTAAGATCGCGCTCGTTATCAAAGTCCTTAACGCGCTCCTTGGCGGCGTCCGCCATGGATTTAGCGGCATCGGAGACACTTTTGGCGGCTTCCGCAGCCTTTTTGCGGGCTTCCTCCGTGAACTGGGAAGCCGACTCATTGAAATTACTGCGGCTAGCGGCATGCGCCCTCACTCTGCCCTTGTGCGACGATAATGAATTTACGTACAGGGGATTGAATTCTGGTGTTCGAGGAAAACTCAGAACTCGAGTTTTATGGAAATGATCGCCATGAATAAGACTTGAACTCGGTCGATGTGAATTTATTGGCAGACCCGCTCGTGGAGCGGCCTGTACAGCCATTAAACTGGTTAGTATCTGAGCTTTTTAAGGGTTTTCGATCGATTTTTTACAGGGCGAATCGTTAGAAAGAGGAAAAATCTTTTTTTTTAATAAAGCTAATATGCTTTGCAGTGATTTATTTGTCAAAATGTGAGCTGATGAAAGAGCTTTTTTTCAAACTCTTCACTCGTATATCTGAGTATGCAGTTTGAAGCGTATAGTTTGCCACGTGGAGATGCCACGCCAAATGATTTTATAGCAATTCTTATTATAACCCAAAAAAATAAAAAAAATTATCAAATTTTGTTTAAATTTGTTTATTATGTTGAATGCCTCTCCTTGTTTATTATGTGGAAGGTTTGTTTAGTACTTGCCCTTAAACTTCTTTAAATTTAAGATACTAGCAATCGTACTTTGGTGTGTAATGGGAATGCCGAAAAGGTGTGAAAGGTCAATTAGGAAAAAAATTGGTGTATTTTGCATACATTTGCTTAGTGTGTAAATTCAATTGGTAGGCCATTTAAAAATTGATGTTGTTTGTGCAATCAAGGTCTCAATCAAGAAGTGATAGCTTAAAATGAACTATGCATCTAGTTATAGGGATCCAAACATGAGTTAAAAAAGAAAGATAGAGATATTGAGATATAGATAGAGAGGGAGAGGAAGAGATGGGAAGATAGAGCTAAAGGGATCAAGAGAGAGAGATAAAGGAGGTAATAGAGAGAAGAAGAGAGAGGGAGGAGAGATAGAGGTAGAGAGGGAGAGGGAGAAACGAGGAGTGTGTGTGAAAGTGTGAGAGATATTGAGATAGAGATGCAGAGGAGCAACAAGGAGTGTGCGAACAAGATTTAGACAGATAGATAGATAGAGGATAGAGAAATAAAGGGATATAGAAAGAGGGAGTAACATAGAGAGGAGAGAGAGGGAGAGGTATAGATAGGGAGAGATAGTGTGTGTGTGTGTGTGTGTGTGTGTGTGTGTGTGTGTGTGAGAGAGAGAGAGAGAGAGAGAGAGATGCACGAAGAGGTAAGAAGATAGAGGTAGAGGAGAGAGATAGAGAGAGAAATGTGGAGATGGAGAGAGAGACATAGAGGAAGCGGGAGAAGGTAAATAAAGAGATAGAAAGATAAATTAAATGTATTATATAAATTAAAAGAAAAATTCAAAATATAACTGTTCTAAAATAAATTTTAATTTTAATAAGATAAATAATTATAAATTAAATTAAGTGAGGTGATCCCACAACGCAGCGGTGAGCTACAAGCCTCCTACATGGGAGGTCTTGGGTTCGAGTCTACTCGAGGCCCATGTGTCCCACACACAAGTAACGGAGAGAGAAGGTGATGCCTGGGCGTGGAAGACAAGATGACACAAGCAAATATAAGGGTGTTCTTATCGAACATACATGACGATGAGGCCCCTCAAAAATGTGGTCTCACTGGTTCATAGCTCCATTCAAAAGCAAATACTACTTCGACTATGATTGATTAAAAAAATAATAAATTCAATCAACTCTAATAACTTTTAATTATTATTTATAATTTCGTAAAAAGACATAATAATTAAAAATAAATTTCAAACTTAAGTCTGCCTGCTAATGGGCAATATAGGGTTAGTCCTAGGAGGTATAGGGAAGATGTGGAGTGGATCAAACCAGAACAAGGTTGGGTGAAGGTAACTTTTGATGGTGCCTTGAAAGGGAATCCTAGACCTTCGGGGGAGGGGTGTATTGCTAAGGACTTTGATGGAAACATCCTTGCCATAGATTCACATATATTAGAGAATGGGACAAACAATGTAGTAGAGGTGCAAGCAGCAGCATTGGCAATTGATTTATCAAAAAGATCAAAGTTGATCAATTGCATCAAGAAGGGGATTCTCAAATAATACTAAATGAAATTGCAAATGGCGGCGCCCGTGATTGGAAAATTGACAAGTGGGTCAAAATTATTCAAAGAAAATTAGAAGGTTTCAAATCTTTCACTCTTTCGCATGTGTATATAGAAAGCAATGTTTTGACCAACTTGTTGTCCAAGTTGGTGGTTGAGTTGGCAGGGTGAGCTTGATACCATTTATTTGACGTTGGTCTTGGTGATGTGTGGCATTGGTATGGGTCTTATTTCATTTATTTTTGGCAGCCTTAATGTAGGGAAGGACAAGATTTTTTGAGGTGGCAGAGTGTGGAAGCTCAGACATTATTGCCCACATGCTTTGAGGCTTTAGGTTTGATATTGTGTTTATTTCTGATTTGTGTGCATTTGTGTTTGCTTGGATTTGGTATGGAAACTTCCTGGAGAAGTGGTGTGTGGGTAATCTATTTCCATGGAGGCCAACTTTAGCATGAAAGTGAGTAAGCAACAAATGGCTTTTTGGGAGAAAATCACAAATGACCATTTCAAGAATGTATTCCCTACAGATGACCACTTCTTTCTCATCTAGGTCAAGCAAGTTTTGGGATATGAATTTTTGCTGGAAAACATGAAGTATAGGGTAAATATAGACATTTTGTCCATGTTTTGTGCATGGGGCTTGGAGTGCAGTATTGTCCAAGAGGTGAAGAGAATAATGGAGCTTTGTGTGAAACCAAAATGGAGGGTGGGATTGGATGCCTTGCTTGCATTGGCAGAGCCAGGATGAGGGTTTGTCACGACTCTTAGTGATTAGGTGGCGGTTCCCGATTACCCTCCCAATGTGCATTCTTTCTTTCTATGAAAATCTATGGAGGGTAGAAATACTCGCAGGTACATTGTCGTGGAGGGGTGGCAGACTATCAGAGATTATATGATTGATTAGGAGAAAGTGTTGGCATCTGGACTGTCAAGGGAGATGATGGACCGGTCTCAACTCAAGTATAAGTTGTCGGATTATTGGAGGGGTGGTCATCCACAGGGCAGAGGTAGGGGTTGAGGTGTGCATGGTCAAGGTGTCGGGGGTGGGCATCGGACACGGAGTTCTTGCAAACAAAGTAATGCAGAGGTACTGCCTATTGATGGGGATGGTGAACAAGCATGAAGTTTTTTTAGTTGTTTGTTTTGTAAAAACTTTGTTCCTTTCCGAATAGTTTTGTTGTGGGTTCGTGGTAGCCCGAGTGATATTTTTTGTAATGCTCGCACGTTCGTAGGTAAGTATGGTAGGGTTTGAACCGGTTTTTGATACTACCAGTGATGTCATCTTTTGTATTTTGGACTTTTTAAATATTATTAATAAAATAAATATTTTACCGACCAAAAAATATAAATTCAAATTTAAATCTAAAATTAAAATTAAAATAGAATAAACTAAATGCAAAGTCAAAATATACAAAAATCAAAATATTAATAAAAATAATAATTTAAATTTATTTATAATAAATTATAAATATTTTAAATTAAAAAATAACTAAATAAAAATAAAACTACTTTTTAAAAAATTATTATATCTAAAATATCAATAAAACATGTACCTAAAAAATATAATTAATAGATTGCAAACATTAGTAACATTAGTAAAATCACAATGCAAAAATCCTAACCTTAAGATTTATCATATCTTAAATGATGCATAATGTAATTAGTTAGGCTATGTTCTTGCATTATTTAGATCAGATCTATTGTATTGTGTCTAATAACTTAACTATAATTATGATTATCTTTTTAAATTGGTTATGTGTGCACCGTGGGCTAGAATTAAACCATAATTAAGTATTATAAGGGTTATGGTTAGGAGTATTATAAATTTAGCATTAATAATAAATATTTTATTTACTTTTAAGTACAATTTCATTTCTATGTGAGATTAAGTAATTGGATCTAAAATTATTAATCAAATCGTAATAATATTTTTTAAGCTTACATTTAACTTTAAAATTATAATAAATTGTAATTTACAAAATTTATAAACATTTAGTATCTAATACAAATAAATTAAGTGTCTATTAAAAAAATCAACAATGACTAATTATAATTTTAGAATAAGTTAAAAGACAAAAGTCTAGATTTAAAACTAACTTTCAATTCTAATTTATTCTCTTTTATATGCAAATCATTTCATATTAGAAATTTTAAATGATTAGTAAATTAAATAAAATTAAATATATAAAATGATATATATTCACTAAAAACCATTCTATTTTATTTAAAAAATCACTTTTAACAAGAAAATTAGTTTAAAATAAAAAAGAGTTTATGTATCTAATTATAAAAAAGCATTGTATTTTATCAAATGAAATTGTTTTTAAACAAAAAATTAAGTTAAATAAAATTTTGTGGGATTTATATTGCTTTAACATCTAATGGTTGTAAACATTTCAAACGTCTTGCAAGCCTCTAAGATGATATCAACCGTGGATCGTCCAATTGAGCTTGTAAATCTCACATAGGGAATAAAAGACAAAAGTTTAGATTTAAAACTAAACAAAAGTCTAGATTTAAAAGTAACTTTCAATTCTAATTTATTCTCTTTTGTATGCAAATCATTTAATATTAGAAATTTTAAATGATTAGTAAATTAAATATATAAAATGATATATATTCACTAAAAATAATTCTATTTTATTTAAAAAATCACTTTTAACAAGAAAATCAATTTAAAATAAAAAAGAATTTATGTATCTAATTATAAAAAAAGCATTTTATTTTATCAAATGAAATTGTTTTTAAACAAAAATTTAAGTTAAATAAAATTTTGTGGGATTTATATTGCTTTAACATCTAATGGTTGTAAACGTTTCAATCGTCTTGCAAGCCTCTAAGATGATATCAACCGTGGATCGTCCAATTGAGCTTGTAAATCTCACATAGGGAATGCCTTCGGCATAATTATAAAAATTATTTATATACATTATGATTGGTTTAAAAAATTTGGTGTTATAGGAGCAAATTTTTAAGAATGATAGATATTTTAGGTTTTTTTTTAATTTCTTTGTATTTTAAAAAAGAAATGTCAATTTTAAATAGTTTTCTCATTTTTTATTATTTATAATATTGTAAATAAAATATTTTTTCTAAATAGATATATAAATTATAATATTATCTCAAAATATAGATAATAAAAACAATTATAGTAATTTGATTCAGTTTAAATTAAATTAAATACAAATATTCCTATCAAAAAAATAAACCTATATGTATTCTTTATAATTATATTTTATATTTTTTTTTTGAAATCATTCTATATTTTAAAACTTTTTGAAAATCATAAATTTTTTAATCATTTTTTTGGTCGGTAATTATATGTATTTTATTGATATTCAAAACAAAGTACATAAGTTGTAGTATCATCTATCCCACATCATAAAGAAACATTGCCAAAATTTGCTCTGAAACGATGTCCATAGTCTGAGAAAAAAACATCGACCAAAACCCTACCCTCGCCTACTAGTATTCTACCCTATACACTCATTTATACAATTTAACAATTTAAAACATATAACAATCAATCAAGTAACTACATAAACAAGCTTTACACAAAAAATAGTTTTTTTTCTTTTCATTTTTTCCTCACTTCTTTCAAGGGCCCGTCAACCCACTGGTCCTTCATCTCAAATCTTGCTTCTAGTTCTTCCTTCGACCTTGCCTTCCTCTTTCCTTTGGCTCGCTCTCGTTCCTTCTCCTGTAGGTAATGAATCAATATATGCTTCTACATGATGTTCATCCTTGTTTGTCCCCTACGCCCAATGAATAAACAACATCAATTTTTTAGGAGTCTCCTCATATGTGCCCTTGGCCACCTTTTCAAGCATAAACCCTTCCCCCAAAATTGCACTTTTCAACATCAAATGTAGACCATACAACCAATCATTTTCCATGCAACCCTTCAACATCCATTTAACATCTTCTTTCCATCCAACCTCTAACCCCCACGTTGCCATCATTGACACAATGTCTATATTTGTCCTATACCTATGTTTAGTCATCAAAAACTCTTCACCTAGAAGGATTTTCATGATCTGAATGAAAATATCTTCATCAAATTTGAAAAGATTTTTCATTCTTTTCTCAATGACTTTGCTCATAAATGTGAATTGTTGCCTTGGCGTAATCAAGGAAAAGGTGGGCTCCATATTAAAATGCAGTCGCCACGTATCCTCAATTCTGAGCACCAAGTGCTACCCATGTCACATTACCTCGCCACCACACCCTTTCATTAATAGCTTCTGAAAACAGTGGCGTACTATTCCAACTCAAAGACAACTCAAGATTACAAAAATCTTCCACCATACTTTTTAGCCCATCATCAAGAGTCGTTGCTCATTTGGACAGCCTATCTGCCATGTCGTTCCCTGATCTCATCACATGCCCAACTTCAAATTCCTCAAAAGTTTCTAATAAATGCTTTACAACAGTTATATATTTATTCAAATTCCAAAAATGTATTTCACCCTTTTTTATTGCATTAATAATAATCAAGGAATCTCCTTCAAGATGTATTTCCAAGAAGCCCCTTTTTTTCCCATTTTCAATGCTTCAATAGCTGCCTAAGCCTTAACTTCATTGTTCATTCCCTCTGCAAGTTTTGAAGCTCCAATTGTTGCAATATTTCCCTCCCAATCTCATGCCACAAATCTAGTTCCTAACAGTCATGGGTTACCCTTTGAGGCCCCATCAAAGTTTATTTTATACCATCCTTCCCTCGGCTTGGACCACTCCACCACCTTCACATTCTCAAATTCCGGATTAGCCCAAGCAAGCCTATTAACAAGAAAAAAAATTAATCATTTTAATATATACAAAATAATTTAATTAATTTTAATCATAAATTTGAATGTTTTTCATTAAGTCATTTAAAAAATGTCTATTTTAACTTTTATAATTATTAATAGTTATTTTATTAAGTCCAATTATAATTAATATTACATAAATATAATTAAAATAATATAATATTACACTACAAATTAATAATTAAATTAGTCTGATTAATTTAATTATTATAATTATAATTATATAAATTAAATTATGATTACGTTATTAAGAAAAACATATATATATATATATTCATTATAAAAATTGTGCTATATTATAATTATTTATATTATTTTAGTAAATTAAGAGTTATAGTTAATATTACATAAATATAATTATACTAATGAAATATGTGAAAATGCGACAAAGGGAATATATGCACATTGGGAAATACCTATTTTCTATAATTCTAGCGCAAAGATCCAACATAAATGGATTTTTTTTGCAGAGGAACCCTAATATGAAAAATGTAGCATCAAGGGCAAACTATATTCATGTGACTCCCCCTCGACAAGCTATAGGAACCAGTAGAACTCTGTTAGGTTTTTAGGGCAAGATGGATAGGTTTACACAATTCAATCCAAATGTTGGCTTGAGAGCACAAAATGATAAATTAGGATTAAAAGTAACTACGGATAGACCTGGCTATTGACCCCAATGGGTCTTTGAAAATGGAAGATGGGTTGATAAATTTAGAAGGATGTCGCTTCACAATTATCAGCAAAGGCTAGACAACAACAATTTTACCTTGATATACACAACAAGGGAAGAGAAGCAATTCAATGGACAATCCTCAACAAATTCCAACAATGGATGGCAAGTGGTTAAATCAAGAAGGACAAAAAGATTTGAAAAACAATTTTGAAACATCCCTAATACGGCTTCCAATTTTAAGATGATGAACATAAATGGACCACTGAGAGGGGGGTTGAATCAGTGGTAATCAAAACTTGAACTATTTGAATGATTAAAACATTAATCACATAAGTCACACAACCATTCTAAATAATCAAATTTCTAAAAACAAGCATCAAGAAACTTATGGGCAGAGATGTTCAACACATTTGCACACACACATAGAATGCAAACTCATAACACCAGATGTACGAGGAAAACCCATGGTGAGGAAAAACCTTGGTGAGAAATGTTGTCGGAGTCGACTGCTCCAATCTAGCCTCACAATGAAAAACTGATTACAATGTTTATGGGCGCCAACCTAAAGGAGCACCAAACCAACCTAAATAAGCATCAACCCCTGAAGTTTATGGGAACCAACCCTCTATCTGAGCACCGACTCAGATGATTTCAATAAGTAATTTCAATTACAAATAAGCACCTTGTTATAAATGAAGTTTTGTAGCTTGCTGTGTTATCTACGCCTCGGAATGACTTACCTCTTGTCTGCACACAAGATTTGTCCTATGTTCTTTTTCCTCTTCTTACCTTTGCATGCAACTCTCTAATTTGTACTTGATTTAGTCTTCTTTTTTTGCTCCACTTTGTATGACTAACCCATTGTGCTATCTACCTCGGCTCTCCACTCTCTAGTCTTTGGCCTCTGCTATTCACTTGTGTTCTCTTTTCTATCCACTCTATGCCCTCGGTTATTTTCTCTAAGGTCTTCGTCCTTTGTCCTCTTCCTGTGTTTCATCCGGTGTGTATTGTCTATTCAGGTGTTCACACTTGTGAATTTCTTCAGCACATCCTGTGCACTCTTCTCTCCTTCATGTTTCTTCTTTCTTCTCTGCTCTTCTCCTCTCTATTCAGCAAACATGCACCCTCTATATAATCTTTACTGCAGATGTTTTGGATTTGCTTTTGTGTGCCTTTTTTGTGCTCTAATGTGTATCCTTTGTTTTTCTTAACTTCATCACTTATTTCCTACACCTTTCATACCTTCTTTGCTCTACCTTCTTAGTCCTCTATTTTTTGCTCTCTACTCTTTCTTTTAGCTACCACTTATCTCCTATTCACCTTCTAATTACTCTACCAACAATCTTTTTTGTGATGTTATTAACTGATCTGGCGTCGTATTATTGACACCCGCAAAAAATGCTTCTTTGTGGCCCTCTTCTCTACTCTCTGTTATGTAACCTCTATTTTCACAGAGCTTCTTCTTCTACATGCCTACAGCTACCTCTCTTTTTTTTTTATCCAACCACTTCTTTGACTTCACTTAGTGGAAATCTACATACACCCCAGATTTCCCTCCAAAAAGAAATTATCAAAAACTGTTCCAGCCATTTAAAATAATATTTCTTGTCTCTTCTTCTATGTCTGTGTTGTCCAAACTAAATGCCACCATTTTCCTCTTTCAGCAATCTCTGCATTCATTTTGACTACCTTTCTTCTCGAGAACATACACAGATCTTCTTGCCAAAAAGAAATTCAAAAAATAATCTTATTGAGCCCCAAAGTGATCTTCCTTGTCCCTTCTTTAGATTGGCAACAATCCACATTAAATACTATCTTCCTTACTTACCCAACAATCTCTGCAGTCAGGTTTTACTTTGTACTCAATCTTCATTTTGGAAATGATTGATTACCTGCAACATTGTTAAGCATTAACTCCATTTCTTGTTTGTTGTTCTGACTAAAGAAATAATCCCCTTTGATACGTGTGCTCTTTGATTCATGGACTAGTCAAAGATTTTGTCTACATGGCATTCACATGTCCCTCAGGTTCGTGGTGGATGGTGGGACCCATTAACATACCCCTCTGCTCGCAAAAAGTCCACGCGTGGAAGAAATCCACGTTGGATTAATGAGTTGCGCAAATGTGTTCTGCATATCGACTAACACACATGTTATGCGCTTCACAAAAACAACAAAACCTTCCTCCCTGTGGGTTGGTGGGATAACACGCCTTCTACCGTTTTCATTATCCTGCATCATTTTCTCTCAGGCCTTCTTACCTGTGTGGGCTAGTAGGACGTATCTATCCTCTTTAAAAAAATTACCCTAGGCACACAACAATTTCACTTTGATTTTACTTACCACGGGATAGCAGGTAACTCCAATCACTTCACTTTTATGTTACCCTGTAGGATCACTTTTCTTCAACCATTCCTACTATGAAATAATGGGGCAGCATAAATTGTTGTGTCATGCGCATCCCCCATCACAATTTAGCATTACCCCGAAGGATCATCTTTCTTTCATTCTTCATGTCGTGGGATAGTGGGGGTCGCATAACTGTCGTGTTATTGGCATCTCCATTGCAGTTTAGCGTTACCCCGCAGGGAATTTTGTCACAGGTCTTTCTTGTTGCAGGATGGCGGGGCGACTAACTTGCAGTGTTATTGGCATTCCCTATCACAATTTGGAGACTAGCTTTTAGAGAGTTTTGCCTTAAGTCTTCCTTGTTACAGGATGGCGGGGTGACTAACCTACCATGTCATTGACATTCCCTATCACAATTTCACAGCACCCTTTAGTCAATGCAGAGAGTTGACCATGAGATAGCGATAGTGATAACATGGTGTGTTATGCACTTATCATTGCAACATTGTGCAACTAACACGACATGTTAGTATAATTGCAACTATACTTTTTCTTAATTAGACTAGTTTACCCAAAGCTTTCACAACACTTTGACTCGTGTCTTCTTTGTCCAATCATGTGTCCCAATGACAAACTTCATGCTTTCCTTTTGTATCTTCTTGTGTGACTAACACGGTGTGGCAATTAACACTGCCTATAATTGTGTGTGACTAACACAGTGTGTTAGCACAAATGCAACTGCACTTTTTGTGAGTCAACCTAGTTTGCTCAATGCCTTACCAACTTAATGGCATGTGTCTTCTTTGTCCAATTGCAAGTCCAAGATAACTCCAATTGTATTCTTTCTCTTCTTTGTGACTTTTGACTAAATGTTTTTGCTAGCTCCATTGCTTGTTCAACTTACACACATACAATCAAATATGCTCATCTTGCGAGTCTAATACAACACCAACTCAACCAATTTGATCTTTACTCTGGGGTATTCATCATTGTTGCATCTTCATCTTCCTCTGGGGCACTCATCCTCCTACATCTTCACCAATACTGCCATTATTGACATCAATCATCTCTACATGCCTTTGCATCTTGACCAGTGGATATGAAGTTGTCACAACCTTAAGTTTCACTTGTTGTCTATGGTACTAATCATCTCTGCATCTCTGTCCACTACATCATCTCAACTGTTGACATCAATGACGACCTAATGTCAACATAAGAATTATAGGGTTAATACTCAACTAGGTACATATGCCAAATTTGGCCCTAAGAGAAAGACAACACAAAAAGTTTATCTTGTCGGTAATAAAAGCTTTAATAGTTTTAGACAAGGTAGAGAGATCTATATGAAGAATAGCAATCTAATTCAACTGATCCAAGGTAATAAGATCTCCCATTTCAAAAACCTTAATCAAGAATTTGGGAATGCCAATGTTTCAAAACCCACTTTAAGTGGGCACTAGACAAGTAGTGATTCTATTATAAGACAAGCACCCTGAATTAAGAGAGGAGATTATAAGGCGTTTATCATTCATAACAAAAAAATGGAAGCAAGATGGATTCATTACCAAAAGTTTGGTCTATTCGCAAAAAGGAGTGGAGTAGGGGAATGGATTAACAACATTATGAAAATTTGGAATTGGGCATTCCTCAAGCAGGTAAGTATCTCTATCCTTCCTAATAACTTTATTTTCATAATCTGTAAAGATGAGGCACTTAAAATAGAATTACTTTCTGGGAAACCTGTAATTTATAAATGCTATAGCTTTCATCTCCTTGATTGGAAAATAAATTTATATCCTATGTCTTATAAGTTCAAGAATTTCCCTAAATGGATCAAAATTCCATTTCTACTAGTGGAATTACTTCATCTTGAAACCCTAGAGGAGACAGGGAATGCCCTACGGTCCTTAATTGGAGTAGAAGAAAACTATTGTAATTCCATAGAGGTTAAAATCTCAGTGGATATTAATGTAGATATAAAAAATCTAGAATCATTGGAACTAATAACAGCATAGGAGGCTTACTTTATTAGGGTGGAGTTTTATGAAGGCCCTATTTTTGGCAATGTAGTAACCAAAAAAGTTTTTGAGACAAATAATTTGAACAAATTCAATACAAATCCCACATAGAATGAGTGGTTTAACATAATTCTTGACAATGAGAAGGGGGGATTTATCATCAAAAACATATACCTTGCACCTGAAGCAAATAGGAAGATGAATGCAAATGTACTCGTCAATAATGCAACACTGAATCAGCTATCTAGAGAGGTAGAGTCCAACCAGATAGAGGTTGGGAAAGTGTTAAAATGTCAGAATAGTCCAACTAGAGATAAATCAGTAGGGATAGAAGATATTTAGGATAAGGTTGAGTAGGACATTATTTTAGAGTATGGAGAAATTAAGGAGGTAGATGAAGAACAGATTCTTGCAGAGCTAGTAGTTTATGATACGATGGGCATTAATCATGTCACTGGAGCAGAGGAAGATAGTATTGAAGTGGCCAATGAGAAACAAAGGTTAATAAGGAAAATTTTGGATTTAGATGCTAAGGAGGTGGAGGAGAATGAGGAATATTGTTATAATGATAATTCCAAGCAGCTAGAGGAAAATGCAAGCTTAGCAAAATTGGGTCTTGATTTCAACTGCCCTAACAAAGTGACTCTAGATTGTGGAAAATCAGTTAGGAAGAGAGGGAAGAAATCCCTAAATGAACTAAGGGAAATGGCAGGGCTAGTAGAAGATCAAGCCAAAATCACTACACTCCTACAAGTTGGGAAGGGGAAGTGCCTTCCCAAGGAGAAACAAAGGTCACATATTTGAATGCCCCTAACAAATAGCGCTCGTTTAAGCATTGTCTCACAACTTTTAAGTCTGAAATAGTTATGATACAAGAGACTAAACTTAGGGAAGAGGATTGGAAGCAATACTGCAAAAAATTAGGAATATGGAAAGTAGTTTTCACTGCAATTGCAAGAGTTGTTGGAGGTCTAGCCATCTTATGGGATCCCGGGAGGGTCTACTTCAAGGAGGTGATAAAGAAGTCTCAGTGGTAAGGGGGTTGGGTGAGGAATATAAATAATTTTTTGTGCTTCTTCCTTATTAATATATACATACCTATTAGCACCATTGGTAAAAGGGAAGTCTAGGTTGAACTAGAAACTTTTATGACACAATATACAAATAAAAATTTCATTTTAGGTGGTGATTTTAATGTTATTCTGGATCTTTTAGAAAAGAATGGGGGCAATCAACTAGAATCGATAGCACAAAAGAGTTCAGAGAATGGGCCAGGAACCATAATTTGTTGAACATTAGAATGGACAATGGAATGTTCACATGAAATAATAGGAGACAAGGTAGTATCTATATAACAGATAAATTAGACACATTTTTCTTTAAAGGGGATCTAACTGAGTTCAATATTACACTTAGCTCCTCAATCTTAACCACAATAGGATCAGACCACTTCCCAGTAGCGTTGGAAGTAGAAGAATAAAAGAGACCTAGGAATTGCTCCTTTAAGTTTGAGAGGATGTGGTTTTAGGACAAAGATTTCTTAGATTTAGTTGAAAAATGGTGGAAGGAGGAACACTTTTCTGGATCTAAAATGTTTTTCTTTATCTCTAAATTGAATAAATTAAAACAAAAAATAGTTCAATGAAATAAGGATCATTTCAAAAACATTTTTAAAGAAAAGGAGTTAATAGAAGCAGAACTAGATAGAATGAATGAAAGTGTAATAAGAGATGGAATAGATTATGAGAAATTTATCAAAGAAAAAGAGTTATTAAATAAATATGAAGATATACTATCTAAAGAAGAGAAATATTGGAAAGAAAAATCTAGAGAGAATTGGTTAAGTGAAGGTGATAAAAATTCAAGTTTTTTCCATAATAGTACCAAGGAGAGAAGAATTGTATACAAAATTTGTAGAATAAAAGGAGTTAGGGGTAATTTAGTAGAAGATCCTAAAGAGGTAGCTCAGGAATGTTACCTATAAACTTTTAAACTTTTGGTAAGTCGTAAATCTTTATTTGACTCCCCTCCTTTTCCCCCTTGTCATGGATTTTCTGAGTTTCCTAACCTCTATCGCGGGGTTCTTAACTTTTAGAATTACCTAACCACCCGACTTGCTTAGGGGAGTTTGCAAGAAGTTAGCACCATTAAAAAGTCGGACTTGTGGTTGTCTTTGAAGGAGTTTGTTGGTTGTGAACTTGCCCGATCTTTCGATCATCCGATATCTTTTATATTATGTAAAGGTTAGGCTTCTCTGAAGTTTTAAAGGACACCTCTAATTTCAAAACAAGGACATTCTTGATGATATAATCTTAGGATTATTAAATACCCTATTGGGGTGGCAACACGAGTGATGGTAAAGATAGGTCATGCTTGGGCACTGTCGAAATTAAATAAACCTATCAGGTCAAAAGAATAACTACCTCCCACCACTACTCTTTCGACCTCATCAACTACCACGTCATGCACTACTTTCAAGAAATAAATCAGAGGAATATTTACAAAGTATCGTCATTAATGGCAATTAAGCAACTAAGGACACGAAAAAGGTGGCAACATGCATTACTACATTTGATGTTGTCATTTTTGCAGAAAACATTAAAGATCTAAAAAGAGGAGATTTTCATGATTCGTCTGCATTAGAATGGTTTTTCCTCATGACGGTGAGTTGCCATTTCACAACCCAGATTTGAATTGGCCACAGAAAGAATAGGAGGATATAGTCCAACAGTCACGGTCTTTTGCATGGAAAGCACGTACTAATTTCAGTGAATATAGGAAGGTCGTTATTATTAGGAAAGATTGTAGACCAAGATGAAAACCACGAACAACGCTCGTAGGACAAGCTCATTGTTGGAGTAAATAATTTATATATTAATTATTCACTTAATTGCATTAATTCACTAAATAATCGATTCCTTAGTTAGCAATTAATTATTGGCATTTATTAGTTAGTTAATTAATTAATTTATGAATAATTAATTAATATTTATCTCCATGCATAATGCAAACTAGGAAAAGCAAACTATGTTTAGAATTTCGCGAGTTTCATGCATTAATTAGTCTATTATGCTTTTTGTGCATACATGACTAATCCATGCATTCTATTTTAACTCTCAGTCTATCTTGTAAACTCCACCATTTAGGTTTTCTATCTTTAGAGTTAGATTTCTTTATAAGGATGTCATATCCTTCATTGTAATTGAGCAGTTTCAAAGCAATACATTCAATTAATGTTAATTGTCTTCAATTCTCTTTATTGTTCAATTCTCTCTTTGTGTATGACAGGTATTCTTGCAGAAGATAATTGGGCTTGTGGGATTCACATTTCATGAATTCTAACACTCACAGCAAGAAGAAACTTGGATAATTGAATTTAACAAGATGATGCTTAAAGCTAAGAAAGGCCCTTTGGTGCAGCTAGATGTTTAGGAATTGCAGGAGGATATCCTCATGGACTTGACTGACTTTTTCTGAGCTACTGTACTTGATGAGGAAGAGTTTACAAATCTCCTTTTGACAGTGATTGAAGAAGAGGAAATAGTGGAAGAGATTGACAAACATATTGCAGAACAACACCCAACACCCAATGCTAGAGCCTGAGTTCGGTGACTTTATAGCCTTGTGGTTTTGTGATTTTATTGCGTAGTGGATCTTTTTATGTTTTGAGAACGATCACTTTCAAGACCATTATCTTTAAAGAAACCATTTCTTAAAACATAAAAGACTTGGGATAATAGTTATAAATAAGTTTATTAGTTGATTTAGGGCATCTTTTGGGCAAACTTTGTTTTACTCTTAAGAGCAAAAACTTCTTTAAGCACATTTCTATTTTTAACTATTTTGAATATAGATAAATTGTTGGTGGCTTTCAGATATTCATAATCTTTAAATTATGGTATGTGGATGCTTTCTATTCTTTTGAATGGTTATCAGTGGATGGATTTATATTTGAAATGGTGAATGGTTTATATTTTCTGTTACTGCAAGAGTATCATCCGTGAATGACATTTTGTGGTAATCTGGTTGATTCAAAATCTGAAAAATCTAAAAAAAGTGTTTTGTTTCTTATACATGCCTTTGCAAAGCTTTTTGGTTTAAAGCTTTTTCCTTATTTTCTTTCAGGTTAAAAGCATTTGGTTAAATCTTTATTTATTGAATATCATATGAAGGTAGCTACCACCTTGTAAAATAAGTAGAGAATCAGTTAGTAGATAGTTTGTTAGACTGGTTCAATTGTGGTTACATTTGTCACCTTTGTGGGTGTGATAATATAGAGTTAGGTGATAAATCTATTAACCAACAAGGAATTAGTTACTTTGTTCATAAATACTCTAAATAATTGGGAATGCAGAGATCTAAATTCTTAACAACTATTACAAAACATACCTAAAGTCATCTTAGAAGAAGAAAATAGGATGCTTACCAAAAAATTCTTTTTAATGGAAATAGAAATGGTGTTAAATCAATTACATCTCAAGAAGGTACTTGGGCCTGATGGTTTTCCAACAGGTTTTTTTCAAAAATGTTGGTTCTTTCTAGGAACAGAAATGATGAAGGCTATAGAAAACATGAAAAATGCAGGCATAATTTTAAGGGAGATAAATAATACCTTGATTATGCTAATCCCTAAAAAAGATAAAGTAGAGGAGTTAGATGATTTCAGACCAATTTCACTTTGCAATAATATTTATAAATTTTTATTAAAAACATTAGAAAATATAATTAAAAAAGTTTTGCCCTCCATTATTTTGGAAGAACAAATAGGTTTTGTTCCTAGCAGATCTATCTTGGATGGAGTGATAATAGCGCAAGAAACAATACACTTCGTCCAACCGAATCTAGAACCCAGTATGCTTGTCAAATTTGACATTAGAAAGGCCTACGACAAAGTGGACTGGAGATTCCTATGTAAATGCATGGAAGCCTTTGGCTTTGCTAGACAATATATAAACTTAATCTTTAACTGTATATCTAGCCTCAAGTTTTCAATACTAGTCAACAGATCTCCTGAAGGGTATTTTGATACTTCAAGAGGTCTAAGACAAGGGGATCCATTATCCCCCTTTCTGTTTATCATCATGGTAGAAGCATTGAATAGGGCAGTAAGTAAAGCACACCTTCAAGATAAAATTAGAGGGATTAAAGTAACAAAGGGTGTTACAAGCATAACCCACCAACAGTTTGCAGATGACACGATGATCTTTGGAGAAAGGATCAAGTCTGAGGCAATGGTATTTAGGACAATTTTAAATAAATACTCCAAGGCATCAAGTCAAACAGTTAATGCAAACAAATCAGAAATATACTTTATGAATACTAATAGTCGGAGTGAGAAAGAAATTTGTCAAACTTTAGGATTCAAAAAAGGAAAGTTTCCTTTTAGATAATTGGGTTTACCATTGGAGAAAGGAAGCAGGGTTAATAAACTTTGGGATCCAATTCTGACAAAAATGGAGCACAAGATGGACTCTTGGAAGGGGAAATGGTTATCAAATGCTGGAAGAGCTACAATGTTGAAATCAATACTCTCTACCATCCCCACTTATCAAATGTCCTATGTGCCATTATCTCAAGGAGCCAAAGCAAAGATGGATGAAAATATGAGAATGTTCTGTTGGCAAGGGGTATCAAAAGAGAGGAAATTAGTATTAATTAGTTGGGATAAAATATGTAAACTAATTGATGTAGGAGGGATAGGGCTTAAAAATTTGAGCTATTAGAGTAAGGCATTGGGTGCAAAATTAGTTCAGAAGATGTATAGAGAACTTGAAAGAAAATGGGTTAAGATTTTGCAAAAGAAATGTTTGAATGGTTCAAACCCAAGTAATATCTTCGGAACACCAAACCCCTAAGGGTTCTCGAGTATGGAACTTTATTTTAGAATGCAGGAAACTGATATTATATAAAATAACTTGGGATATAGCATATGGACACAAGGCTCTCTTCTAGAGTGATTCATGGGGTGGGTATACAACGTTAGATAACATCCCCATCAATCCTAGAATTAAAGAGGTGTGAAAAGTTCTTTGAGGAGATTATTTAAAGGATTATATTGAATAACCTAGTGAGGATCCTGCCCTCAGATGGAGATCGAGAGCATTGGATTAGATACCTCTATTTGAGTCAGAAAAAAAGAGAACTTAGAGACATCTTGTTAGAGAGACATATCACTATTTAAAAAAGAGGGGATATATTAATTTGGCTAGGTTCAAATTTCGGAGAATATAAAGTTAAAGATGAATATTTGGAATCGATTGTCCCAACAATGGGAAATGATAGGCATTACCATTCATCTATGTTGGGATAAAGTTTGTTTATCTAAAGCAGGAATGTTCTTGTGGGCAGCATTACAAAAAATAATCCTAACTGCAAACTGGTTTAGAAAAATTGGTTTTGAAGACCCTTCCACATGCATACTTTGTGAAGCAAATAAGGAAAACAACAAATCATCTTTTAATGAGTTGCCCTTACACCTCGAATTGTTGGGAATGGCTATGTAGGAAATTAGATTGGAAGACAACATTATCTAATGATTTATTGAACACTCTAAAAAGTTGGCCTGATATATGCAAAGACAATCTTTACAATGTAATCTAGAAATTAGCCCCCTTCATTTTGGTTTGGTAAATATGGGAAAAAATGAATAGGAGGATTTTCCATGGTAAGAAACTAGAAAAAAATAATCTATGTAATAAGATGGAAGCAGCTATAGTAGAAACAACCAACAACAGACTTAGGAATGGGAACCTAAAATATTGTACCTTTTCAGCATGGGATAGTAAAATCAGGAAAGAATGGTATGGATTAATTATACCTCCTCATTATGGGAAAGGAGGGAATGAGAATAAAATACTAAGGGTTCAATGTAAGTGGTCAAAACCAGACTATGGATGGTATAAACTTAACATCGATGGTGCATCTAGAGGTAACCCGGGAACAACTAGATTTGGTTGCAACCTTCATCATCGGGATGGGTCCATCTATTCCAAATTAGCTAGACCTATTGGTAGAGTCACTAACAATATAGTAGAAATGGATGCTCTAATAGAAGGAATACTTCTTAGTAAAGACCTAAACATAAAAAAATTATCCATAGAAGGTGATTCTCAAATAATCATTAATGCAATTAGGACTAAGAGTACTCCAAATTAGAAACTGAACTCTCGGTTGGGTAGAGTTTTACAATTATTAGTGTTTTTTGATGAGTTAACAATTAACCACATTTATAGAGAAAGGAATATAGAGGCAGATAGACTTGCAAATTTGGGAGCAAACAGATTTTTTATTGAGAAAATAGGATGCATAGACTAGGACCAGTGCAGATTAAAGTATAGCTGGTTTAGTTTCAGTTCTCCACAACTCATTCAGAGGATGGATTCACTATAAGGTTGAGGTTTGGTTTTAAAATTGCTATGCTTACTCTGATTTCAATTCAAGAAAAGTTTGCATATTATGTAACTTTTATCCACTCGATCTCGTAATTATTATTACAGTATTATGTGTATTTTTAAGTGAGATGGACTTAGGTTAAGTTGAGTAGATATAGTAATCACTTGATCCCATGTCAATGGCAAGATAATGGGTAAGTGGGCCCTTGGAAGAATTGAGAATAGGTTAAGGTGGCATTATTAATTCGCAAGCGATTGAATACATGTATAGTATCATTAAAGTATGAGCCCCTTCATATGTGTGAAGTCATGAGTAATATCTTTTTTTTGGATGTTTTGCATTATTAATGATTTCCTTTAAGTAGATATTTTTAGGCTACATATGTAAATAGAAACTTTTTGAAGAACGGTTAGCGAAACTGTAGAATTATGAGAATGGAGTTGAATCTAAGATTGGTCTTTGTAGATGACACTAGGCTTATGGAATTCAGGGGAGAAGTAAAATTTGAGAGATGGGGTAGAGTGTTGAATGAGTTGGGTGACTTGGCAAGTTGGGTGGTTCGAGAAATTATGGGAGAAGAACTATTTAACAATGTGTATGCTAAAAATGTGGTCTCAGCCCGCAAGAGGGGAAAACATCTCAAACACACACATGGAACATTGCGTTAGAGGTTAGAAATCAATAAAACAAGTTAGTGAATCTAAACTCTTTAAAATCATTCCATGCTCCTCTATCTCTAAAGATCCTCAAGATTCAAGGTGGCCCTCACTTGGAAGAGCACTTGATCTCTTGGATGACAACCTAGAGAAAAATATTTAAATGATTCTAGGATCAAAATGGATGCAACTAAGATCTTATTGAATTCTAAGATGATGGATGAGAGCTAGGATGCAAGATGCAAGACTAAATGCTCAAGATGATGAAGATAACAAAACTAGATTGATTCCAAATTAAAGATTAAATGATACTGGATGAGTTATTTAAGCTATGAAAAGATATGCATTTAAAATAGATGATGTCCTAAAACATAATGCAAATGTTAAATGCTATAATGTTAATGATAATGTTTGAAGATGACTTGAATGAGTTCCTTAACCTACAAAATGACTATAATTTAGATGCACAAAGAGATTGGATTTTGAAGAAGGAATGGGCTCTATATATAGGGAAAATAGAGAAATTGATGGTTGAGATTGAGTAATCTCAACAAGGGCTAGGATTTAAATTTATCAATCCATGTGAAGGATTCAATCCAATCCCAAGTTGACAAATGTCACCTTGAGAGTGCTTGAGAGGAGATGTAAGAGGCATTAAATGCCCAAGGAGACATGGTGGTTACCTTAGGAGGTAAGGTTATGGTTGGGTTAGTGAATAACCAATGGATAAAGCCTTTACCCAAGGGGTAAACTCTTGTGCAATGGTTAATAGGATAACTAGGGTCAAAGCCATGAATGCTTGATGAGAGCCTTGGGTTAGATGAGGGGTAAGTTAGAGAGAAAGTCTCTAACCATGAGGGGAGGTTGAATTAACCATTAATGGTTAATAGGATTTTTGGGGACAAATTTGTAATAGTCCTTCCAAATTTGGGGAACTCAACAAGAAAACTTGTTGAAGAAATGAAGCTTTTAATGCATTTAGAAGACTTTCTTCCAAATTTGAGAAGTGACCTCCTCAAATTTAGGGAAAGGACATGATTAGGAGATTAGACATGACTAGGATGGGATTAGAAGGCTTCTAGAAGAATGATTATGGAGGCAAGTGAGAGATGTAGGAGAGTGCAAGTGGGTGAGGGAAAATAGGATTTAATTAAAATAAAATTGATATATTTCAATTACTGGTCGCAACTTGCATTTGATAGATTTAAATAAATATTGATTTATTTAAATGTGAATTTTGAATTTTTGCAAGTGGGGGGATTTATAAATAAATTTTTATTTATTTATTTGCAAAGGGGGTTTTATTTAAATGTGGATTTAATTAAAAGGGGAAATGGGATAAATGGAGATTTTTAATTAAATGTGAATTTAATTATAATGGCTAGAGGGGGGGTATTTAATTAAATGGCTTAGATAAAAGAAGGGAAATATTAATCAAATCTTTAATTTGATTAATAGGCTAATTAGAAGAATAGGGATATTAATTAAATCTTAATTTAATTAATTGGAAGAATTAGGGATAGTTAAATGAATAAAATTCACTTAATTTGTTGTGCATGTTTTAGGTGTCTACACAATGAATATCGATATCGTGTCAATTGTGATATTCTTGCAACCTTTGTTGTCATCCTGCTTATAGTAGGAATTCAGAAGGATGAAACCATTCAATTATGTAGAAGTGTCTTCGAGGAGAAGTTTTTGGGTAACCTAGAGATAGTTGTGGGGAGCATTGATGAGAACATGATGATTACATTCCCAAAAGATTACAGTGTTGTTGTAGGATCAAGGGAGGCACATAATCCTGATGTTTCAGTTGTGAAATGCCCTTTGCTGGAATTGAGAGACAAAGATGAATTTGAGCAGAGGAAAGAGGACATTTTATGAAATGCAGATTTCTTCTTCAAATGGTTACATCTGAAGGAAGCTTCTAGTAATAACTGGTGGGTTGAATACCTCAGGGAAAAAAGATATGAACCCTTTGATTATTTGTTGGATGTGGAAGTGGAAAGAGTTCAGGTTTTATCGTCAGTGGTTCTTCGGGCAGCAAGGGTTAGAGGAGACATAAGGAAGAAAAGCAAAGCCCCCAATAGAGACCAAAACACGACTAGGGATGAAGTAGGACCTTCAACTTCCAGAGAAAAGTATATGGATTGTGATTATGTCGACCTTAGCATTTTGGAGTACTGGGAATCGTAAGGGCTTGTCTGGTATTAGACTATCATCAGATTTCCCTAATTAGAATTGGTAGTAATTTAGTCTCTAAAGTCTTTAGGTTTTATAACTCTACACTCTGTTTCAAGTAGGTCCTTTAGATGTTATAGATCTGAATAGGGTGTTGATATATTCAGATAAGGTTATCTAAGTACTTGTTTTAGGATGTATATTTGCACTCCATATTTGGCTGGATACGTATTGATGATACTAGGCAAAGATAGAAGATTACTCAGGCATGGTTATATGATACTTTATAATTACAGAATACTTGGACAAATTCATAGAAATAGTTTATTTTGATTATATCTATAATGGTGGGATATATGATCTTATAATATATACAGTGGTGAATCCTATTTTCACATTTTTTGGCATAATACTCAACTAAGTTTAAAGCAAGTTATAGTAAAAGTCTTATGGAATTTATTATTTATTTATTCATCATGGTTTGTGTTTTCCTTCTGCATAGATATTTGGTTGTATGGTAATAGTTTTGAGTGTTTGGTTTGCACAAGGCATGTGTAGTTTGTTCACTGAGCGTATATTTTCTCCCAGTTTTGATTTCTGGTTCCTTATTTTCACTTATGATTCAGTTGGGTGTCAAGAATGATCAATGTGATATGTAGATTATTTATATTTAATAAGTGGATGCATGTATGACTTTATCATGAAATCGATGACATGGTTGTTTGGTTTTCCAAATCTTTGGATTGACAGTAAGATGGTAGATAATATGGGTAGGAAGGGTAGAGTTTTGACTTCTTTTGATATGTAGCATAAAGTTTGGAGCCATTATATTGATGTCTTTTCTAGTAGTTATTAATATGATGATGATAAGTGTTGGCATGATTGGAATAACTAATGCAGATGAAGAATGGTGACTGAACAGGTAAAGGGTTGTGTGTGATGACATTGTGATGAAGAGATTGAGATTGCATGATTAGATGACTTTGATCAGTTATTTGTGTTGTCATTGATGGCAACTGATGTTTACTATGTTGTATTTTTTCATCTAATTCTTTTTGGTCTACCAAAAATGCCTTACCGGTATTATAGATAGTGAACTGAGAATTAGGACCTTATCCATTAAACGAGGAATGTTTTGATTTGAACTGGCGATTGGTGATGATTGAAGTGTTACGGTTTGGAATGTGAGCTTGTATCATTGTAATATGTATCTGACCGGAACCGCATCATGTTTTGGTTATCAAAAATCATGTTTATGATTTTTGTTGTATTTTTGCTAGGGTTTAAGAAGGGTTTAAGGACCGGTAAATTCTCTTAACCAGTAATGATTTCTGGTCTGGTGGTGATCTACATCAAGTTCAAATGTTGGTGATGATGTGGCACAAACCGCATGAGGTGTTTGAAAGATTCTTTGGCGTGTTTGGAGAGCAAATTTCTTGGGAATATGCAAAGTGCTTAGCAGAGTGTTCTAAGGGTCTGAATGTGTATCAGATCGAGATGCGATGATCATTCAATGATTGTAATTGATTTATAATTAATTGTAATGATCCATGTGATGATCAATGATAATATGTAATGAGTTGTAAAAGATTTGTGATGATCTATGTTGTAAGTCTTCGGGTTTTGTAACCGACTAAGTTGAAAAGGTTATTTATGTCGGTACAATTGATGTTTGTTGTGTCGGTGGTTTTGAGAAAAGTGTGTAGCCTATTTGCCTAGCCAATAAGAACAATAATTAGACTTAAAGTCTTAACTCAAAGATTGGTCATCCATTCTGAGTAGCTATCATTTCCATGATTGAGGTTCATTTACTTGTCAACCTTGGGATGTATTACTTGAAATGGGTTTGCATTGTATATGCACTAAGTTCCGGTAAAAGTCATTATGCACTACTGCAACAACTAAGTCTATCCAAAATAAACAAGTGAAAATATGAAACTAAATGGCTGTAGGAAATCTTAACATTAACAAAAGATTCTAACTAAATAACTGTTAACTAAGTTCAAAGCTAACAAACAGGAATTACTCTATCTACTTTGGCTGTAGGAATAGTCACAGGATCTGGTTCCGATGGTTGCAGGAACAATCAGTTGCTAGAACATCTACTGCAGCAAAAAGGAACTTAATCTAACAATCACACAGGAATAATCACCAAGTGGGCCCCCTTGGATGAGTGTATCGAGACTTCAAAATGATTCTATATACTCATAATAACATAGCTTTTATACATTATTTCCAAAACTCGATACAATGTATAAAATAAGAGAAATACTTCTAATTCTGGAAAACATTGTCTAACCTCTATGAAGAGGTGTAGGTCTTTATTTATATGAAATTTATAAAAAACTTTCAACTACATAGATCATGCCCATGAAAATAGGTGGAAACATTTATTACAACAAGGAGAAGAAGTCAATCCACAGAGAATGTGGGACTTTACTAAACCGCAACCCAAAATATAGCATGGCATTTTTTACTAGATTGATGCTTTCTGGAGACAACCATAAATGAGTTTGGTATTGGCTTGCTATTCCTTTGCTGATTCAATCGAACACCATCTTCTCCACTATTTTAAATGCTCAACCACCTCGAAATGTCTCTAGCTGTTTGCATGGTGTGATTCTCCATCTGGCTTAACACAACCGCTTCTGCAACAACTTATTTACTCCTGCATTAAAGGTTAGAACATACAAGCATATATATATATATATATCCATTAATCACAACATTTATACATCCACGCATGATATTACCATAATAATCCGCATAGCTATAGGAATATTTAAGTCAAAACAATACAGGGTTCAATGGATTTGGCTATCATTCAAAATGCACATAATTAAAACTCTGATACATCACATGACTTTAACATTGTCCCAATATGCAACTTAAAACATAGGAAAAACTTATCAATCAAAGAAATACAAGAGCTATTATTTTAGCTCGTCATTTGCCCCCCAACTTAATGTCTTGCTGGTCCTCTAGTAGGAGGAAAATTTCTTACTCTGGCACTGAATCGAAAATCACCTACAGTACCTTGTCTCGTGCCTCCTGTAGCCAGGTTCCAATAAAATCCTTTCATCTTCTCCATCCCAGCCCACATGGCTTCCTCCACGACCTCATCATACATTATATCTGTAGCTCTACATCCTGTTAATGGCCACATAAGAATAGGTGGTTGAAATATCAAAGGTAGACAATTATTACCTTTTGTCCTGCCCAAGCGGATATACTTGGGGAGCTCTCTGTATGGCTGCATGATAGTTGGACAATGAATGGGGTTCACCCTTCTTTAGATCCTTTGGAAGGTTGTTCCAACACTGAGTCAAACATTCAACTACAATTTGATTCTTAGATCCAGTCAAATTTTCATACTCCTGAAATACTTCCTCCCTCAATGATAAAACTTGGTTTTTGCCATCAAACCTATTCAACAGTTTTTGCCAGTCATAATATATTTGTCGTGGGTTTTTAGCCTCAACTCTCAGTGGCAGTGGAAAATCAAGTTCCAAGTTTCTATGCATTATAGATTATACCCCCATACTAATTTCATTATGTATCCAGGACATCAATGCCTTTAATTGAATATCACCAATATACAACATGGGATTTCATTCATTATTAGAAGAGACAACATAATTATTCAAATATAACTCACATAGAAAAATTTTAATGGCTATAGGAGAGCTTTGGTAAGCACAATAAAACTCCTGCGGAGTTTCCAAAGAAGAGTTGAGATCCCTAACAATACGGTTAAGTTTAAAACATAGATATCCTTCCTTTAGATACAAAGCATAAACACTCGGTGAAGCCCTACACTACATTAACTCGAGAATTATGTTTTCTATAGTATCTAATTTAGTTTGTAACTCAACAATTTGGTTGTCCCTCTTTTCAATTTCTTTCTGTTGCTTGTCAATTATCCCTTGTAGCCTAGCCTTTTCTATTTCCCATTGTCTATAAAATGTGAGTGCAACAGATAAGCTAGTGAGACATGAAGGGATCCTATGAGAAGTTACCCGAGGGCTCAAGATCTTATCACCTGGTTCTTCAAATTGTTCTGCTATTTGGGCTAAATTTGTTAGTCTTTCGACTTCATGTCTTTCCTATGGCTTACCCTCTTTCTGACTGCCATGCCCTAATTCTGATGTTTCCACAAAAATAACTTCACTCACACCTCTTGTTGCCTGAGTTCTTTGCTTAACCTGATGACTTCTTCTTAATGGCAGTTCTTGTGTGGCTATAGGAAGTTCTGCTATAGGAAAACCCTCCTTCGTTTTTCACTTTTTAGCTGCAAGAGGAACCTGTGCTTCTTGAGGCCTTTCCACGGTTTCTTCCCCTTCATCACCTTTTTCTTTACCTTTCCTTTTATAAAATGTAGCCCCACTTTGAGTTTCTGTAAAGGGCTGCTCAACACTTGGCTCAATTATTGTTCCTTCTGTGCTAGAAAAATCTTCCTCGGCAATAGGAGGTTCGACTGCTGCAGAAACCCTAGGAGACGAGTCTTCTCTGATATTTTCTTCTTGAACTGCAATTTCTTTTGCAGTAGGAACATTTCCTTCCCCAAATTGCTTGATATCCTCAAACTCTCCCCATGACATTTGTGAGACATCTATAAGAGATCGTTCTACCAATAATTTGATTAATTGGTGATGACTCATAGAATGGGTACTACCCTTCTATGTCTCCTTTGCACTAATAGAGATAAGATGATACAAGACATTTGGAATATTCTTCCTTCGGTCATGCCTCAGATGACTCAATAATTTGAAATGAACAAAATGCAGATTGGAGTACTTACCATTACATGTTAAATACTTTATTACATGAAATGCAACCTATGACCATTCTCTTGGAAGAGATATCCACTTAGTTCCTTTCTTATCCATGCTAAGAGGTCCATCAGTTGGGTGAGTGAATTCTGCCCTTGCACTTCTTGCATCTTTTGCCTTAGGAAATAGTTCTCCATCTTGCGGCAACTTGATGACTTCGACTATTCTCTTCTTTGTGGCTATAACCTGTAACCCTTTGACAAAAGCCTCCCCTTCACTGAATGTGGGCATAAATTCTTGAGCAATCTCCTCATTAAAATCTATCAATTTCAAAATATAATCGATCCACCCATAGGTCCGGAAATAGTGTTCACATTGGTTGTCCTGCAGCAAAGCATCATGAGTCACGAGCTCACGACATATAGGTGCACCTCCCATGGATAACTTGATATTAAAAAATTTCACCACAACAAAATGAAAAGCTGAAATATCCTACGAGATTTGAAAATTCATGCCCCGTAACCTTTTATTTATTCTTCAGTACCTTTCATCAACTATGGCAGAAGGAAAGGTATACTCACTTGTGCTATAAGCTTTCACATCAGTACTAACTCATTCAAAAATTATGTCAAGAAAATTAAAACACATCATGGACAAGGACACATAATCATGCAGTCACAAATAGAACCATAACACCCCCCCCCCCCCCCCCCCAACTTAAGATTACATGTGTCCACACATGCGAAAAAGGACAGAGGGAAGGGAATGCGGATTATGAAAATCATATTAGGTAATCATCATAATGAAAGTATAAATGCATAATTAAAGAAAAATAAATAATATACATACCTACAGTCGTGCTAATTAATGCTACAATCAAACGATTAATTTCATAATATGAGATGAGGTGACGTGAAGTGGATGATGTGACAAAAATAAAAATGAAATGAGATGAGGTGGACGAGAAAATTTATTAGTGGAGAACAATATTTCCATAAAATATGGAAATGTTTATTATGAGTGCATGCAAAAGAAATTTTAAGACTCTGGGCCAAGAAGGCCCCCTGTAGAGGGTGCAGGAATTGTGGTCTGCTCTTTGTTGTCAAATTGTTGCAGGAAGTCCTCTTTTGTTGCAGGCTTATGATAAAGATGTAGTCGATGACCATTGACCAAAAGTTTGAATCTGACTGGGTCTTTTATTGCCAACCAAATTGATCCATTTTGAAAAACTTCAACAATCTCATATGGGCCCAACCAACGTGTCTACAACTTCCCCATTGAATCCTTATATCTGGAATCATATAACAATGCCCAATCTCCAGATTTAAACTTTCTCTCCTTAATATATTTATCATGCCATTTAGCACATTGATGTTGAATAAAATGTTGGATAGCCATCTTTCTCAGTTCACCTAGGGCATTCAATTGCATGATGCAGTCTTTTTGTGCTTCAGACAGAGCCATATTCAATTGCAGAGATGTCCTAAGAGTTTTATGCTCAAACTCAATGGGCATCATGGTTGTTTTTCCATACACCATTTCAAAAGGTGTAAAACCAGTTGTTGTCTTCCATGTTGTTTTATATGCCCAAATGGCTTCAAGAAGTCTATTTGATGAATCTTTCTTATGAAGAGCTATTGTCTTGGTAAGAATAGCTTCTAAATCCCTATTTGTAACCTCTACTTGACCATTTTCCTGAGGATGGTATGGAGTAGACTTCCTGTGTTTGATATTATATTCATTAAACAATGCTGCAATTAATGTGGAAGTAAATTGTGGTCCTTGATATGAAACAATCTCTCTTGGGGCTCCATATCTTGTAAATATTTCTTCATAGATAAATTCAACTACTTTATTATCTCTTTCATGTGCCATCGCTCTTGCTTCCACCCAGTTTGTAACATAATCAGTGCATACTAGAATATAGGATTTCCCATTGGAAGGAGATCAATTGGTCCTACAAAATCCAATCCCCATTTGTCAAATGGTGCAACCAATATTTGGGATATAATGGCATTTCATCAGATCTGGTGGGTCTACCCATTCGTTGACATCTATCACATTTTCTAGTATATTGAGTTGCATCTTTATGCAAAGTTGGCCAATAATACCCTATGTTAAGGATTTTAAGTGTTGTTCTTTTAGTAGCAAAATGCCCTCCACATGGCTCATCATGACATGCATAAAGAATATCATACATTTCATCATCTCTGACACACCTTCTTAAGACTTGGTTAGGTCCAGTGTAAAATAAATAATCAATAATCCAAGAGAAATTAAAGCTTTTCTCAACTAGCAACATTTTTTCTTTAGGAGAAAAATGAGAAGGCATCTTATTAGCAGCTAAATAATTTGCAATATCAACATACCAGGGAGTGTGAACTTTTATCAAGAACAAATATTCATCTGGGAAAGCATCATCTATAGCTTTAGTATTATCCTGCAATTGAAGCCTAGAAAGATAATCTGCAACTATATTAGCTTTACCTGGTTTATCAACAACTATAATATCAAATTCTTGCATCAATAGTAACCATCGAGCCAATCTTCTTGTGATTGAGGGTTTGTTCATGATATAACTGATTGATGTATGATTAGTATGCACATATATTTGATATCTTGTGATATAATGCCTAAATTTGTTAAGTGCATATATTACTGCCAACATCTCCTTTTCTGTGACAATATAATTAAGTTGAGGTCCCTGCATGTTTTTGTTGATGAAATAAATTGCATTCTCTAAATTGTCCATCTTCTGGCCCAAAACTGCCCCCATAGCATAATCTGATGCATCTGTATGAATATGAAAAGGCAATGACTAGTTCAGACCCTTGAGAACTGGTTCTTGAGTCAATGCGTGTTTGAGCTTCAAGAAAGCTTCATGGCATGCAAGAGTCCAATCAAACTCCATATCTTTAGTCAAAAGGCAATATAAAGGTTCTGCAATTTTACTAAAATCCTTAATAAATCTTCGATAATATCCAGCATGACCAAGGAAACTCCGGACATCCTTTTTCTTTGTGGGAACATGAAGGTTTCGAATGACTTCAATTTTGGCTAGGTCAACCTGTATTCCAGTTATAGAAATATGATGACCAAGAACTATGCCTTCCTGCATCATCATAAAGCATTTTTCACTGTTCAAGGATAAATTGTAATATTCACACCTCTGTAAAATTTTCTTTAAATTCTCCAATGCCTCTTCAAATTCTGAAGCATAAGTGGTAAAATCATGCATATAGATCTCCATGCTATCCTGGGAAATGTTTGAAAATATGCTTACGACTGCTCTTTGAAAAGTAGCTAGAGGAGCATTACACAACCCAAAGGGAAGAACATAATATGCATATGTTCCCTAAGGGCAAGTAAATGTAGTCTTTTCCTGATCCTCAAGAGCAATTTGAATCTGGTTGTAGCCACTGAATCCATCCAAGAATGAAAAGTACAGCTTCCTTGCTAAGGAATATAATACTTGATCCACAAATGGTAATGGAAAATGATCCTTCCTAGTTGCTGAGTTCAAAGCTCTGTAATTTACACATACCCTCCATTTACCTTCTTTCTTTGGAACTATGACTAGAGGCGACACCCACTGACTATTTGATATAGGATAGATAAATCTAGCATTTAACAATTTCTATAGTTCCTCTTTAACTCTCCCTTAATGCAGGATTGATTCTTCTTTATGGTTGTCTGGGTGGTCTACAATCTTCTTTGATATAAATACGATGTGTACAAATCGTAGGATCTATTTCTTTCATGTCTTTGTAATCCCACACAAAAGCGTGTTGATGACATTTGAGAAATTCAACTAGTGTTAGCTTTTGAGTTTTTGTGAGTTGATTATTGATATTCAAACATTTATTTGGATCAACATCCACCTTGACAGTAAGATCGACCTGAGCTGCTTCAGAAAGATAAGAAGTGCAGATTTCATGCGGCAACAAAGTATGCAATATGTGAGTGGCTACAGGAAAATTTGATGCTGTAATACTTGATGTTAACTCCTACGATTGCTGCTCCAGATTATACTGATTTTCTATAATATTAGAAAGGACATAATCGTCATCCTGAAGTCATATAAATGATTCTCTATTAATCATCATAAGATGACTAATAGAGTTGACTTCCCCTTCTAATTCCTCTCCCATGTTAGGACAAACAACTTGTTCTTGATCAAGTTGGGGCTGAGCAGGTGAATACAGAGCTAGAGTTTTAGAAGTATTTCCATCAGAAATAGTCATGTTTCCTGATCGACATCCAATATATGCATCAACTGTAGCAAGCCAAGGTCTCCCTAAGATGATTGGATATCCCCCCAATGTAGCTTTAGGAGACAAGATAATAAAATATGTCGGATATTCACAGGAATATAGAGTAATGACATTATCTTCAATCATACCATCAAGCCGAACCATGGAACTTTCAGCAAGCTGCAGGACCGTAGGAGTAGGCCTAAGACTGGTTATGTTAAGTTTTTTTCACAATTTACTTTTGTTAGCAATTGACACTCATTCGATTCATTTTGTTGTCATTGATGGCAACAAGATATGATGGAAGTCATAAACCGGCTTTGGAGCATTCAGGGCTACACCAACATCAACACTGACACAGTCATCAATACTTCTTTGGAAGCTGACATCAAGGAGGATTTACTTAAATCATTTTGTAATTATTATTGTCAAGGCCAAAATTTTTGTAAATGTATTGTAAGCTGACATAAGGCATATCATTTGTAATAGGTATATAGGTCAATCTGCTAGGTTATTTTTGTGATGAAAAAGGATATATAAATGTGTGGATATAGGAGAATATAGCAGAACTGTATGGTGTGAAATATATGTATAGAGATCATTTTGTATGCGAATGCTATATCATGAAATGATCTGTAGATAGCTTGGAAAGCATTCTTGGAGGAGAAGAGATACCGATAGCAGTTCAGAGTTTATGAACCAATACAGAGAAGAACCTGAACCTGAACTCTATTTGGCATAGCAGATGCACTCTTGAGTTTATTTTCAGTAATTTACTTTGGCATAAATCTCGTAGTTGGTGAGGCTCTTTAGTGATGAGCAGTATGCTCTAGGCAGTGTGCCTTCCTGCAAGTGTAGGCCCCTATTATATTTAATATCTTTTCATATGGCCAGTGAACTGATATTGTGGGTTACAAATCCCACCGTTGTTTTTCCTCATTGAGGTTTTCCATGTATAAATTATGTGTGTTATGGTGTTCATTTATGTGGATGGTTTATTTGCTTCTTGTTATATGTTTATTTGTTTACTGTTGGTATTTTGGATATGTTGATATGGTTTTGTCATTGATGTCAACACTTATCAACACTGGCCAAATTGTTTATGTTCATCGACATGCAAGTGACTTATGCACAGTCACCAGTACTTGGTTTACCGATAGGTTATATTGTTCACTGACACTTAGAATCACTTGGAGATGAATTGGTTATGTTGAAAACATCATTTGGATACTTTGTTTTGGTGATTTGTTCATTGGCTTATTCAAGTTTGCATATTTGTTGTTACCGGCAAATAGGTCCACGATATGCATCAGCAGGTATACCTATTCCAGATTGGCATGACATGTTATGGAGATGATTTAGTATTATTGTAAATGTATTGAGCCGACATCTTGCATCGGATATTGATTTATTTGTAATTGATTTTATTGTAATGTCTTTTAGGAAGTTGACCTACTCAATTGGTCTTAGGTTATGGTATAAATGTAAGATCTCATTTGTGAGATTAAAATATGCAAGGAAAGAGATTGTAATTTAGTATATGCGAAAAGAAGCAGAGCTATACACATAGACATCATTTGAAGGTTGAAGGAAGGATTTTGAAAAGGCATATCAGAGCTAAACCGATAATGAATCCAGGATATAAAGATGTTATTTTGAGCAGTACATTATCATTGGATTTAATCATCCAATTGTAGTCAGTGTGACTCTCATTTTGTGATTGAGCAGTGACCTCTAGGCACTTGGCCTTTCTACATGTGCAGACCCCCTATTGTACACACATACTATCTACAATAGTATCATCTAATTGTGGGTAAGGTTTCCCACCATGGTTTTTCCCCTTACAGGGTTTCCACATACAAATATTGGTGTTATGTGTTGTAGATGTTATTGTCTTTCTGTTTCATGCATTAATCTTTACCGGTATTGCATTTAACTGTTAAAACTGTCTATCAGCGTAAAGTTTGGTTTACCGGCATTAAGCATTAAGTTTTGGTTAAGTTAATTTTGGTTGCATTTATTAGACAACTGATTCACCCCCTCCTCTTAGTTGTCTTCGGGACCTAACAATTGGTATTAGAGCCTAGTCCTCTTTTTGCAGAAGTTTAACAGCTTGAGGAGATCTAATGTCTTCTAACTATTTCAGGAAGGACAATCCTAAACTTGATGGAACCAACTATGGCATATGGAAGATCAGGATGGAGACACATTGAATTGCATTAGAAAATATATATGTGAGGTTACAAAGAATGGTTATACTGCTCCTAATCAAGGTCAGCCTAATCCACCAACCTTAGGAAAAGATGAAGAAAATGATTGCAAAGCAAGAGAAGCACTTTTGAGCGCATAATCAGATCAACAAATCATGAGATTATCAGATAGGTCTAGTGCTAAAGCTATATGGGATAGATTGGAAACATTGAATGAAGGTGATACCACAGTCAAAATTGCAAAACTTGAATCCTTCCGGGCCAGGTATGAAAATCTGAAAATGGAAGAGGATGAAAGAATTTATGCTTTTATGGAAAGAGAAAATGAAATTATTTTGGGTATACAATGTTGTGGAGGAACCTTAAGTGAAGATGAGATTGTTTCAAAAGTTTTAAAAGCATTGCCATCGACATATAAAATGAAAGTAACTGCTATAAATGAATTGAGAACAATGCCTAATACATCAGTAACTAGAGATACTTTGATTGGAAAACTTTCAGCTTTTGAAATTGAAGAATTTGGTCCTTTTACTACTATAAAGACAGATTTATCTTTCAAGGCATCAACATCATTTACATCATCATCATTTGACAAATCTAATTGGAAAGCCTTTTATGTAAGAGAACTTGAAGCAATCAGGAAAGAAAATGAAGAACTTGAAGCACTTTTTGCAAGGAAAATGCCTAAAGGTCCTATTGGAAGTAAGTATGAAGGTAAAGCACCATTTAAATGTTTTAACTGCAATAAGATTGGTCATATGGCATCTAGGTGTCCTGATAGACATGCAAGATTAAAAGAAGAAGCTAGAAGAACATACAAGCCTAACCTTGAATATCAAAGATATAGATTTAAGAAAAATAGAGACAAATCTTGTTATCTTGCTGATGAAGGAGTCACCGATGATTCTGATGAGGATCTGATAGACAATGGATGGGTTTTTGTTGCTATAATAGAAGATCAACCAACACCTACTGTTCAACCGATAGAGCAGGCCCTGGCAGCTAGAATTGAAGATAAGGATGAATGGATCATTGATTTAGGATGTTCGCATCATATGACTAGTGATAAAAGTAAATTCTTAACCTTTCAGGAATACAATGGAGGTCTAGTAAGATTTGGAGATGATAAAGCTTGTTTGATCAAAGGAAAAGACACTATATCTCTTGATGGTAAGCACAATACTGATAATGTTTACTATGTTGAAAATTTAAAGCATAATCTTTTGAGTGTTGGTCAGTTAGTTGAAAAATGATTTCAGTTACAATTCAAGAATGGTAAATGCAAAATCATGAACAAAACTGGTTTGGAAATTGCAACCGATAATTAGACTAAAGGTAATATCTTTCATTTGAATAATAGTGAAAAGACATGCTTGATTGCACATATTGATGAAAGTTGGTTATGGCATAAGAGACTCTATCATGTAAATTTTGATTGCATTGTGAAAATCAGTACAACTAAGGCAGTAAGAGATTTACCTAAGATTGTCAAACCCCACAATCTGGTATGTAAGGAATGTCAATTTGGAAAGCAAGTTAGAGCATCTTTTAAGAGTATTCCAGAGAAATCCAATAATGCTCTTGACTTAATTCATACTAATTAATATGGTCCAACAAGAACTAGAAGCTTATGTTAGGTCCAACCAGGAAAGCAAATGTACTGAGAGGGGAGGGGTGAATTAGTACTTCAAAAAAATTCTTCAAAAATAACTTTACTGATAAACATAAACTGAATACTGTAGATCTCATAATATATAAAGCTGAAACATAATAACATTCATACACATTTCACTCCATAACACAATTATTTTGGTTATGCAGAAACTCTTGGTTAGAGAGAAAAACTGTGGTGGGGATGGCACCCACAACTTTACTACTGCAATAATAAAGGTTGCTCGGTTAGAGCTACATGTTTAGCTATTTCTGATAGCTTACCCTGTTAGGAGTATCAAGATCTTTAGATCTACCTTGCTAAAGGGTTTCACAACACTTATACAAAATGTTGCACCTGATTAAAGGCTTTACAATTTATAGACTTTGTTAGAGTCTTTTACCCTGTTAAAGGTTTCTATTACAACTCAAATGATTCAATAAAATCTCAACAAAATTTCTACAACTTTACATCTAAAATGTTATAGTAGACTCTATGTGCTCAATATGACATTACCTTGCTCATAGCATACCTCGGTAATTGATAAATCAACTCGGTAAACCCTTCTGTTTACTCTGTCCCATAAACTGTTCTTTGAAGACTTTCTTGGTGACCTCTGAATATCTCTGTCATTCTTAGCAGTCACAACACATTGTCTCTCCTCCTCTGATTTTCCCTTTTAACTCCTTTTATCACACATGTCTCTCTTATGATTCTCAAATCACTTTGTATAAATAGATCTCTGGGACGATGATCTATTCATGCTTCGATCTTACAAACAAGATTCATCGAATGAATAAACATACAAATTATTTTTTTGGATAAACTTCCTCAAAATCATACAAAATCTTGAAGTGCAATTTCCTATGTGATAACGGTTAGATCTTCTCGAGTTTTGTAACACATTTCACATATGTGTCTTCATTGAATCTGGTAACATGTTTCTACTCGGTTCAAATTACTCGGTATTCCTTCTTTGCTGCTCGGTAGACATAGAACGTTACTCGGTAGACAACTCAGTGTATACTTAACTCTGTGACTCCTTTCTTCTGTAACCGACTGCATTAGTGCTTACCGACCGAATATTTCGGTAGTGTTAGCCGACTAGAGTATATAGGATGACTTTGGACATAAAACTAATGACAACTTAATAAGTAATAACAACTTACAAGGAGATAGATATTTTATGCTAATCATTGATGACTATTCTAGAATGTGTTAGGTTACTTTTCTCAGGGAGAAATCAGAAGCATTTGGGAAATTCAAGCTATTTAAGGTAATGGTAGAGAATCAAACCGGTAAGAAAATTAAATGCATGAGATCAGATCAAGGAGGTGAATTCACATCTAAGGAATTTAATACATTCTGTGAAGTGAATGGAATCAAAAGATAGTTGTCAGTACCCTGGACACCCTAGCAAAATGGAGTTGTAGAGAGGAAAAACAAAACCATCTTGGATGCTGCTAGAAGTATGTTATCAGAAGCAAATCTACCACATGTATACTGGAGAGAAGCGGTGACTATATCAGTTTATACATTCAACAAAGTTCACATCAAAGGTGAAACCAGTAAGACCCCTCATGAATTATGGTTTGGTAATACTCCTACTCTTAAATATTTCAGAATATTTGGAAGTAAATGCTATATTAGAAGAGATGAGTATATTGGCAAATTTGATCCTAGAAGTGATGAAGGAATATTTCTTGGTTATTCATCTAAGAGAAAGGCATATAGATGTTTTAACAAGAGATTGTAGAAAATTGTTGAGAGCACAAATGTGAAGATTGATGAAAAATTTAGAGGAAATTCAAGGTACATAGACTCTAAACTGGCAATAGAGATACTAACAAATGAACCTACATTGAATATACCGATACAAAATAAAGATCCAGTTACACCGGCATCATCTGAAAATTCCACAGTAACTAAGGAACAACAACAAACAAAGACACCCCAGTATGTAAGATTGAACCACTTTGAAGATCAGATAATTGAGAACAAGTATCAAGGAGTCATGACTAGAGGAAGACTAGCAAATGAAGAGGTATGTCTTATTTCTCAAATTGAACTAGCATCAGTTAATGAGTCATGTGAAGATAAACACTAGATTAAAGCTATGAAAGAAGAATTAGAACAAATTGAAAAGAATA
Organism: Cryptomeria japonica; assembly: GCF_030272615.1. NCBI lineage: Eukaryota > Viridiplantae > Streptophyta > Pinopsida > Cupressales > Cupressaceae > Cryptomeria > Cryptomeria japonica. Next base: position 230,476,506 of record NC_081414.1, on the reverse strand, counting down.
ACACATGGACATTAGTTCCCCGACCTACAGACAAAAATGTGACTGGAACAAAATGGGTATTCAGAAACAAACTTAATGAAGATGGAAAAGTAATAAAAAATAAAGCAAGACTAGTGTGTAAGGGATATTCACAGAAAGAAGGAATTGATTATAATGAAACATTTGCACCAGTAGCTAGAATTGAGGCAGTTAGATTATTTTTGGCTTTTGCAGCACACAAGAACTACAAAGTATATCAGATTCTGAATGGAGATCTTGAACAATAAGTTTATATTGAACAACCTGATGGATTTTCTTTGACAGATGACAAAGATATGGTTTGCAGGTTAAGGAAAGCTTTGTATGGGTTGAAGCAAGCTCCAAGAGCTTGGTATGTTAGACTGGATAAGTATCTTTTGAAGATTGGTTTTTTTAAAGGTAATGCTGAAAGTAACTTATATTACAAAGTGACTAATGATGATAAATTGGTTATAAAATTTTTTGTTGATGATATAATCTTTGGAGGAGAAGATGGATTATGTAAAAACTTTTCTAATGAAATGCAACAAGAATTTGAAATGTCTATGATTGGAGAGATAAAATTCTTTTTAGGATTGCAAATTTCACAGATTGATAAAGGTATATTCTTGAGTCAATCTAAGTACTCGAAGGAGTTACTAAATAAATTTGGTATGGAGAACTCTAAACCAGTAAGCACACCCATGACTACAACTGATAAATTATCACTAAGGGATGAATCAACACCTGTTAATCCGACTAGGTACAAGTCTATGATAGGAGGTTTACTGTATTTGACACAAACAAGACCTAATATTATGAATGCAGTATGTATTATTTCAAGATTTCAAAGTAATCCTAAAAAAAATCATGAATCAACAGTAAAAAGGATTTTTCGATACTGACAAGGCACTACAAATCTTAGCTTATGGTATCCTAGAGATGAAAATTTTGAATTATGTGCATACACAAATGCAAATTGGGCAGGAGATGTAGATGACAGAAAAAACACCACCGGTGGAGCATTTTTTCTTGGTAGTAGATTAATTTCTTGGTTGAGTAAGAAACAAAGTTGTACATCTTTATCAACAACATAATTAGAATATGTTGCAGCAACAACAAATTGCACACAGGTATTATGGCTTAAGCAAATGATGAAAGACGTAAAGGTAAAATGCAAGGAACCTATAACTATCTATTGTGATAATACAACAACAATTGATATATCTAAGAATCCGATACTACATTCTAAAACTAAACATGTTTCTATCAAATTGAATTTTCTGAAAGAGAATGTTGAAGAAAAAGAAGTGAAATTGGTTTATGTGAATACTAAAGAGCAGATTGCAGATATTTTCACTAAGCCTTTGCCTAAGGAGACTTTTGAATATCTCAGAGATCAATTTGGGGTTATACCCTCACCGGTAGAGACTTAGACAGTTGATATTTTTTATCAATCGACATAATTAACAAAGAAATCTTTTATTCTGTCTTTGATGAGAACTACTTCTCAGGGGGAGTAGTTGATATTTTGTAATGAGTTGGTATTTTGTATTTGAACCTGGTTTTTGTATTGCTTTGGCATTTGATGTCAAAGGGGGAGAGATTGATATGGAAAAATACATGGAAAACACATATTATTCCTAGGGGGAGAGACTTTATCCCTTAGGGAGAAATTATTACTTTTGGGAGAGATATTATGTATTTTGTTTGGTTATGATCTCTTTGGGAGATTGTTAGTTTTTAATTTTTGGCATTTCTGTTTTGGCACTTTGATGGTTTTTCCATCTTGTGTTTCCATCAATGCCAAAGGGGGAGATTGTTGGTATTTTGGATATGTTGATATGGTTTTGTCATTGATGCCAACACTTATGAACACTGGCCAAATTGGTTATGTTCATCAACATGCAAGTGACTTATGCACAGTCACCGGTACTTGGTTCGCTGACAGGTTATATTGTTCACCGGCAGTTGGAATCACTTAGAGATGACTTGGTTATGTTGAAAACATTATTTGGACATTTTGTTTTGGTGATTTGTTCATTGGCTTATTCAAGTTTGCATATTTGTTGTTACCGACAAATAGGTCCAGGATATGCACCGACAGGTATACCTATTCCAGATCAACACGACACGTTATGGTGATGATTTAGTATTATTGTAAATGCATTGAGCCGACATCATGCATCGGATATTGATTTATTTGTAATTGATTTTATTGTAATATCTTTTGGTAAGCCAACCTACTCAATTGGTCTTAGGTTATGGTATAAATGTAAGATCTCATTTGTGAGATTAAAATATGCAAGGAAAGAGATTGTAATTCGGTATATGCGAAAAGAAGTAGAGCTATACACACAGACATCATTTGAAGGTTGAAGGAAGGATTTTGTAAAGGCATATCAGAGCTAAACCAGTACTAAATCCAACATATGGAGATGCTATTTTGAGTAGTACATTATCATTGGATTTAATCATCCAATTGTAGTCAATGGGACTCTCATTTTGTGACTGAGCAGTGAGCTCTAGGTGCTTGGCCTTTCTGCATGTGCAGACCCCCTATTGTACACACATACTATCTACAGTAGTATCATTTGATTGTGGGTAAGGTTTCCCAACGTGTTTTTTTCCCCTTACAGGGTTTCCACGTACAAATATTGGTGTTATGTGTTGTGGATGTTATTGTCTTTCTGTTTCATGCATTAATCTTTACCAGTATTGCAATTAACTGTTAAAACTTTCTGTTGGCATAAAGTTTGGTTTACTAGTATTAAGCATTAAGTTTTGGTTAAGTTAATTTTGGTTGAATTTATTAGACAACTGATTCACCCCCCCTCTTAGTTGTCTCTGGGACCTAACATTTACCGATGTATATATACATGGTCTAGAAAGTTAAAAACTGTTCATTCCTGCAGAACACTGATTCACCCCCCCCCCCCCTCTCTGTGTTCTTGGATCTCAACAATTGGTATCAGAGCCTGGTATATCGGAAGAAGTTTAACAACTTGAGGAAGATCCTGAAACCGGAATCTTTGAACATGGCTATGGAGAAGCAACTTGAGATAGCTCTTGAGGATTATGATGCTGAAAGGATGAAGAACTTGAAATTGCAAGAAGAATTGAATTCTGCAAATGAATTCATTCTTATCGAGCAAGAAAGGTTGTCATTTGCTCAAGCCAAGAGAAAAAAACTTTTGCAACAACCGGATGATGAGGAGAAAAATACTCTTAAGGAATAATGTCAGAAACTAAGTCAAGCAAACATGCTTATGAAGAATTGAATGCAAGATCTGACCATGAGGTTATCAAAACATATTGAAGATAGAAAGAAGAAGGAAGATAATCTTGTTATATCTCTAAAGAATAAATTTGATGAATGTGGCAGATTGACTCATCAGAATAATTTGTTGAGAACTGATTTGGCACACTCCCGGAACAATGAACAAGAACTTGAAAGACAAGTAACCACTCCGAGAGATGATTTGACTACTGCAAGTGAGTATAAATAAAAGTTTAGGATAAGTGTTGATGTATAATCTATTAAGTTTTATTAACTATAGTGATCTTAATAAATATATGGGTTAGTAATGATTTTTGAAAGCCATAAGGATATTTTTAAAGATGTTTAAAAAAAAATTATATAATAATATTTTCGAGATCTAAACATATAGAACTCTTATAATAAATGGGGTAAAATTAATTTTGGTTATGGGGCTATTTTATTTATAGGTAAGTATTCATTATAAAAATTTATTGACCCCTTGTCAATTTAATTTAAAGAATAATATGATTATTGTTTTAGATAAACTTTTAGACATTTTAAACAAAGTACTAGGACTGATTTAATTAGTTCCTTTAAACCGTAAACGACTTTGGAGACTAATTCTATGTTTGTCAATTATAATTTGGGGAGATGATTTAAAATAAGCTATGAAATAAAATGGAGAAAATGATATAACATCTCTTTTAGTTTTCGGCATATGATTTAAATAATTCCTTTTTGATTACTTGATGTTAGTGGTTTAAGTTAACCCAACATAGTTAAGACAAAACATGATAGAGTTTTCTTCACATTCGTAAATCTAATGCTGAAGATATGATTTAATAAAAAAAAATGTATTCCGTTCTTGCCCTAAAATTTGGGCATGATAGATAAGTGTTGCACAGTTGGATGACTTATTGAAAAGACAAAGACAAATTGATGATTCTAGAGGACTTGGATTTGTACAAGGCGAGAACTCCGGTACTGCAAATGAAGATCAGACAACCGGTATGCAGAACTCATCAGAACAGAGGAAACCGATAAGGCAATCTAATGCTTATAAATTCAATGGTAGATGTTTTATTTGCAATAAATTTGGGCATATGGCTAAACAATGTAGAAATAAGGCAATCAAAACTACAATTCTGTTCTCGTCAATGCACAAACTACAAGAAATATGGTCATAGATCAGAAGATTACAAAATGAAAGTTAAATGTCATGCATGTGGAAAGTTTGGACATTTTGCTAATCATTGTAGGTCAAGAAATGATATTGGATATGTCAAAGCAATTCAAAAGAACAATGTTTTTGATTATGACAAAAGCAGGTTTTGAAGGGCCCCTGAAACCCTTTACAAAAGAATCTTAAGAAATTAGAGCATTAAGAAACAAGAAGGAACAAATAGCTAAAAAACTAGCATAGAAACGAGCAAAATCTAGCAAAAAATCCCCGCAAAACCAACAACGTCCAGCCAAAATAGACAAAAGACAGAAAATAAACTACTTAATGTTTTTCAGGGCATTAGCTAGATTTCCGCTAATCCCATGCAATTCTTTAATATTATCCCTAAGTTTAGGGATTTCTTTAGAAGAGGACACAACAAATTTCTTCATGCTCGCCCTTGTTCTCTTTGCCGCACCACCAGGAGCACTTTCCACAGTCCCTGTCTTAATGGCATCTTCATCAATATTAAGGTCCACGATGGGTTTCGGAGTACTGGAGCCCTCAAGGACCTTAGAAATTTCCTCTAAGTTCTTAGTAACAACGATCATGATATCTAGAATCATAACCAAAAGGTTTTTCATTACAATTTTACCTTCCTCCAAATTATCAATTTGAGCTTCCATCTTCTTAGTTTTTTCCTCCATATCCTTCTTCCACTACATCTGGTCTCTCTCATCTTTCTTCCTTTTCTCTTCCCACTGCTTCCCATTTTTTTTTCCAGATTCTTGATTCCATCATAAGCCCACCTGTCAAAACCTATTCTAGCCTCAGATAGGTTTTTGAGATTATCTAGAATTAACCCTTCTCCAGCATACTCCTTATCCTTGCTCGGATTCTCCTTGTCCATCTCCTGCTCAAATTCCTTATTCTTCTCCTGCTCCATATCCATTTCTTTTTCCTCATTAATCTTATAATCCTGCTCGTCCATTGGTTGGCTATTGACAGTGCCTAAACTAACACTATGGGTAGGGCTATCTTGAGCGGAAACATCCTCAGCTCCTCCTTCCTCTTCCCCCACCTCCTCCTCTTTCGATCTTTCCTCTCCACCAGACTCATCAGTTTCCATCTCACTACCATCTTTTCCGATATCCTTTGAGTCATTCTCCGTCTCCCTTTGAATATCCTTGTCCTCTTGAATTTTCAACCCAGTAGCATTTTTTCTCATTTTGCTCTTAGTTCCTTGCTAGGCCCGCCTTCCTCCATCTTTCTCTTCCCTTTCCCTGGAGACGTAGACAATCTCTTATTTTCTTGAATAGCAAGGATTTTTTAGTGCTCATAAATGAGAAAAATGAGGCCACAATGAAGCACCAGAGTTGTAGGGTTCTTGCTATGCTTATTAAGAGACCTCGACAAAGACTTGAAGAGGTAGTAGGGCAGGGAAATCCTCTTCTCATGCCTGAAATGATTTAACAACACAAAATGGTATATTTTATTTAAATAAATATTTTATTTATTTAATTATCTAAGCTTAATTCTTCTATTAATTAAATAATTCTTTATTTATTTAATTAATTCATTTATCCTCTTCTAGCCTTATTTCTCATTTAAATAAATACGTTTATTTATTTAAATTATCATTTTCCTAAATTAAATAAATATTCTTATTTATTTAATTATCCTACTTCTTCTATTAATTAAATAAATATTTATTTATTTAATTAATTCATTAACCTTTTCCACCTATGACACATGTCATTCATCTCTTAATTCATACACTACCTACCCATTTCATTATTTTATTATTTCTTTTACCTACCCTCTAATCATAGCCGACCTCCTTTTACACCTCTCAATCTTATCCCTCCATTTCATATAGTGTCTTCTATATAAGGAGATGCTTCCTTCATTATCAAACCCTAATCATTCTATGCATTCTAATCATTCTATGCATTCTAATCATTGATCTTAAGGACTTGACTATACTACGATCCTACTTGCAACCACATTCCGTTCTTTGTTGAGCTCTTGTGCACATAAAATCTGAGAGCAAATATATCAAGCAAGATCAATGGAGATAGGAAGAATGGAGATCAAAACCCTATTGGACATGTGATGGTATAATCTTTGTGATTTCATGTGATTTGCATTGTCTTAGGTAATCTTCATATGTTATGGTGGATCTTTGTTGATTGTTAGGCTAGGGTTTTGTGGTTGAATTCATTTAGCCTTTCAATATTGTTATTATTGTTATCCATTTTCACCATATACATTTTGGCACGCCCCGTGGGACATGGATTTTTCTTAGATCTATGTTTTTTGCAGATTTTTCTAACCCTATATTGCTATTTTGTAAAACAATTTGGAGAATAACCTTGTGCAGCTAGGGTTTTGGACACAAAATCAAGATCTTGGAGAGATTCGATCATATCTCACAAACAGCTAGGAAATTTTGCACCAAATTTTTTTTGCAGATTGAAGAAAGTATGAGGAGCTCTCAAGCCAAAATTCAGAATTTTTGGAGTACATTTTCATTTTCTATGAATTTTTTATGATTTTTCATAAAAAATTAATTTTGAGAGCAAATGAGAGAATTTTTCAGATTTTCTTATATTTTTGGAAATCTCTCATAATTATACATAGGATCTGTTCTTTGTGAATTTAATTTTGAAGCAAAATATTTCTCTAAAAATCGGATCTTTAAAAATTAGGGTTTTTTCTTATTTTGATCAGATCTCACAAACCAATTCGAATTTTGACATCAAATTTGTTTGGCTGGTTAGGAAAAGTATCAGAAAGATTCAATAAAAATTTCAGATTTGTTGGATCTATTTTGCATTTTGTATGAATTTTTTATGATTTTTCATAAAAATTTAATTTTGAGAGAAAATTAGCGAATTTTTTGGATTTTCTTACATTTTTGGAAATCTCTCATAATTATACATAGGATCTGTTCTTTGTGATTTTAAATTTGATGCAAAATCATTCCTCAAAAATCAGATCTTTGAAAATTAGGGTTTTGCATTATTTTACTCATATCTCACAAACTGCTTGGATTTGTTGCAAAAAAATTTTTGTGCAAGTGTGGAAGACCATCAAGACTCTCTAGTAAAAAATTCAGATTTTTGGATCGATTTTGCATTTTATATGAATTTTTTATGATTTTTCATAAAAAAAAAATTTTGGAGCAAATTAGCAAATTTTTTGGATTTTCTTACATTTCTGGAAATCTCTTGAAATTTTACAGGTGGTCTTTTTTTTATGATGAATCAGATCTTTGAATTGGTCAACAAAACGCATTATTGAAGGCCCCTATTTCACAAAGTCTTTTGGATCTAAAATTTACCTAACTTGTGTGCTTGCAGGAAGGGGTGATTATTTCAAACAATCCAAACTACTAATAAATCTTTGTTGCAGATCCTTGGCAAGGGTTTTTGGATTTTTATTGTGTGCCTTGTTTTCATAGACTAGCAAACACTTCAATTGGTGCACTAAAATTGAATCATTATCTTTTGTGTCTTGAGCAATAGGCTCTTTTTGTTTAATCTTTAGAGGCCCTGTCTTCCTGTGTGGTCATTAGGACTACTAGTGAGAAGAGAACGACCCAAGTGGTAGCGAGGAAAACCCACCTCATCCGAACCACTATAATCAAATGTATTCATGGTGAAAACTATGAATAACGTGTGCTGATTAGTTCATACCGACACTATGTCTCCCCATAAACCCGTTTGATCAAATTTATTTGATCATTTGTAGGGCGTAACCCCTACCGGCTGGGAGCCTTCTGTATTTACAGAGCTGAAAGTGCCGCATGTATGGCCACACGAGCGGATGCCCTTACTAGCACCATTTTGTTTTAGAGGCCCAAATCCTTCTAGTTGTTGGGGCAGGAGGTCGGACCTCTGGTAGCGGCCCACACACATACGGTTCTTAGTAGAGATACAAAGTTCACCATGGGGAGTTTTCGTGGGGACTGATGCTTGGCTGACCCGAGAAGTGAGTGCCAAGGGTGGAGCCAGTGAGGTCAAGCATCTAAGTATCCGCTCTGAATAGCGTAGCCTCAGGGGTAAAACCCCATGTGGGATCAACAACTATTGTCTTGGCCAGCCATAAGAATTGTGCTTGACTTATTTTAAACATTCAAAACATTCAAAACCAAACAGCAAAACATTGTGTCTTTTGTGTTTTCAAGTGTATGCAAAACATTTTTACATCAAACAACACACTTTTCTTGGAGAGTCTAAACACTTGCAAACATTGAGTCCTCATCAACATTGTGTCCTCTTGTCACGAAAAACAGTCAAACATTCAGATTTGGTCACAACTTCACAAATTGGAAAATTTTTACAGTCAAGCAAACAAGAACAATCAGTTTCGGAATTCTTGAGCTTCCTAGGTTGTTTCTCTAGGTTTTCATCTAGCATTCAACTTGTCTTTGGGTCTCACAAAATCCATCATTGCTTTACACCTTACATTACATTCACATTTGTCTAAACTTGAGTCAAAAGGTCACTTGCTTGTCCTCATCATAATTTGTCAACACACTACATACAACAACACTTTGCTAAGTGGTCCCTCATCAAGGTTTCTTACCTTTGGGTCTCATTTGGTTTTACTTAGAGTCAAGGTCAACTTACCTCATCAAGAGAAACTATCCTCTCTTTGGAAGTCACACCTACTCTACTACATACATACTTGGTCTTACACTTTGGACATTACAAGTACACTTCAGACTCATTTACATTTCATCCAACTCTTGGTCTTCCATACTCTTTCCATTTTTCATCTAGTCTCACACATCTTGGTCAATACCTAGTTCATGGTTGAAACCCGTCTTCAAAAATCTAGGAGAGAAACTAAAGAGGCTCAAGAGTCCGCAAACATGAGTTCTTATGAGTATGACAATGAGATCTTTTTCAATTCTGATCATACTACATTACCTGACATGGATGCCTATAGAAACAATCCAAATGTTGAGAACATGGACACTATAAACAACAATGCTACACAAAATGACAATGTGGACAACTTTTTAGTACATTTAGCAGATGTGGAAGAATCCATTATGAATCCCCATTTCAATCGATTGGTTGAGGAAATAATGAGGAGAGATAGACAATACTTCTTACACAAGATGGCACAAAGTGGAGCCAAGATACCTCATGATTTTGACATGTCTCAAATAATGGAACATAGACCTTTGCAACAACCTCACTCCAATATGGATCAAAGGAGACCTAATAGTGGAGGGAATAGAGGACCACACATGGTACCTGAATCACCATCAGCTTTGCTTCAAAAACCAGAGGTCCCACATACACATGGTCAAACATATGATACTCACCTTCGCAGACCATTATGGAAGTCTTATGGAGAAAAATATCCTCAATCACATATCAATGCTAAGGATCAACCACCAAAGCAATGGGATATTCCAAGGCATGCTCAAAATTTGGACACAAAGAAATCTCGTGTCAAATTTGGGGGCAACACAATGGAACATGACATGCCTGTAGAATATGGTATACATGTGCAAAATAGATATGGTGTTCCTCAACATGAATCTATACCAAGTGGTCCATATATGCAACATCATTACAGACCTCCTCCATATGAACATGTGTATGATCAATATCATCCATATATGCAACATGCACCTCCTCCAATGGGTACCTCAAACATAGGATATGGTCCAAGAAGTCGATCTCCACCTAAGAGCAATTTGGAGCAACAAATCAGGGACTTACAAAAGAAAATGGAGGACATAAATACACCGAAGCCAACATACACAATGAGAGACATATGTCCTTATCCATTTGACAAGAGCATTCCAATGCCTCCTTTTCCTACACACTTTGTGACGCCTAAATTTGATAAGTATAGAGGAAAAGGGGATCCTAAGGCACACATAAGACAGTTTTTCACAGCTTGCATTGAGGTAGCAGCAGAAGAGACATATTTGATGAGATTATTCCCACAAAGCTTAGGCGATCAAGCTATGGAATGGTTCTCCCAACTTCCACCTGGTATTAAGTCATGGGGTGACCTAGCAGAAGCATTTATTCAACATTTCTCCTACAATATAGAGACAGACATATCAGTCACTACTTTGTGCAACACCAAGCAAAAAGAGGGAGAATCTTTTGCATCATTTTTACAAAGATGGAGAAATCTAGCCAGCAGATGCTCTTGTGAAATTCCACAAAAACAAATGGTAGAGATATTCACACAAAATGTTAACAAAGACATTGGCTATGATCTAAGGAAAGCTTGTTTGTCCACCTTCAAGGATGTCATTGAAAAAGGCTTAGCAACAGAAAAGGTCCTAATTGAACAAGGAGTCATTAAGATATTTAAGGAAAACAAAGATGACTTTAAAGGAAAAGACAAGCCAAGATTTTGGAATAAAAACAAGAACACAGTCAATGATGGTGTTGTTGATGCCAACACAGTGCGACCTAAATTCATCTTTTCAGGATCAAGTTCTACAAACAATCAAGTAAATACTCAAATAACTTCTAGATCACGAAGGAAGTACACTCCATTGGGAGAACCACTTGAGTCAGTTTTCAAGAAGCTTGTGGCAAACAAGGTAATCACAGTTCCAAATTTTCCTCCATATGAACCAAAGGTTAAGCCGAATTGGTGGAATGATGATGAGTATTGTGAATTTCATAAGAGCAAGGGTCATAAGACAAGAAATTGTCATCGACTGAAGAACATCATACAAGATCTCATTGATAGAGGTGACATTGAGATTGAGGGACATTCGTCTAATCAAGAACATGAGATGTTTAAGGAACCATTCCCAAAACATGACAAGGGAAAAGCTAAAGCCACAGATGACCAAGCCAACTATACTAGAGCACCTTACAACTATGATTCAACTATCAATAATATCTCGATGGACAATTACGTCTCTACTATTATCATCAAGGACAAAGTATCTGAGAATTCTACTCAGAGACCCAGGATTGTCCTAAAAGGTGTTGGATCTTCTTCCAAACCTACCTCTGAATGTCATGTTACAACTCACCGAAGTAAATTCACTTTGCAAGGTGCTCCAGCTAAAAACACCACTTCCTCATCAACCAAACCTGAGTATGACCTTGTAGAACAGTTAGGGAAGACACCCGTGCTCATTTCAATCCTTGAACTATTACACATATCTCCCGCACATAAAACCATTCTTGATAAAATCTTGAGAGATACTGTTGTTCCTACTGATCTAAACGTGGACCAATTTCAAGCCATGGTGGGATACCTTTCCATTCCACACTCCCTTACATTCACAGAAGCTGATGATGCCTCCGTAAGTCAGCCACATAATGCACCATTACACATTGAAGCCTTCATACACAAACATCGAATAAAACGAGTCCTGATAGATGGAGGAGCAGGTCTAAACATTTGTACATTAAGCACTATTAAACAATTGGGATATTCCGACAAAGCTGTGAATTCTACAAACAAAATTACTATCAAAGCATATGATGATGAAGAGCGTTCATCCAAGGGTACAGTCACCTTACCTCTCAGAGTTGGACCAGTTACAAAGGATGTGGTTTGTCAAGTACTTGATCTTGATCTCACATACAACATATTGCTAGGACGTCCTTGGATTCATGAAATGAGTGCAGTCCCATCTACATATCATCGATGCGTCAAGTTTCCACACAATGGAGTTGAAGTGACCGTCAAAGAGGATCCAAATCCATTCATATATTGCAACAATTTGCAACCTAGATCAGAAATAACAATCCCAGTCAATCACGAAGTTGTTCCTTCTTCAGCATATGTGGAGCCAGAATCATTAAAAGCTTCTACATCAAAGCAAACAAAGCACAAAGAAAACTTCAAGTTTAAAGACATGGGATGTAGTGAGTATATATTTCATGTTGACCAACTCTCATTGTCTCCTAAGGTATTCTATCAACAGGAACAACCTACAAACAATTTGCAATGCCAAAGAATTAGGTGTGAACCACCTAGTGTTGTGGCTACTAAGTCCGAATGCAAATCTCCTCTAGTGGTGCAAGCATCTCTTGATATCAATAGTCCTAAGAGTGGTTCCAGCGAAGAATCTATTGAGTGTATCACCAGCCCTCTTGAGAACTCACATAGCTTTACCATATCATCCACTCATTCCATTTCCACTCCACTTCCAGACTTGGATCAACAAGAATTACAAAAGCCCTTACTCATTGGGGATCAAAAATCAAGCTTTGAAAAGAAAAATCTAAAAGTCAATAATAAAGAAAAGTCCTTTAGTCCAAATCAAAATCAAAAGCTATTGGACTCTGCAAAAATCAAAGTCAAGGATAAAAATCCTACGAAAGAAAAAGAACAAGAGTTGATCTCCCCTAATATCAAAATAACTGGGGGAAAAAGTTCTAACATTTTAAGTCAAAAAGCATACTTGTTGATCCTAAGTCTCCATCATGCTATCCTACTTTCACTTCTTTTCACAATCATAAGCCTTCATAACTCTTCCACTTGTTCCACACATCCATCCCCTTCTAGCGATACATCATGGACCTTTAATGGAGCTTACTCGAAGGACTTTGTTATCAGGGATGCCCAAACTTCTTTAGGTGACACGCATATGGGCCTGTGTAGTCCACACACTAGTAATTCTATCTCAATTCCTTCATCAAGGAAGACAGACACTCAAGCTACACATCATTCAGTCAAGGAACAGTGCATCTACAATCATAAAGTCAAGCCTCACACATTTGAGGTAGGGGACTTAGTTCTCAAAGAAAATCCCAAACATCAGCAAGATAGAGAGAAGAAGGGCATGTTCGAACCAAACTGGCTTGGTCCTTACATTATTACAGTAGCATATGGATCTGGTGCATATCAGCTCTCAACTACAGAAGGTGAACCTTTGGAGGATCCTATCAATAACATGCACCTTTGCAGGTTCTACACATAGCTCTTCAGAGTATCCTAATTCAAAAATACAAAAAAATCAAAAAAATTCAAAAATACAAAAAAAATTTTAAAACAAAAAAAATCGTTACTTGGTGAAAACCTGACAAATAGGCACCTTGTGACACAAAAAACATTGAAAATCAAAAAAAGTAAAGAGAAATAATTTCGTCCAATGGTGAAAACCACTTTGGTGGCGCCCTGGGCAAGTACCATGGTAAAAACTGGGTCACCAGCGCCATGCGTAGAGACATTGCTCCTCCCTCCTTCAGGATTCTCTTTCATCATTTCACTTTGCACACACTCACGACCAATTCGTTCATAATAAACTGACCCATTCCCATCATTGCTTGTTATTGATCTACCCAAGATTGGTTAGCCATTCATAATAAACATTCCTTTTCATCCCTTTCCATCCATAATAAATTAGACCCTATCTGTGGCTAAGGTAAATCCTACATCTAGTGATGGGTGTGGAACTGAGAACATCACATGTTTCAAGGAGTAAAGTTTCTTCCAGTTTTCTTCAGTCTATTCGCGCACAATCCACAATAAAGCAACATCTGCATCACAGATCCGCAATAAAGTTTCATCTTCTCCGCAATAAAGTATCAGTTTCATGGATTCAATCAGTTTCAGATGAGACACAGCAGCAACAATGGGCTTCAACAAATCAAATATTTCAACAGACTCAGACAACATTATGGTTCAGTGCTATCTATCCTTTCTGTGAAAGTGAACATTGTAACCACAATCAAATAAGACTTATACAAGTGACAAGAGACACTAAACTTGAGGACTACAGTGGATGTTGGTGTCGAGTCTTGGTTTTCTTTTGATTTCATCTTTTTTTTTTGGTGACATGTCTTTTAGCTTTTCCGGGATGTCTTTGACTAGAGATTCTATCTCTAGGATGTCTTTGACTAGAAAGGCGAGGATGGGGTATCGTCACCCATTTTCTTTTGTTGTCTGTGGATTGTCTCTTAGTAATGCTATGACTTGTCCAAGGATACGAGGACACTGTGAGTCTAGTATGAACTGGGGCATTCCTTGTTTGTGACTGTCTTATCTCCATGCAAACAGGTACAATGACTTTCTGGGTCAAACATATGCCTCGATTGTCATAACCTATTTTGCCATAATAAAGCTCAATGATGATAATGCACAAGAAGCTCTTTCACTTTCATATCTTCTGTCTTTCATCCCCCCTTTCTTGATTGACTTCCATCATCCTTCTCGAGTCCGCGTAGCTTGCTATCACATGACTGAGTATAATGACACACCAAAAACATTTGCATTTCATGTAGCTGCACCTACATTACCACATATAAGCATTTCATACATACATATAGATATCACAACTGCATCACATCCTGCACACAACACCTGTTAGCACAATTTACATTTGCATTATCATATTCATCTGCATTACTTACATTCACATTTGCATCATGCATACACATATAAAACATAAACGAACAAAAAAAATAAAAATTGCATTGCAACATATACATATTTGCATCCATATCATAAGCATCACATAAGAACATCTCATCACATAGGTACACATGCATATAGTTGCCGCAAAGATGCATCATCTCATATATATATATAAAGTGTCATGATACAATGATGTCAAAATCATATGGCTACAATCACCCGCAGGTGTCTACATCATTATACAAAATGGTACAAAACTGATACAGAGGAACTCACTGATCACTGCTGCCAACACTATTGGTAGTGCTAATCCTATCCATGTCATGGTATCCCATGCCACGTGTCCCACCCTCATCTCCAATCTTGGATCCTAGAACACTCATCTAAGGGCATCCCTGTCTCCGTCTCGATCGTACGAAACCAGCTCCCCATCAATCGGTATCTGCATAATCCTATATACATCCTCCAGGGTGACTGTCATCTCACCCATCGGCAGATGAAACGTGCATGTCTCAGAGTGCCATCTCTTAGCCAGCGCAGTCAGCAAACCCATGTT
The DNA here is from genome assembly GCF_030272615.1 of Cryptomeria japonica. Taxonomy (NCBI): domain Eukaryota; kingdom Viridiplantae; phylum Streptophyta; class Pinopsida; order Cupressales; family Cupressaceae; genus Cryptomeria; species Cryptomeria japonica. Next base: position 230,461,155 of record NC_081414.1, on the reverse strand, counting down.
TGCTCGAAACTTAGGCACGTACAGCACATGCTTCAAGCCCATCTCATCGATAGTAGCTTTGTCCTCGAGCGACAACTCAGGTCGCAACCTCTGCGTCGACGGGAATCTCTCCCGTGACTCTAGCATCAGCAAATACTCCTGCAGTCAAACAACTCAATCATGTCAGTTATAGTGGCATTCACTGTTTATCACAAAATACTACTCGCTATCTAAATGCATATGGCTATTTACCCTAGTGACACTCACTGTTCATCACAAAGTGTTGCTATTTATCCTAGTGGTACTCCCTGTTCATCACAAAGTACTACGTGTGTGACACTCCCTGTTCATCACAAAGTGTTACTCACATTCGCACTCCCTGTTCATCACAAAGTGCTGCTCATATTTCAGTACTCCCTGTTCATCACAAAGTACTCTATCTTGGTACTTGCTATTCATCACAAAGTGCCTTGATCTATCCTAGTCTTCCTAGAGGACCTTCTTGAGTGTATCCTCTCAGCAGCTTATCCAATCGACAACATATGTTTATCACAGCACTGCCGATTTGACCTAGAAGACCAAACTTGCATTTTTCAATGCAAACGCGCTTACATGACATAAACGCGCTCAAAGACTGCATAGACGCGCCTGAAAAACACAGACGCGCCTTCTTGACACAGACGTGCCTATGCTCTGCACAGACGTGCCTGGATGTTTTTTGACACTTTTTGGACCCTAGTCTAAGTGCATTTATTACCCTATTCAACATGCATTAATGACAATAAATGCATCAAAGTACAAGGAGGTTTTGTGGTACTTACTGGCTCTCCTGCCTCTGCTGGCCTCTGAAATCGACGAACGCGGTCGAATCCGTGAGTGAAAGCCATCGCTGTTGACTGCTCCTGCTCTATTTTCACTCTGCAATATGCTCTTGTGGATGTGTAGATGACAATGAGGATGTATTTTCCCCCAAGGTCTATCTTATAGCCTGCCCTAGCCCTCGCATTCATTTCCCGAGTCAGTCTTCGTTATCCCGTGACTTTGTCACTTTATCCGGTCAATCCATTCTATCTTGTCTTTCTTATCGAGAGATTGTTTGCAATCTTTTCAGACATTTTCATCCAATCTCTCGAGGGGGCATATCATTCCCATTCTGGGGCAGCTCTGTATCAATTCATCTTATCTTCTTTGAAACAACGCGACAAGCCGCATTGTCTCAAAGAGGGGCAAAATGTAGACACCTAAAATTGTCATGTCTAATTAAATAAATATTTTATTTATTTAATTATCTAAGCTTAATTCTTCTATTAATTAAATAAATCTTTGTTTATTTAATTAATTCATTTATCCTCTTCTAGTCTTATTTCTTATTTAAATAAATACGTTTATTTATTTAAATTATCATTTTCCTAAATTAAATAAATATTCTTATTTATTTAATTATCCTACTTCTTCTATTAATTAAATAAATCTTTATTTATTTAATTAATTCATTAACCTTTTCCACCTATGACACATGTCATTCATCTCTTAATTCATACACTACCTACCCATTTCATTATTTTATTATTTCTTTTACCTACCCTCTAATCATAGCCGACCTCCTTTTACACCTCTCAATCTTATCCCTCCATTTCATATAGTGTCTTCTATATAAGGAGATGCTTCCTTCATTATCAAACCCTAATCATTCTATGCATTCTAATCATTCTATGCATTCTAATCATTGATCTTAAGGACTTGACTATACTACGATCCTACTTGCAACCACATTTCGTTCTTTGTTGAGCTCTTGTGCACATAAAATCTGAGAGCAAATATATCAAGCAAGATCAATGGAGATAGGAAGAATGGAGATCAAAACCCTATTGGACATGTAATGGTATAATCTTTGTGATTTCATTTGATTTGCATTGTCTTAGGTAATCTTCATATGTTATGGTGGATCTTTGTTGATTGTTAGGCTAGGGTTTGGTGGTTGAATTCATTTAGCCTTTCAATATTGTTATTATTGTTATCCATTTTCACCATATACAGCTAGGTTAACCCTTCCTTTATCATAATCGACCAGCTTCGCCATGAAATTCATCATGAACCCTTTTTCTAGCTTAGTCCATACCTTTGGCATTTCCTTCCATTTGGAAATGTTGTTCGGTTCCTCTCTCCTTGGATCCCCCCCATTTTCAAGTCCATAATACCAGGACTGTTCTTCTGCAATTCGGAGCTTCCTTCCAATTGACTCTCAAAATTTTGAAAATGTTAACCCATAAAGTGTGCGAAAGATTAATAACTTTGATTAGGATTCTGCCATTCTTCCAGGTCATCATTACCTTTCTATAAATGTGAAGATTACTCATTAAAACTTTCATAATTGATTATGTGATCCATCTTTCCCCATGATTCCATCCTTTCAAAAGAACAATGTTACATGTTATGCATGCATCAAAATAGGTCATATTGCTAAGTATTGTAGCAGCAAGACTCAACCGGTTAATAATGATAAAGATAATGAGAAAGGAAAGCATAAGGTAGATGAAATACAACAAGATCACACCAAGAAATGGGAGAAAATCTGAAGAATCAAGTGGAGATGGATCTATACTGGTAACTCCACTGGTAGAATAGAGTATTTCTCCACCGGTAGGAAATTCCACTGGTAACTGAGGCATAAGCCTTAGGAGTTGGCAAAGTCATTGCTAAATTTTGCATATTACCTCAGAGGAGATCTGGAGAATTGTGTTCATCATCGATGAAGGTTCACCTGACACATAACTGTGAAACCGACATCCGTAGGGTTGTTGGTGAAGCATTTATTACAAAAAAGTAGGGTTTTATTTGCTGATAAAAGAGGGTAAGTGAATTCATTTTCACTCATCGAGCATTCAAGCATTCAGAGCGAAGTAAAGGTGAGTCAAGAGCGAGCAGAAGCATTGTGAAAAGATTTTGAGCAGTTATCAATCTTCCACCGACATTTACTTTCAGGTATTTTTCGACATGGAATTTGGATCTTCAGCTCCTACTTTTATTGAAAATCCCACCATTGTTGAAATCAAGGATAGGTTAAGACTAGTCTTTAAGGAGGTTACTAAATGTGCTAAAAAGGAAGACTCCGTAGGAGAATTTTCTAGGGTTCTTAACAACGTTATGTATGTTGAAGATGTGAGGGCATACATTCACTGCACACTTAAGGACTTGGGCACTGAAGACATCAAAAACATGTATCGATCCATGATATTGGGAGACTCTGAAACCATCAAACCAGAATTCAAAGCAATTGAGGATCTAGGGTTAACCGGTATTCTGTACATACCAAAATTCAAAGATGAAGTGATCAGATACGTTCTGAGCAGGGTTCACAAATAATTTATTTGGCTAGATAGGCCTTACATGATCACGAAGGAGGCAATTCAAGTTATCACCGGCTTACCCAGGGTCGGACAAGAACCTGACAAGAAAATTTCTAACAAAGAGGTTAAAAAACTCACTGGTACTACACTTGACAACAGATCAATGAGGATATGCACAATCACCGACATGGATATAAAGTTTGCAAGCATGATCATAGGTTACAAGGCAACTCAATCCGACTGATTGAATTCTATTACTAGTTCGTGCATTCATGCTGCATATCAGATGCTGAGGAATAATGTGAAGTACGATTTATGTGAGTGGATGAGGAGTGAGTTGATGTTAAACCTTAGAAATATCAAAGGAATCAAGAAAGGCACCTTTAGATATGGAAACTTGATTGTTTGTTTAATTCTTTACTTCCTAAATGAGCTACCTAGTATAGGGAAGAAGCATTGGGCTCATGACATACTGGTAGGTATGCAGATCAAGGAAGCTATCACCGGTCTTGGTATTGGCAGAGATGAGAAACTTTGGGGGCATTTTAAGACTTTTCAAGAAAACACGAGGAAAAGGGAGAGAATTTCAAAGAACATTGTGGAGAAGTATTCCACTGATATCTGTTTCATGGCAAAAACTGATGAAACTCTTATGGAAACAGTTGAACCTAGGCAAATCTAGATTACTGAGCTTGGATATGAGGTGGATGATAGCATTTTTGAACTCTATGCAAAGATTCTATTAGATGCCCCATTAGATGATAAGACATAACATTTTGGTACAACATGAGAGAAGGCTCTTGAAGTAAAAACTAGTTTTAACAGGAAGAGAAGAGAGAAGAAAACAGAAAAGATGTCTGCATATGTACAAGATGTTATTTATAAGATAGACACTAAACTGGGTTCCAAATCAAAATATGTTGCTAAACCGATAGAGGTTGGTACTGCAGAAGTGAAGAAGCCACAAGTTCACATTTCCCCTATCACTTCTGACTTTGATCCTGAGGATAATGAACCTTTGGCTTTCAGAAGGGTACAAAGGAAGAATGTGGTAAAACTACTGGTAGAGCAGAAGAAGGCATACCCTAGGAGGAGACATGTTAGAAAGGCAACTAAGCCTACTACACCTCCACCACCGGCAAGGAAGCCTATACAGAAGAGGAAACCAGTCACACCGACAACCACAAGCAAAAAGCAGAAGGGTGATGATACTGGAATAGGTAAGAGAACAATGACCTATGCTGAGCTTATTGATGAAATTACAAAAGATGGAATATTGAAAAATATATCTAAGTATTATGAAGATTTAGAAGAGAATGAGCAAAGTGAATTAGAGGAGGCTATTTTGTTGTATATAGACATCTATAAGAAAGCCTTAATTGAAATTTTGAAGGAGATACCTTTATCCTTGCATAATAAACTTGAGGCTAGGAGACTTGACACTGTCAAGAGAGATAGGGAGATCAAAGAAGTTGCACTTTTGGAATTGTGTGGTACTGTAAATAATGAGGAAATGAAAAGATGTATAAACACTACAAATAGGACAATCTTCAGTGGTAAATCTCGACAGATAAGCCTTATGATGGGGAGAGTAAATGAGGTGGTAAATGAGACAAGTAAGGGATGGACCAAATTCTTTCAGAAAAACCCACTTTCTCACATCTCAAGAAGAATTTGCAAGGGCAACATCTTCCACCATTCTTGACAAATCAAAAGGGAAAGGTATTTTGGGCAGTTCAACTCCACTTTTGACACAACCGACAATAACTATAGATACTCAAACACAACTGACAGCTAAGGAGAGTGTACAGTCTGTACCGACACAAACCATTTTTGAGAAAGGCAATGTACAGGACACAGGAAATTCTATGGATAATACTCCATCAGCAGTAATCGACACTGCACCAAGTGGTGAAGCCACCAGTGCAATAGAGGTTGAAATGGACAAGGTAAAAGCCATTGAGTCCATATGGGAGGTAAAACTGATTCCCCAACAAAGGTTTTGACAATTAACACTTCTTAGGTTGAGAAGAAATCACTCTCTGAGTTGAGTCCAACAGAACTAATGATGATGGCTACTTAGAAATTACTGAAGGAAGGTACTGCAGATAAAGGATTAATTGATCAATCAGTCTCTGTATTGCATAGATTATTACCTGACTGTCAGATTGAATATGGAGCAAGCCCTTCTGATAAGCTCAAGACTCTAATAGAGCACATATCCAAGAATTTTCAATCTCTGAGTCAGATAGTAGACTGACATGCTTTGGAAAATTTCACAGCAGCAAAAAGAACAACTTTTGATCAGCTTATAGAAATAGGGAAGAAGAAAATTGAGGACAAACTTATCCCTATTGAGGTTTGACCACAAAAGGTGGAATTTCTCCTACAAGCTCTATCCCTAAGTGCACACTTCCCTAAGTGTCTCAAATCCAAACTACGAAGAGATGCATTATCCTAAGTTAACTTAAGTAAGTGTAATAATATCCAAAATGAATATTTATTTACACCAACACCCCCCCTTAAGTGCAACTTAGGGGAATGAAGACTCAAGTCAACAATGCAAGATGGGTCCCGGCTACTAGGCCATGATAGGTACCCATGTACAATATGCAAATGCAAGCAAAACTATGCAAAGCAATCTCTCACAAACGAAGAAAGGGAGAAAACCCAGTGGGAAAAAACTCCCCCCCAAAAGAGAGATGAATGTACAAAAGATTCTCAAAGAAGAAGGACAAAACCTCAAAGAGGAAAAAGTCCCCCCATAAGAGAGGAAGGTACAAAAGACTCTCAAAGAAGAAGGACAAAACCTCAAAGAGGAAAAAATCCCCCCCATAAGAGAGGAAGGAGAAGTCAGCTGACCCCCCCTAATGACACATCCCGCACCCCCAAGAGAGCTCGCAACTGCTGGAACTTACTCTCGGTGAAAGGATTGGTGAATATGTCAGCAACCTGCTCTGCTGTAGGACAATACTGCAAATCAATGACCTTCTCCTGGATGAGCTCTCGGATATAGTGCATATGAATCTCGATGTGTTTGGTCCGCTGGTGCTGGACCGGGTTCTTCAAGATCACAATGGCACTCTGATTGTCACAATGTAGAACTGTCGGCCGTGGAGTGGTGAAACCAAACTCTGTGAGAATCTGCTGGAGCCAAATGGTCTCAGTCGCTGCGTTAACAATGCCTCGATACTCATCCTTAGTTGAAGAGAGAGCAATAGCATGTTGCTTTTTGCTCTGCCAACAAATGGGGCCTAAACCAAGGTGAAAACTGTAACCAGAAGTAGACTTACGATCAACTAGATCGCCAGCCCAATCGGAGTCCATGTAACCAACCAAGCGAAGTCCTGTGCATGTTGCATAGTGAATCCCATAGTGATGTGTACCCTAGATGTAATGAAGGATGCATTTGGCGGCTTTCCAATGAAGCTCATGTGGATCCTGCATGAAGCGGGAAACCATGCCAACTGCAAATGAAATATCAGGGCGTGTATGAGTCAAGTAGATGAGACTACCCACAAGTTGACGATACAAAGTGGCATCAACTGGTGGAGAAGAACAATGAGCCTCAATCTTGACTCCTGAAAGAAAGGGAGTCGGGGCAGGCTTACAATCAGCCATATGAAAGCGTGCAAGTAGATCAAGAGCATACTTGGGCTGCGATAGTGTGATCCCAGAAGGTGACTGTGAAATCACTATCCCGAGAAAGTAGTGCAAAAGACCCAAGTCAGTCATAGAAAATTTGTCATGCAAAGCAGATTTGACCCTGCTAATGATGGATGAAGTACTTCCTGTAATGATCAAGTCATCAACATAGAGCACAAGTATCAAGTGAGAGTCATCCTATCGCAAAATGTAGACATTCGAATCAGAATGACACCTGGTGAACCTTGCGGAGAGAAGAAAGGAATCCATCTTGGCATACCAAGCCCTGGGGGCTTGCTTAAGGCCATAGAGTGATTTCCTTAGTCTGCAAACCAAGGAAGTATCCTGGATGAAACCCTGTGGCTACTCCATATAAATCTCCTCATCAAGATCACCATGAAGAAAAGCACTCTTCACATCCATCTGATGTACAACCCAACCATGAGCTGCAGCAATAGCAAGTGTCAAGCGAATGGAGTTCATCTTGGCTATGGGGGCAAAGGTCTCAGTATAGTCAACACCTGCAACCTGGGAGAAACCTTTTGCAACAAGCCGAGCCTTATACTTATCCACACTACCATCCACTGCAAACTTGGTCTGATAGATCCACTTACATCGAACCATCTTTCTCCCCTTAGGGAGATGGACTAAATCCCATGTATTGTTCCTCATCAAGGAACTATACTCTTCCTCCATGGCTTGGTCCCACTTAGGAACCCCTGATGCTTCCCTAAATGTCTGTGGATTGGAAGCGGTAGCAATGAATGCATGTGGAATATCCTGATGTTGTGATCGAGTTCTCTGTGTATCTGAAGGATCCCCAACAAGAGAACCCGTGGACTCAAGTGTCTATCGAGCCCAATGAGGTCTAGGTGGAGGTGGAGAACGAGGCTCCTCAACTGCAAGTGGACCCTGCGGAGGTGTAACCTTGCGAGTCAGAGTTGAGGGAGTCTCATCATCATAATCACTAACATCACTATCCACAATGGAGGAAGGTGGAGGAGGTAGAGAGGCTAAGCTAGGAGAGCTTTCCTCAAAGTGAACACTCCTCTCAATGAATACCTCATGTGTCTTTGGATCCATCAATCTATATGCCTTAACACCCTCAGGATATCCAACAAATATGCAAGGCCAACTCTGAGGTTCCAATGCCTTGCGTTTCTGTGGAGGTATGCAAGCCCATGCTGGACACCCAAAGACTCTGAAATGTCTCATAATCGGTTTCCTACCACCTCAAGCTTCAAAAGGAGTAATACCTTGTAAAGCTTTGTGAGGAGCCCGAGTCTGGATGTGTGTGGCACAACTGATAGCCTTTGCCCAAAAGGCGGGATCAAGAGAACGTGCATGTATCATACAGCTAGCCATTTCTTTGAGAGTTCTATTCTTGCGTTCTGCAACCCCGTTCTGCTATGGAGTGTATGCTACAGAATGCTGAAGATCAATCCCCTCAAATGTACAAAAATCCTCAAGTCTCTTGTTCACATATTCCCTTCCATTATCTGTGCGAAGAATCTTGACCACTTTCCCTAATTGCTTCTCCACACGAGTCTTGAAGTCTTGAAATCTGTCAAATACTTCACTCTTATGAATGAGAAAGTAGACCCAAGTGAAGCGGGAGTAGTCATCAATGAAGGTAAGAACATAGCGGGCCTTACTGAATGAAGGTGCTGGAAATGGACCTACTACATCACTGTGAACAAGTTGAAGAACTTCCAAAGCTCTCCAAGTTTTCCCTTTATCAAACTTCTCTTCGGGATGCTTGCCCATGGAACAACCTGAACATACACCCTCTAAAAAACTGATTCGAGGTAGACCTGTGACCATGTCTTTAGTGCTTAGCTGCTGAAGATAGCGGTAGTTGAGGTGACCAAACCGCTCATGCCATAGCTTACTTTCTGAATTTGAATGAGTAAGCAAGGCCCTAGAAGGTGAACTTGGCACAAAGTGGGAGAATGAATAAAGTCACGAGTTGTCATTGACTTGTCCCACTGCTACCAAGGCATCATCATCAAGTTCCTTTACCACAACTGAATCTGGTGTAAACTCAACCTTTTTCCCATTCCCATAGTGAGTGATTTGGTAGATGGAGAGAAGGTTGGTAGACAAGTTAGGAACATAGAGAACATTCTCAAATGTTCCATCATCCATGTCAACTGAACCTTTCCCTTCAACCTCTACTTGTGTGTCATCTCCTATGTAAATGTGAGGTACCTTAGATGGCTCCAATGAAGAAAACTGCTCCTTTGTAGAACCCATGTGATATGAGGCACCCGAGTCAAGTATCCATTGCTGTGAAGAACCTATTGTAGCCTCAAATGCTTGCCCTTTTCCCTTAGACTGTGAGGAAGAGGAAGGAGTTGAATCCTTCTTTGTGTAGGTGGATGGCAAGTTGATGTTGTTTTTCTTGAGAAGATTGGTTAACTCATCAACTTGCTTTGCGTGGCATCGATGCTCATCATGACCATACTTTTTGCAATATGCACAAGTTGGTTTATCCTTCTTAGGTGGTGTCCCCTTCTTGGAAGAGGATGAAAAATCGCCTTGTGATGGAGAGGATGATTGTCCTTTTTCCTGGTGTGGCTTAGACTTGGATTGCTTCTTCTTCTTGTTGGAATCTTTGCCTTGACTTCCTTGATTTCCTTGATTTGCTACCAAAGCCTTGGACTTTGAAGACTTGAGAAACCCCATGTTCAACAACTTAGATTGTTCCAATATCAACATTTCTATGAAAGCATCAAATGAAGGCATAACATAAGAACTCCCCACTGTCAAACGATGAGTTTGGAAGCTAGATACAAATGCTGCATATTCTGGTGCAAGCTTGTCCAACAAGTTGAATATCAATTGAGCATCCTTTTTGTCAATTCCACAATCCTTTAGCTTTGCTCTTAGCTCATTTGCTTTGGTTACATAATCTTGGATTGTATCAAAACTCTTGGGATCTAAGTTGGTGAGCTCATTGTCAATCTGATAGCCTCTGATTTCATCAACTTGTCCATACAATTTTTGAAACATATCCCAAGCCTCTTTAATTATTTTACACTTCTCAGTGTGTTAAATGATGTCATCTGATACATACTTGCGTAAGGTTCCAAGAGCCATGAAATTCTTTGTGAGCCATTCTAATTGAGCAATTGGATCAGCCTTAGGATCAGGTGGTGCTATTATTGTTCCATCTGTGTAGTGTGTGAGACCCTTTTCCATTAGTTTACTCCATACTTTAATTTTCCATGATGCATAATTATGTGGAGTTAATGGTGGAAACTTATTAGGACTCATTGAAACAAGAATGGAAAGAGCACAAAGAGAGGCACAATCACACAAGACACCCCCTCAAATGTGATGATTTGACACTTTATAAGTAGTGCGTATACAATGGGCCACTTGCAAAAAATGGTAAAGTGGACTTCTGATTTACAATTTTACAACTACCTCAATAAGGCCAAAAGAGTCTCAAACTGATAATGCAAGAGATCTAACTAAGATCCAAGCAATTTACAAGTACCTAATAGGCCAAATAAGACCAATATCTGAAAGTACAATTTTCACTCAAAATCTCTAAAATCTGATCATAGATTCTGAAAGTAGATGAAAAGATAAGCACTTTAAAAAAAAATGACATCTGAAAAGGAGGTCATATGAGCTCAAATGAGGCCTTTGAAGTTGCAGAATTGAGGATTGGACAGGTATAGCTGAGAGAATCCAAAAATTCCAAAAAACCTATGCACCAAAATCAGAAAATAACCACACCACTGTGAAGATCACAAAATTTTAGCCCATTTCAAAAAAAAATGCACCAAAAAAGGAGCAAAAATGAGCAAGATATGGCCTTCCAAAGTTGGACTGCAAAACTGAAAAGCCCAATGGAGAGGGCTCAATTTTTTTTCAAAAAGTGCTGATGTGGCGCTGACATTAGCAAGTCACTGTGTTAAATTTGACGGCCGTATGACCATCGCAAAAACTTCGCCTCCCTGCTGACTAGGCGTCCGTACTGTACGAACTGCTGACTGTGTAGGTGACTATGCAGGTCGTACGCATGACGTGGCACTGTATGGACGGGCTGTGTGGCGCAGTGACGTGGCAGTTGACTGGGCTGTCATACAGAGCTGATGTGGCGGAGCAGTTGACTGTTTTCCCGCGGGCCAGTGGCTGCCTACCACGTGGCGGACTCGGTTGCCGCCCGGGTTAGGTGGTCGTCGGCAGTGGAGATGGCCGGAGCCGTGGGACTGGCGGCGGCCGAGAGCTGCCGGAGCCGGTGGGTGGTGGAGGCGCTGACGGTGGTAGATCTTAGCGCGGGTGGTGGCGGGAGGACCAACACGGTGGCGGCGCGGCATTGCAGCGGCAGGTACCTGCAACCTGCGCACAGCGGGTACGGTCGAGTATGGGGGGTTTGCGGACCCCTCAAAAAACTCTTTTTTTTATTTTTTATTTTTTGAAATCTTTTTTTTAAAAAAAATTTCGAAATCCGTACGACATTAGCCAAAATGGGGAAAAAAATTTTTCTCACCAAAATAGGTCGACTTTATAGTCAAAATTTATGGAAATGGCCTCTCGGATTCAACGGTGATGTCCAAATTGCAGTATGACGCCCCCAAAAAATGAAGATCCCCAAATCCGAAAATAGAAGCCTTCCACGATGTCTCCAAAAACCGATCAATGAAGCTCCAATAGCTCTGATACCATGTAGGATTTTGCCAAGATCAAGGGCACAATGAAAAGCATAAAAGAGACAATAGAATGACAAGAACAAACTGTATTCTCATCAATATACAAATGATCAACTGGATTAACCAATACAATGAATAGAGGCCTGTTTATATAGGCAAGGCCATATGGATGTATGAGCACACAAATATGACATGTGGCTCAATGAGAAACAAGGGTAGGTAAGAAATACTAAGGGTAGGTAGGAGAAATAATATAATATTCCACAAGAGGTGGATGACCCACCGAATGTGGAGTGTAACAGCAAAATAAAGCCACAAAAGGTGGAATTTCTCCTACAAGCTCTATCCCTAAGTGCACACTTCCCTAAGTGTCTCAAATCCAAACTACGAAGAGATGAATTATCCTAAGTTAACTTAAGTAAGTGTAATAATATCCAAAATGAATATTTATTTACACCAATAGTTTAAAACAATGTACAAATATCTACAGAGTGTGTTGTAACATAGAAAGTCTTACAACTAATGTAGATAGCAGATTGAAGGAGTTATATGATAAGATGGCTAAAATTGCTAATTATTTTGATGGATTGACTACACTAACCACATTTGTTGATGGACAAATTTTGTCCTTGGAGAACCAAATTTTTGCTTTTTACAAGGAGAGAGATACAATCATGAGAAGAGCAATAAATCTAATAGGATTGGTAAGTCCTAGACTAGATTCATTGGGTGTTCACAAGAAAGAGTGCATGGATATGATAGCTAAACCCACACCGATAGATATCCAAGAGAAGAAACACTTGCCCACTTACTAAGTGGACTTGCATCTATTTATGATACTTTCAAATCCGGCTGGGATACATATCTCCAGTTATTGCAAAAGGCATACCCGAAAAAACTGAAGATGACTAAGCTCTAGTGAAACTAACAGTATTGTTTTATTCTTTCAATTCTTTCACCGGTCTTTGGAATTAATATCAAAGAGGGAGTATGTTCACATGTAGAAATTATCAGGGAAACACATTTAAGATGAAGTGTATTGCTCAGGGGGAGCATATCGACAGGGAATCCATTTTTCACATGAGTGTTGCCATCAATGCCAAAGGGAGAGATTGTTGGCAATTGACACTCATTGGATTCATTTTGTTGTCATTGATGGCAACAAGATATGATGGAAGTCATAAACCGACACAAGGAGGCATATATCGACAGATACCAACTTTGGAGCATTTAGGGCTACACCAACACCGACATCAAGACTTCTTTAGAAGCCGACATCAAGGAGGATTTACTTAAATCATTTTATAATTATTATTGTCAAGGCCAACATTTTTGTAAATGTATTGTAAGATGACATAAGGCATATCATTTGTAATAGGTATATAGGTCAGTCTGCTAGGTTATTTTTGTAATAAAAAAGGATATATAAATGTGTGGATATAGAAGAATATAACAGAACTGTATGATGTGAAATATATGTATAGAGATCATTTTGTATGCGAATGCTATATCATGCAATGATTTGTAGATAGCTTGGAAATCATTCTTGGAGGAGAAGAGATACCAGTAGCAGTTCAGAGTTTATGAACTGGTACAGAGAAGAACCAAAACTAGAACTCCATTTGGCATAGCAGATGCACTCTTGAGTTCATTTTCAGTAATTTACTTTGGCAAAAAACTTGTAGTTAGTGAGGCTCTTTAGTGATGAGCAGTATGCTCTAGGCAGTGTGCCTTCCTGCAAGTGCAAACCCTTGTTATATGTAATATCTTTTCATATGGCCAGTGAATTGATATTATGGGTCACAAATCCCACCATGGTTTTTCCTCATTGAGGTTTTCCACGTATAAATTCTATGTGTTATGGTGTTCATTTATGTGGATGGTTTATTTGCTTCTTGTTATATGTTTATTTGTTTACCGGTATATATATGCATGGTCTAGAAAATTAAAAAATGTTGATTCTGACAAAACACTGATTCACCTCCCCTCTCAGTGTATCCCAACACCTTTGTCATGATATTGATGGCCGCTCCCAAATCTATTAATGCATTCTTTATTTGAGTGCCATTGATGACTATTTTCACAATAGGACTACCAGGGTTAAAATATTTAGGTATTGAAACTTTTCCCAACATAATATCAACCAATTGACCCATTACATGAACTATTTGCGGATCCTTTTTCTTCCTGCCAGGTTTCCTGAAACATGCCTCTTTAATTGCCTTACCATAGATAGGGACATCCTTAATAGCCTAAAATAATGGACTCTTAACACACGTGTTTCAGATGATCAATGATATCAAAATTTATATCCTCTTATTGATGAATCTCTTCAGCTTGCAACCTTTGAGGAAATGGGGGTATTTGCTGATTCTGAGGAATTTGGGTTGTTGGACTAGATATTTACTTTTCCTTTTGTACTTCAGTTATAACTAGAGGGGACGGGTTAGGAAAAGTTGTCTCGGATCTAAGGTGAATATCACTTATAGAAAGAGAATATGTTGGGTATTGATTAGGATCAGCTGAATAAACTTTTTGTTGTTGCTGAGGCTTGCTATTAGGATTTGGCATAGGTTGAGTGGGTAATTGTGTGGGTTTAGGTGGAATTGCATTAGTGGCAGGAGGCAACATTATAGCAGGTTGCTGAGACTGTTGATACTGCTACAAAGGTTCCTGATAACCAGAAGATTGATTTCACCATTGCTGACTTCCTCTCCATTGAGGAGTAGGTTGCCAATTCCCTTGGAATGGTTGCCATGGTCCCTAAGATTGAGACCAATTTCCTTGTGGCTGCTGCCACTGTGAGTTTGATTGGCAGAATTTTGCCCTTGGCCTTGAGGGTTATACCAGTTTTGATAATTTCCAAAATTTTGAGCATATGGAGGTTGCCATTGATTATTTTGTGCAGAGGAATTTCCATTATAATGAGAAAAAGAAAGTGGATTAGGAGGCATACCTTGTCTTCAAAAATTTGGCTTTCTTTGTGCAACATAAAAGATTTGTTCATCATCTCCTTGTACTGTCTTGAAATCAAGGACTTCAATATTTTCAACCATCTTACATCTACAGTCCACAAAAATATTTATTACAGCAAGGAGAAGAAGTCAATCCACAGAGAATGTGGGACTTTACTAAACCACAACCAAGAATATAGCATGGCAGTTTTTACTAGATTGACACTTGCTGGAGACAACCATAAATGAGTCTGGTATCACCTCTCCTCACTATTCCTTTGTCGATTCACTCGAACACCATCCTCTCCACTATTTTAAATGCTCAACTGCCCTGAAATGTCTCCAATTGTTTGCATGTCATGATTCTCCATCTGGCTTAACACAATCGCTTCTGTAGCAACTTATTTACTCTTGCATTAAAGGTTAGAACATACAATCATATATATATATATATATATATATATATATATATTTCCATTAATCACAATATTTATACATCCACACATGATATTACCATAATAATATGCATAGCTATAGGAATATTAAGTCAAAACAATATAGGGTTCAACGGGTTTGACTATCATTCAAAATGCACATAATCAAAACTCTGATACATCACACGACTTTAACATTGTCCCAATGTGCAACTTAAAACATAGAAAAAAATTATCAGCCATAGAAATAAAAGAGCTATTATTTTAGCTCATCAAAGCCGAACTAGAGTATGAGATTTGTTAGAGAGTAGCACATTTGGAGCTTAATTGGATTTGTTCTAGCAAGCAGTTAAGTGTTGTACCTAGATCATTCACTGTTGTTCTCTAACAATCACAACAATCAAAATTCCTTAATTGGGTAGGTCCTAACAGGCCTTACATTGTAAATCCCTTAACCGGATAGCTCAACATCTGAGTGTTAAATCCTCTTGCGAGGTTGATCTTAACAGGTCAAAGCTCCTAACATGGCTCATCATCTAAATCCCTTAACCGGGTGACTCCTAACAGGGTCTGCTCCTAATAGGGCATCATTGTAAGCTTTTAATCGACCTAGGCTCCTAACTGGGCACATTCTGAAATAGTTCACAATTTTTGTGGGTACCAATTCCCACTGTGGTTTTTCCCTATCTGGGTTTCCACGTGAAAAACATGGTGTTCATATGGTGAATGTTTTTATGTGTTGCTATGTTTTACTTTCATTTTATGCATATTGATGAACACTTAATGAGTTGTTCTAATAAACCGGTTTAACAGTTGGTTATTAGTGATTATGGATAATGGTAAAGAGTTTATTACTAGTTTATGTTTGATTTGAAGAAGTTTTATAAGTTCAAGTTTTGAGTTTAAAATTATTGTTAGTACTGATTCACCCCCCTCTTAGTATTAACCAGATCCTCTAAGATTAACAATTGGTATCAGAGAATTGGTCCTCTGTGTGCAGAAAGCTTAACAACTTGAGGGAAAGATCCTGAAGAAAGATGATGAAGGAGGGTCCCAAGTTTACCAAGGATAACTACCGGATATGGAAATATCAGATGAAGATATACATTAAAGGACTAGGTGCTCAGTATTGGAATCATGGTTTAACCAATTATGTTGCTCCTACTACCAACCCCTTGACATCAGATGAGCTTAAAGAACAACAAGAAAATATTCAAGACTTGGAAGCAATTGTAAGTGCTTTATCTGATTCTGAGTATATAGACGTTCATGGATTAGAAACTGCATTTGAGGTATGGGAGAAATTAGAATTGATTTATGGAGGAGATGAACATGTTCAAAGAGCAAAAGAAGAAAGTTTAAGAGACAAATTTGATGACATGAAAATGGCTGATGGTGAGAACATTACACAATATGGTAAAATGATTAAAGAAGTTGTAGGTGGTATTAAGAGTGTTGGAGGTAAGATTGATGATGATATTGTTGTTATTAAAATGATTAGAACTCTCCTACCACAATATGCTATTAGAGTTTCTGCAATTCAAGAACCAAGATCTATCTCTAAAGATAAAGTTACTGTTAATTCTCTTATTAAAAAGTTGTTTGATCTATTAGGAAAGGAAAGGATATTTGTCATAATCATGACTGTAAGTCTAGTCATGATGGTACCAGAGGTGAGGATGATAATGAAGATCATTTGATGGAACTTGAGGCACTATTGGCTAAAAGATTTCCTAGAGGCACTGGTAAGTATAAAGGTAAATTACCCTTGAAGTGTTTTTCCTACAATAAGATTGGACACATTGCTGCAAATTGTCCTAACGCTGATAGAAAATAAAAGTTCAAGAAATTCAAAGGAAAAGGACAAAAACATTGCTATGTTGCAGTTGATGAAGGAGTAACTGATGAAGAATCAAAAGATGATGACAATGAGGAGATAGTGTATGTTGTTGTGAAGGAAGATCCGATTGATGAAAAGGAATTGGTGTCTCACATGGATAACATTGATGAATGGATAATAGATAGTGGTTGCTCACACTACATGACCGGTGATAGAAACAAGTTCTTATCCCTTGAAGAATTTGATGGTGGTGTGGTAAGATTTGGTAACAACACACCCTGCATGGTTAAAGAAAAAGGAACTATTTCATTAAATATAAAAAGCAATGGAGATGATGTCTTTTGGGTTGATGGATTAAAACATAACCTTTTGAGTGTTGGTCAATTAAATGATAAGGGGTATCTTCTAGAATTTAAAAGTGGAGTGTGCAGGATTCTTGGAAGTAATGGAGAATTGATTTCTACTAGAAAGAAGATAAAAGGTAATCTATTTCATCTAAATACTAATGTGAATAGTTATTTGGTGGCAAATATTGAAGACAAATGGTTATGGCACAAGAGGTTTTGTCATGTTAATTTTGACAATTTGATCAAGGTTAGTAAATCAAGATGACTTTTGTATCTTTCAAGAGTAAGTCTTTCTCTTCAGAAAATATTCTAGATTTGGTTCATACCGATCTTTGTGGTCCTATGAGGACTAAGAGTTATTTTGGTGATATAAATTTCTAGATTTTCACTAATGCTTTTTCCAAGATGATGTGGGTAACTTTTCTAAAAGAAAAGTTTGAGGCATTTAGTAAATTCAAAGCATTCAAAGCTTTAGTTGAGAAAGAAACCAGAAGAATTTGAAATGTTTGAGATTTGATTGGGGAGGAGAATATACTTCTGATGAGTTTGTGAAGTTTTGTGATGAACAAGGAATCAAGAGGCAGATGTTAGCTCCTAGAACTCCACAACAGAATGGGATAGCAAAGAGAATGAATAAAACAATTGTTGAAGCTGCTAGAACCATGTTGATTCAAGGTGAAGTGTCGAAAATATTTTGGAGAGAAGCACTGAGCATTGTTTGTTAAGGATGTAGCCTCATTTGGATTGAAGCAAGCAATATATCATATATATATATTGATTGATAGTAACATTAACATATTACCGAATGCTTATGACATATCAATGACTATCATCGTTGTATTATCCGATGACTGTCGAAGTCAAAGTATTATTGTTTAGCCCGATAGTATCGAGCATGGTAAATGTTTTGATACATAACTAATAACTAATGAACAATAAATAATACATGCGAAGAGTTATGTTTATGTAGGGTCATGACTCTAGGTGGCATAAAGCCACATAGAAGTCACGCCCCTACGTAGACATGACCCTTCACCGGTATACATGTACAATGATATTGACGCTTGTTGTGCATGATATCAATAACAGTGGCAATTTCATGATACAATAAGCGGTCAATAATATTCATCAGATATTATTTGACAAAATTAAATATATATATCTATCAGTGATCAATATATACATATCAGCGATCACATTGAAAGTTTGTTCTTACTATATAGTATTAGACTATTGTCTTTCTCTATCACTGATCTATATTCCTTAACATGGTATCAGAGCTAAGTTGGTAGAGAAATAAATAAAAGATAGTGACATTTTTAATTAAAATTCAGACTTGCATTCAGAATCAAAGGAAGAACAATCATGGTGAATAGTGTTAGAGTGGAGGATAGACTCAAAGGCACATCCAACTTTGTCTCATGGAGAATTCAAACAATAGCATTTCTTCAAGAACTTGAACTAGATGCATACATAGAAGAAGACACAAAGATGCCCAAAGACGAACCAGAGAAAACAACAACCTGGAAAAGACACAACAACAAGGCTAAGAAAATAATAATTGATGCAGTTAAAGATCACATTCTTCCAGCCATATCAAAACTAAGTACATCTTATGATATGTTCAAAACCATCCAAAATACATATGAAATAAATAATGCAAGCATATTTCTCACTTTAAAACAACAATTAATGCATATCAACATGAACAAAGGAGAAACAATCACATCCTATTTTATCAGGATTTCAAAGTTGAAAGACCAATTGTCAACTATTGGAAATAATGTAGATGATATGGAGCTATCTCTAATAGCACTTAAGGGATTACCGTCCAGTTAAGAATCATTTATTCAAGGTATTAGTGCTCAACCGACACTACCAAAATTTGATCAACTAAAAAATGATTGCACTCAAGAAGAATCTCGACTAATTACAAGTGGGATGGGTCCAAACAAAGAGGGAGAAATTCAAGCACTACATGCTAACACAAGCAACAAAGGGATGAAAAAGAAGTTCAAACGGAAGAGAGGAAATAATCACAACAACATAGACTTCTCCAAGATTCAATGCTACAGGTGTGATAAATTTGGACAAACTCACAGGTTCTACCCAGAAAGAAAGAAATCCCAAGCAACCATAGTTGAAGTCAAGGAAGTAGATAATCCTATATTCTTCTTATCTTTTTCAAGTGGACTAATTCAAACAAACATATGTGGATAATCGATAGCAGAGCATCATGACACATAACTGGATTTAGAGATCAATTCAAAACCTTTGAAGGGCACTCAACTGAAGAAATTACAATAGGAGACAATTCTACCTATCCAGTGAAAGGAATTGGGACCTGCTCAATTCAATTAAGAACAAGAGTTACATTACAATTGAAAGATGTTCTTTTTGTACCGGGTATCAAAAGTAATTTGGTCTCTATTTCAGGACTAGCTAATCAAGGATATCGCGTCACCTTCCATGAAGATAAAGTTCTACTTTGGCCTAAAAATTCTAACATAAAGAATGCTATTCCTATAGGATCTAGAGATGGTAGTTTATATAAACTATGTAATACTAAAAAACAAGCACTAAATCATGAAGTATCAAATTCTAATGAAATTTGGTATAGAAGATTAGGACATCTTCAATTTAGTGCCCTACCTTATATAGGAAAGATCACCATAGGATTACCTAATCTAAAATCTGATCATGTTGGAACTTGTAAAGGATGTGCTCTAGGGAAGAACTCAAAAGGGTCCTTTCCTTCAAGTGAACACAAATCAAAAGTTATACTAGAACTTGTCCAGATTGATTTGTGTGGTCCAATGTCATTACCATCACTAGGGGGATTTTTGTATTACGCGATATTTGTTGATGACTACTCTAGGAAAACTTGGATCTATTTAATAAAACTCAAAGAATCAAATGAAGTGTTATTTAAATTCGAAGAATTTAAAGCCTTAGTGGAAAATGAAACTAGGAAGAAAATAAAGACTCTAAGATCAGATAATGGGGGTGAATATATCTCTGTAAATTTTAAAGAATTCTGCATTTCTATTGGGATTAAGAGGGAGTGTACAGTACCTTATAATCCTCAATGGAATGGAGTCGCAGAAAGGAAAAATAGAACCATCATCGAAGCCACTAAAGCCATGATGCATGATCAAAATCTACATATCTCATTCTGGGTTGAAGCCTCAAATACAATTGTGTACATTCAAAACAAATGCCTTCATTAAATTTTAGGGAATATAACACCTGAAGAAGCCTTTATAGGGAATAAACCAGATTTAAGCCATCTAAGAATCTTTGGTTGTCACGTGTATATTCACGTTCCTAAAAAAAAGAGGACCAAGCTAGAACCCTCCGGGAAGAAAGGCATATTTGTTGGCTACAGTGAAACCACTAAAGGATACAATGTCTATATTCCAGGATGAAGATCTATTGAAATTAGTAGAGATGTCAAATTTGAAGAAGATGCTGCTTATAAACTCTCTCTAAGTGCAAAAGATGATCAAACCATAGAATCAGATGAAAATATTACATTTAAGAATCAGAGGGGGAATAACATAGAAGATCATGAACCTCAAACATCTAATTTTGAGAATGCTAAAAATCCTAACAACAAGAAAAGACCATTATGGGCAATAAAGATGATTGAAGAAAATAATATGGAACTTAATTAAATCTTCAAAGAGAATAAGAAAACAAGAAGTCAATCATTCTATGTTGCACTCATGACCGAGCTTACAAAATATGAACCATCAAATGTTGAAGAGGCTTTAACATGTCAAGCTTGGAAAGATGCAATGATTGAGGAATACCAATCTATCTTAAAAAATAATGTCTGGGACATTGTACCTAGACCAAAAGACAAATCAATTGTCTCTTCCAAGTGGTTATTCAAAATCAAATATGCACTAGATGGTAGTATTGAAAAACACAAAGCCAGATTCATTGGCAGGGGGTTTTCTCAAAAGGTTGGAATTGATTACGAAGAGACATTTGCTCCAGTTGCCCGATATACTTCTGTAAGAACCATTATTGCCATTGCAACATCTAAAAGGTAGAAGATACATCAAATGGACATAAAGATCACATTTTTTAATGGTGTTATTGAGGAAGAAGTATATATAGAACAATCTGAAGGATTTTCTACACATGATAGAAACCTCTGTGTGTAAACTGAAAAAAGCTCTCTACGTCCTTAAGCCAGCTCCCAGGGAATGGTATGAAAGGATAGATAGTTATCTCTCCAAGCTAGGATATTCCAAAAATGAATCAGATCCTAACATATACTTCAAAATATCAGATGGTGACATGTTAATACTTGTCCTCTATGTTGATGACTTGTTGATCATAGGAGAAGATCATCTTATTGCAAAATGCAAACAAGATCTTGTGGCTGAATTTGATATGAAGGATCTAGGTCTTCTGCACTATTTTCTGTGTCTAGAAGTATGGCAAAAAGAGAATTATATTTTCCTAAATCAAGGAAAATACACCACTGATATCTTGACCAAATTTGGTATGATGGATTGTAAACCTCTATCCACTCCAATGGAAACAAATCTTCATAAGCTAAAAAATGAAGCAGTAGATTCAAAACCTACAGATCCTACATACTATAGACAAATTATTGGATCTCTTATGTACCTGGTAAACACTCGCCTTGATATTTGTTACACTACTAAGATGTTGTTGGTATTTTTGATGATTATGTTGTGATTGTCATTGATGGTCACACACTTGCATTGAGATCATTTTTGTATGTATGAGTTATGCTCAACCGACAATTGTTCCAATCGGTATGATGCATTATAGTCCTTAAACTATTAGTGTTTTGCAGAAAGTGTTTACCGATCTGAAGCGTTATGTTAACCCCAAGCGGTTCAAGGATCTCAAGCAGTACGAAGGATCAAAGCGACATAACACATATTTCCCAGTCTTCATTTTGTCAAACCGGCAACCAACATTTTGCTTGAACCGGTATTTTGTATGAACCGATAATACTTTGTGATGAGTTACCATCCATCGATTGTTTGATAGTGCCGACACTTTAATGGTGCTTTTTGTGTCGTGTTACCAGATACGTCCAGATGCATTAAAAATAGGAAATTGGATTGTAAACCTATTGGACCGACATGAAATCAGATTCCTTTTATAAGGACATCATGTCTAGGGTTTTAGGTTGTTGTTGTTGTTGTTGTTGTTGGTGAAGTTGATATTGTTGCTAGGGTTTAAGATGGTTGAGGAGTTAGAGAGAGTATGAATGTGTAGAAGACTGAAGTAATGCTGGAATACATTAGGAACGAGCTATCAAGGATCTAACGAAGCAATCTGTGCTATTTGCTAGATCACTCACTTGTTGATTACTCACATCTTCGACAAGTCTGCAGCCCTTAACCGGGTAGACCCAAAAGCCTTCTGTAAATCCTCTAACAAGGTGGTTCACATCTGTGGATCTAAAATCCTCTAGCAAGGTAGTCTTTAATTGGACTTATCTCCTAACAGAGATTGAGATTCCTAACAGGATCTGTTCTAGTAAAGAACATTGTAAGACCTTAACCGGTCTGGTTCCTATTCTGTAGATAGTTACTTGTGAGTTCCATCTCATCGTGGTTTTTCCCATTTGGGTTTCCACGTCAAATATCTTGTGTTATGGTGGTATTGCTTCTATGGGTGAATGTCTTATTTGCATTTTGGTTTGCATGTGTGTTAACCGGTTTGTCTGCTAAACTCTTTTACCGGTTTACTGTTAGTCTTGCAAAGTGTTTAAGTGCAGTGTTTTTTGGCATACTAATTCACCCCTCGCTCTTAGTATTCATCAATTGGTATCAGAGCCTACCTTTCTATATGTCTAACCACTTGGAAAGAGATATGGGGGAACACACATTGAGGGAACTTACTCATCAGCTCACTTAGTCTGAGCAAGCCTATGATGACCTTATGGTCAAATACAAGGCATCTTAAGCAAAGAGGAGAGAACATGCTGAAAAGTTGATGGAGCTATTTGAAAATAGTTCCTCTGATGAAGCAAACCTAGAAGCCCTAATTCAAGAAGTAGAAAAGCTGAATGAATCCAATTCGAACCTGAGAAAAGAATTGGAAAGACTGACTATTTGAATGTGTCAAGAGCTTGAGAACCGGAGGAAAGATGAAGATCTAGTCAAAGACAAAGATCATGAAAACTCCAAGCTGAAGCAAGAGATCAGTGCCCTAACTGCTCAACTCCATGTGAGCAAAGTGGAAAAGGAAGACATGCAAGGAGAACTGAACACTGCCATCTCTAAGAATGAAAACCTGATGGAAACAAATGTTGCTATTTCCAAAGAACTCTCCGAGTCAAAGGAAATACTTGCTAAGTTCAACAAGAGTACTGTCAAGCTAGAGCAAAATCTTGAATCTGCCAAACCGACAAAGAATACCAATGGACTTGGTTATTCTGGTCATGAGGAAGGTGAGACCTCTGGTACTAATGCTGAAGCATCAAAAAAACATCCGGCATCAAAGGATAAAGGTAAGCAAAACTTTAAACCTATTTTCTTTAACTGTTTGAAAGAAGGACATACTGCAAATGTGTGTAGGAGTAGGGCTTACAATAATTTTCCTTATTTCCTAAATGATAAGCCTAGATCCTATAAATTCAATGGTAACTGTTATGCATGCAACAAGTTTGGGAATAGAACATCTGAATGTAGGTCTGTTATGAATAACACTAGAAGATATCCTCAGAGGACCCAAGGAGTTGGTCCTGAATCTTTTGTGAACCGGAATCACAACCGGTTTAATGCCTTCAATCATCAGCCAAGAAGCGGTGGCTATCAAACGACAATTAGATGGAGAGCCAACTGTTGGATTTGTCATGGTAATGGTCACACTGCTACAACATGCAGAAGGAAGAATGGAAACATGAACAATGGACCCTGGAGAGAACCTAGATTGGTCTGCTATCACTGCAACAAACCGGGTCACATTCCCAGATTTTGTAGGTCAAGAAAGAACATATTTGATGATATACTGGTCACTCTAGAAGGAAAGATTAATGTTGACATTGTTCAAGCAGATATGAACAAGACCTAGAAGAAGAAACCAATGGTGTTACAAGAGGAACCCGTTTCTGCACCTAGTGTGGAAATCATAGAACCAGCAAACTAAGCTTCAAAAAAGCTCAGGGGGAGCAAACGGCGAAATGTTTTGAACCCCCGGTTTACACCGGTAAAAGTCCTTAACTGGTATATGATACCTGTCATTTGGCGGAAGACCGGAAATGGTAAAAGGCAAATTAGGGTTTACGTCCTAATGGTGGAGCATTAATTGTGGTAGGTGAGGAATATGTTTAAAAGGAATTTTTCAAATCATTTCTCACTATCAGTTTTCAAGCGAAGAAGGTTTTCAAGTGTAGAGCAAAGTAAAGTGATTTGTGCTGTGATTCAGAGAAATTTTAGAAACCTTGAAGGAGATTCAAATTCAAATTGCAAACGATCAAGTGAAGAACGCAAAGCGGTGATTCTGCAACCAACAAAGTGTGAGGTGGAGAAGAATCTGAAAGCCCTAAATTCATGATTTTCAAAAGGTATTTTTCAAGTTTTCAGTTTCTATCATGGCTTCTGCATCCCATACTAGCTCTACTACATTTGTAGATTCATCAAGCTTTATTCAACACAAGTCTAGATATAATGCCCTATCACAAGTTCCAGCCGGTGTGATAGTAGAAGAGGGAATCTAAGATTATATAGATTGTAAAATAGAAGACCTAGGGTCTCTAGCAATTCACTCACAGCTAGGTTTATTTTGTGGACAAGATAAAAAGATCAAACCGGAGTATAGTATTTTGGAGAAGAAGAAGCTCCACAATGCTGTTTATTTCCTGGAGGATTTCATAGATGATCACATTAGGATCATTCTGAGTAGAGTGCATGGTGACAAAATATACCTGGAAAGAATGCATGATATAATACCACAAGCAATTCATGCCGTCACCAGTTTCTGCAATACAGGGGAAGTGCCAACCCTAAGGACGGTAAGTAAGATGGAAATGTCCAAGCTCACTGGTTCAGTGAGCGACTCATGAGGAATGACTGTTAATTCCATCCAGGATGACCTCATGAAATATGCATGTATGGTGATTGGATATCGGACGTTCTCAGCCAACAAAATTAACTCTGTATCTACTGCAGTGGTAAATGCCGGTTACTAGATGATCAAGGAAGATGCATCATTCGACCTCTGCACCGGTATGCAAAGGCAACTCTTGTTGAATCTTAAATCAATCAAATAGGATAATACATTGAGGTTCAAGTTTAGACAACTACTGGTTGGGTTGCTCTTTTACTTCCAAGGCTACTTTCTAGGAGTAGGTGATGTCCAGTGGTTTGCTGACCAACCGATAACCAAGAAAATCAAGGAATGTCTTCAAGTAGTCGGAACTGGTTACCCTGAAGTTCTGAACAGGTAATTTGATGAGTTCAGACGCAAAATGAGTCAGAGGATGAGAATATCAGGTGATATTGTCAAGAAATATGAAGATGATATCTGTTTCACCATTAAAGTGGATCAATGCATAATGGAGGCTGTTGAGCCCAGATAGGAGGAAGTGGAGCCTATGGGCTATGAGGTAATGAATGATATGCTGGAAGGATATGCCTCTACCCTTATTGCCTCACCACTTGATCCAAAGGCAAAAAGAATCGGTACATACCTAGAAAGGATAACACCGATTGAGGAACCCTCAGCAAAGAAAGGGAAAGAACCTTCAGTGAAGAAGGCAAAAGCAGTGCCTTCAACATTGACACTAGCTACTACAGCCAGTCCTACAGTGACCAAGCGGTCATTGGCTAAAAAGAAACTGGAAGCAACACTTGTTAAAGTCTTCGAGAGAAAGAGGAAGACAAGGAATGCCTCACCAGACTCAGAAGAAATCGTGTCTGAGGAAAAACCTAAGAAGACACGTCAAGCAAAGAAAAAGACAAAGAATGAACTGGCATCATCGACACCAATAAATATTGACATCTCCTCCTATAAACCTTTGACACATTGTCAAAGAACTATCAAAAACATTAGGAGAAAAGTGCTAAATGATTTGATTGATTGTTTTGATGACTTTAATGATGATGAAAAGGAAGCGGTTGAAAAAGAAATAATTCAGTATTTATGTGTTAATGACCGGTCGCCTTCAAAAATTAGACCTGAGACACCAGATTCTTTGTATAAGTCCTTAGGCAATAAATGGCGCATTGCCATAGAGCAGGAATAGGAAATGAGAGAAAAAGTTTTTGCTGAACACTTTCCCGATGTATCAAATTCAGAACTGTTTGAAGCAATGAATAAATACAAAGGCCTCTTCTTCATGAGAAGAAGAAGACTCCTGTTACTTGAAGGGAAGGGTAAAAAAGTGCTCAAGAATACACACACCCTTACTGTAGAAGCCCTGAAGATGCATAGAGTGGCTGAAGCCAACAGGAAGGCTAAACAAGAACCACCACTAACAAAACCAGATGAAGTGTTTGATGATGAAAGAAACCCAATTGTTGAACCTATTGACACTATTGATGTCGATGCTCTGGATGGAGAAGATATTTCTCAGGGTACACCATTAGAAACTATAGGTCAAGAGAAGCAGGCAGAAAATGAAGTAAAGCAAAAGGAAATAGAGGACAAAAAGGAGTAAGCAAAGAAGCAAGCAGAGGAGAAGAGATGAAGAGGAGAAGAAGAAGAAGGATGAAGAGGAGAAGAAGAAGAAAGATGAAGAGGAGAAGAAGAAGAAGGATGAAGAGGAGAAGAAGAAGAAAGATGAAGAGGAAAAGAAGAAGGATGAAGCAGAGAAGAAGAAAAAGGAAGAAGATGAGGAGAAATGGAAACATGAAGAAAAGAGAAAAGAAGAAGAGAAGAAAAGAAATGAAGAGGAAGAAGAGAAAAAGAAACAAGAAGATGCAAGGAAGAAGAAAGAGGAAGAGGATGAGAAAAAGAGAAAGGAAGAGGAGAAGTGAAAGGAAGCAGAAAAGAAGAAGGAAGAGGAAGATAAGGAAGAGGAGAAGCAGAAGGAAATAGAGAAAAGGAAGAAGGAAGAGGAAGAGAAGGAAGAGGAAAAGAGAAGATAAGTGACAAAGAAGAAAACAGAGGAGGACAAGGCAGGAGAAGCGGCAAAGAGCACGCAGATGGAGACACCTAAGGCAATTGGTAGTCAAGCCAAACCAGTTGACCTCACCAGTCCCATTGACCTCCAGTCTGCAAGTGAAATGGAGCTATTGCAGAGCATCAAGGTTGCTCAAGAACACCTTGAGGTGTTAAGGAGGAAGGAGGAAGATGTGATCCAAGCGACGGTGGACACTCTTACCGGTTTGTTACCCGGTACAAACCTCCCCAATACCGACTCATCATTGGCCCAATTGAAGCTCCTATGCATCGTAGTAGATGATCAAGTGCAGATCTTAGAAGAGGTAGCAAAGGCAAATGCTAAGAAAGAGCATCAAGAGGTTCTCAATATTTCCCTAGTGAAGAAGCTTAATGAGCTCCGGTTTGAACTACAAAAAGCACAGAAGGATATTAGGAATGCTCTAGATGAGGGGAATCTTCTACTCAGCAAGATTTGCCAACCCCATCTGTTCTGTGACTATGTGCTTGCACAGAAACAAAAGCTTCAATCTGATTTGTAGTTGTATATGAGTACCTTCAAGCTGCCATACGACTCTTTTACAACTTATGGGCAAACCGTTCACCAGTTTCACACCCAGTCTGCCAAATTAAATTTGGAAATAAGAACCCGATCATGAGATTTGCAGGAGCTACAACTGGTTCTACTCCCACATCTGCAAATACTTCAAAAGTGCTATCTTAATCTAGATGTCTTAATGGCAACATAGGAGATGAGCACACTAGATGCCATGGAAGAACAAGTCTCTCAAATGCAGACAGAGAAAGAAGTGGCAACCTCCCTACTTGAGTCCTGGTCCTTATCTATGAAACAATTTTTGCAGGACTTCAAATATGTTTTTGACAAGTTTTATTCCTTATTGTCATAAACTCTTATTCTTTTAATGACACAGGTGTTAATCTGTAATATTTTGTTGTCATTGTTGACAAAGGGGGAGAAGTATAAATTTTGAATGTTTTGATGTATACTTTCATGTTATTTCTGTTAAGAAGTAGTATACAATGTATTTTCTACAAAAGGGATAGTGTATATGCTTAGGGGGAGTAATTTTGATTATGGCATATTTTTGTTGTAAAACACTTAGATGTCAAAATTTCCTAAGTGTTGCCATCAATGACAAAGGGGGAGATTGTTGGTATTTTTGATGATTATGTTGTGATTGTCATTGATGGTCACACACTTGCATTGAGATCATTTTTGTATGTATGAGTTATGCTCAACCGGAAATTGTTCCAACCGGTATGATGCATTATAGTCCTTAAACTATTAGTGTTTTGTAGAAAGTGTTTATCGATCTGAAGCGTTATGTTAACCCCAAGCGGTTTGAGGATCTCAAGTAGTACGAAGGATCAAAGTGACATAACACATATGTCCCAGTCTTCATTTTGTCAAACTAGCAACCAACATTTTGCTTGAGCCGGTATTTTGTATGAACCGGTAATACTTTGTGATGAGTTACCATCCACCGATTGTTTGATAGTGCCGACACTCTAATGGTGCTTTTTGTGTCGTGTTACCAGATACATCCAAGATGCATTAAACCTAGGAAATCGGATTGTAAACCTATTGGACCGACATGAAATCAGATTCCTTTATAAGGACATCATGTCTAGGGTTTTAGGTTGTTGCTGTTGTTGTTGTTGTTGGTGAAGTTGATATTGTTGCTAGGGTTTAAGATGGTTGAGGAGTTAGAGAGAGTATGAATGTGTAGAAGACTAAAGTAATGCTGGAATGCATTAGGAACGAGCTATCAAGGATCTAACCAAGTAATCTGTGCTATTTGCTAGATCACTCACTTGTTGATTACTCACATCTTCGACAAGTCTGTAGCCCTTAATCGGGTAGGCCCAAAAGCCTTCTATAAATCCTCTAACAAGGTGGTTCACATCTGTGGATCTAAAATCCTCTAGCAAGGTAGTCTTTAATTGGACTTATCTCCTAATAAAGATTGAGATTCCTAACAGGATCTGTTCTGGTAAAGAACATTGTAAGACCTTAACTGGTCTGGTTCCTATTCTGCAGATAGTTACTTGTGAGTTCCATCTCATCGTGGTTTTTCCCATTTGGGTTTCCACATCAAATATCTTGTGTTATGGTGGTATTGCTTCTGTGGGTGAATGTCTTATTTGCATTTTGGTTTGCATGTGTGTTAACCGGTTTGTCTGCTAAACTGTTTTACCGGTTTACTATTAGTCTTGCAAAGTGTTTAAGTGCAGTGTTTTTTGGCATACTAATTCACCTCCCCCTCTTAGTATTCATCATGTGTTAAGTCATTTGATGTGTTAACCCAAGAAGATTCACCTAATGGCTGCCAAGCATATTCTAAGATACTTGCATGGTACTATTGGACTTGGCCTGAAGTATGAAAATATTGAGATACAACTCCAAGTGTATTTTGATTCCGACTGGGCAGCAGTTCCATTGATCGTAAAAGTACAACGGGGTGTTTTTTAAGTCTTGGATCAGTTATGATATCCTGGTTTAGCAGAAAACAACAAGCAATTGCTCAAAGTTCCACTGAAGTCGAATATATGGCTGCCTCCATGGGAGCTTGTGAAGCACTATGGTTAAGGAAATTGCTAGTTGAACTATTTGGGAAGCCCTTGAACCCCACTGTGATTCACTGTGATAATCAAAGCTGCATCAAACTTTTTATAAATCTAATTTTTCATAATCGATTAAATCTAGTTTTTCATAATCAATCCAAGCATATAGAAATCCCTTACCATTACATAAGAGATATGGTAGAAAGAGATGTTATAAAATTGACCTACATCAGCACTGAAGAGCAAAGTGCCGACATATTCACCAAACCTCTTGCAAAGTTGAAAGTGGAGTACTTTAGAGTTAAACTTGGTATGACTAAATTATAATTGAAATTTCTAATATTGAATCTCAGTCATATGTAATTTGATATATTCATGAATATCTTGGATGCAATATTGCATTTATGTGTTATGTCATGAAAGGTGATGATCTTTCATGTGATGTATGTGTAAGATCACTATTGTCAGGTGATGACCTCAACAATAGCCTGATCTATTATCAAGATTGACTATATTAATTTGCTGTCCTAGAATGTGCTAGAAATCTTGATACTGAATTTATTGTGTTTGAGTTATTGATTTGTTATCATTAAGTGTTATCCTGAAATGTGTCAGAGATTATAATAACAATCATATCATGATTGACTATATTAATTTTCTATCTCAGAATGTTGCAGATGTCATGATACTAAAATTATTGCTCCTAAGTTTTGATTCATTATCATGACAGACTACACAAATTGTTGTCCCGATATATGTTGGAAGTCATGATAACGGAGGTACAAAATGGACAAAAAATAATATGTTGAAGAACATAATACCTGTGATATGACAATCTTACAATTGTTACTAGAATCAAGGTTGTTATCTGATAGACTTCATGTAGTTGTTGTCCCAGAGTGCTGGAGTTCAGATAATCCTGAGATATGAAGTATTTCACTAGTAAGTATTATTGAGTGAATGTCTATGCTCATACCAAATGAATATATATTTAGAGTGATTATTCCTTAAACTTAATTATGAAATTCAATCCTCTTTTGCTAAGAGGGAGTGTTAAGGATGTAGCCTCATTTGGATTGAAGCAAGCAATATATCATACATATATATATATATATATATATATATATATATATATATATATATATTGATTGATTGATTGATAGTTACATTATCATATTACCGACTGCTTACGACATATCAATGACTATCATTGTTGTATTATCCGATGACTGTCGAAGTCAAAGTATTATTGTTTAGCCCGATAATATCGAGCATGATAAATGTTTTGATACATAACTAATGACTAATGAACGATGACTAATACATGCGAAGAGTTATGTTTACATAGGGTCATGACTCTACGTATCATAAAGCCACTTAGAAGTCATGCCCCTACGTAGGCATGACCCTTCACCGTTATACATATACAATGATATCGATGCTTGTTGTGCATGATATCAATAACAGTGGCAATTTCATGATATAGCAAGCGGTCAATAATATTCATAAGATATTATTTGACAAAATCATATATATATATATATATCAGTGGTCAATATATACATATCAGCGATCACATTGAAAGTCTGTTCTTACTATATAGTATTAGACTATTGTCTTTCTCTATCACTGATCTATATTCCTTAACACTGTTGTCTACACTTTGAACTAGATACTTGTCAAGAGAGGTAACAACAAAACACCTTATGAATTATGGCATGGCAAGACTCTTAATGTAAGTTACTTAAATTTTTGGGAGTAGATGTTTCATTAAACGTGATGATTACACTGGAAAGTTTGATGCAAAGTGTGATGAAGGTAATTTTCTTGGTTACTCTACAAAGAGTAAGGCTTTCAAATGTTATAACAAGAGAACAAAAATGATCATTGAGAGTGAAAATGTGAAGGTAGATGAACTCTCTGAGAAATCTGATAAGACCAACATATTTGAACCTGAGAAAGATGAGGAAAAACTTGTGTTCATTGGACTGGAAGGACAAAAGAACGATGAGCAGGAAAATGCAAAAATAGGTGCTCAACCGGTAAATGAAGAGAGCGATGAAGAACATGAAGAACATGAAGCAAAAGGTACAACACCGAAACTAGTAATACCAAGATATGTCAGATTGAATCATTCAGAAGAACAAATTATAGGAGATAAAAATGCTGGTGTACAAACAAGAAGGAAAATCAGAGAAAACTCTTGTCTGATTTCAACTATAGAGCCTAAAACAGTAAGAGAGGAATTGAAGGATGATGATTGGATTAATGCCATCAATGAGGAATTGGATTAGATAGAGAAGAACAAGACATGGACACTTGTTCCTAGACTGGAAGACAAGAATGTGATCGACACTAAATGGGTCTTTAGAAACAAATTGAATGAAGAAGGAAAGGTTGTGAGGAATAAAGAAAGGTTGGTATACAAAGGCTATGCACAAGAAGAAGGAGAAGACTATGGAGAGACCTTTGCACCAATGATGAGAATGGAAGGAGTACAAATGTTACTTGCTTATTCTGTATTTGAAGGGTTTAAGGTCTACCAGATGGATGTTAAATATGCTTTTCTTAATGGCATCCTCGAGGAAGAAGTGTATATAGAACAACCAGATGGATTTACTTTAACTGAAGATAAAGATATGGTTTGCAAGTTACATAAGGCACTGTATGGATTGAAGCAGGCACCAAGGGAATGGTTTGAAATATTGCATACACACCTGATCAAGATAGGATTCTAGCGTACTAGTGAAGAAAGTAACATATATCTTAAGACTGATGGAGACTGAGTGTTGATAATTGAAGTATTTGTAGATGATATAATTTTTGGAGGTGATGATGATTTATGTATGGCATTTTCTGAGGAGATGAAGAAATAATTTGAGATGTCTCTTATTGGTGAGATTAAGTTTTTCATTGGGTTGAAGGTCCAACAATTGGATGGTGGAATATTTATCTATCAAAGTATGTATGTAAAGGAAGTGTTGAAAACATTTGGCATGGAGGATTGTAAACTGGTTGGTACTCCGATGGTGACATGTTGTAAACTGTCTAAACAAGATGATTCACCCTTTATTGATGAAAAGGAATACATGTCCATGATTGGTAAGTTGCATTATGTTGTTCACAGTAGGCCTGATATTGCACATGTTGTTGGTTTGGTTTCTATATTTTAGAAGGATCCCAAGGAGACTCACTTGCTAGCGGTGAAAAGGATATTCTGGTACTTGAAAGGCACAATAGATTATGGTTTATGGTATCCTTATAAAAAATGATTTTTCTTTGGAAGTGTTTACTGATGCAGATTGGGCAGGCAATGTTGATGACTGGAAAAGCACTACTGGTGGAGCTTTTCTTCTTGGAGGTAGATTGGTTGCTTGGACAAGTAAGAAGCAAACATGTGTATCACAGTCAACAATAGCAGCAAAGTATGTTGCAACATCAATGAATTGCACGTAGGCATTTGGATGAGACATGTATTAGAAGGTTTTAAACTTGATATGTCTGAATCGGTAACTATTTATTGTGACAATACAAGTGCTATTAATATTTCAAAAAATCTTGTGTTACATGCAAGGACAAAGCACATAGAATTTAAATATCACTTTCTAAGGGAGAGAGTACAGGGAAAATAAGTTAGAATGGAGTATGTGACAAGCAAAGAGTAGCTTGCAGACATTATCACAAAACCATTGCCAAAGACTACCTTTGAGTACCTCTGAGGTAAATTAGGGGTCAAACCCCTACATAAGAAGAACTAAGATGCAAGAGATGCATCAATCCAGTGGGCTTACTGAATATTTTTCATTGAGGATTGATGAAATGGCAGATACTCCGCATGGGGAGCAACTTAGATGAGATTTGGTGATCGACAATGCATATACACCTTTGGCATTGGTATTAAAGGGGGAGAAGAAATATATTAGCCTAAGGAGGAGAAGATGTGTAACAGAAAGGGGGAGAAGAAATGAAGATTTAGTTGTAGGTGAAGAATAAAAGAGAAGAACCGACAAAAGAGTGAAGTACAACAGAGAAGTTTCAGAACTGAGCATCATGATTTTAGTTGAATATGTTGGAGTTTATGTTGGTGTTGCCATCAATGCCAAAGGGGGAGAATGTTGGCATGATTGGCATAACTAATGCAGATGAAGAATGGTGACTAAATCAGTAAAGGACTAATTGTGATGACATTGTGATGAAGAGATTGAGATTGCATGATCAGATGACTATTATCAGATGATCAATTATTTTTGTTGTCATTAAAGAAATGAAGATTCAATTGCAGGTGAAGAAGAAAAGAGAAGAACCGACAGAAGAGTGAAGTACAACAGAGAAGTTTTAGAACTGAGAAACATGATTTTAGTTGAATATGTTGGAGTTTATGTTGGTGTTGCCATCAATGTCAAAGGGGGAGAGTGTTGGCATGATTGGCATAACTGATGTAGATGACAAATGGTGATCGAACCGGTAAAGGACTGTTTGTGATGACATTGTGATGAAGAGATTGAGATTGCATGATCAGATGAATTTGATCAATTATTTGTGTTGTCATTGATGGAAACTATGTTTACTATGTTGTATTTTGTCATCTAAGTCTTTTTGGTCTATCGGAAATGCCTTACCAGTATTATAGACAGTAAATTGGGAATTAGGACCTTAACCGGTAAATGAGGAATGTTTTGATTTGATCTGACAATTGGTGATGATTGAATTGTTACGGTTTGGTGTAAGCTTCTATCATTGTAATATGTATCTGATTGGAACCACATCATGTTTTGGTTATCAAAAATCATGTTTATGATTTCTGTATTATTTTTGCTAGGGTTTAAGAAGGGTTTAAGGACTGGTAAAGAATTCTCTTAACCGATAATGATTTTTGGTTTGGTGGTGATCTACATCAAGTTCAAATGTTGGTGATGATATTGCATAAACTATGTGAAGTGTTTGCAAGATGTTTTGGCATGTTTGGAGAGCGAATTTATTGGGAATATGCAAAGTGTTTAGCAGTGTGTTCTAAGTGTTTGACTTTGTATCAGATTGAGATGTAATGATCATTCAATAGTTGTAATTGATTTGTAATTGATTGTAATGATCCATATGATGACCAATGATGATCTGTAATGAGTTGTAAAAGATATGTGATGATCTAT
The DNA here is from genome assembly GCF_030272615.1 of Cryptomeria japonica. Taxonomy (NCBI): domain Eukaryota; kingdom Viridiplantae; phylum Streptophyta; class Pinopsida; order Cupressales; family Cupressaceae; genus Cryptomeria; species Cryptomeria japonica. The sequence goes on along the minus strand of NC_081414.1, from coordinate 230,426,105 downwards.
GTTGTAAGTCTTACGGTTTTGTAACTGACTAAGTAGAAAAGGTTAATTTATGTCGGTACAGTTGATGTTTGTTATGTTGGTGGTTTTGACAAAAGTGTGAAGCCGAACCAGAGTAGGAGATCTGCTAGAGAGTAGCAGATATGGAGCTTAACTGGATCTGATCTAGCAAGCAATTAAGTGTTGTACCTAGATCATTCATTGTTGTTCTCTAACAATTGTAGCAGTCAAAATCCCTTAACTAGGTAGGTCCTAACAAGCGATGTATTGTAAATCCCTTAATTGGGTAGCTCAACATTTGAGTGTTAAATCCTCTTATGAGGTTGTTCCTAATAGTTCAAAGCTCCTAACAGGGCTCATCATCTAAATCCCTTAACTGGGTGACTCTTAACAAGGTTGGCTCCTAACAGGGCATCATTGTAAGCTTCTAACTGAGCTAAGCTCCTAATAGGGCGCATTCCAAAAGAGTGCATAATTTTTGTGGGTACCAATTCCCACCGTAGTTTTTCCCTATTTGGGTTTCCACGTGAAAAACATAGTGTTCATATGGTGAATGTTTTCATGTGATATTATGTTTTACTTTTAGTTTATGCATATTGATGAACACTTAATGAGTTGTTCTGATAAACCAGTTTAACATTTGGTTATAAGTGATTACCCGTAATGGTAAAGAGTTTATTACTGGTTAATGTTTGATTCGCCCCCCCTCTCAATATTAACCGGTTCCTCTAAGATTAACAGATAAGCTTTAGTGTGTTGTTACATTATATTCCTATGTCTAGACCGACAAAATTGTTGAGACATTTTGCAGATATGATAGGAGGTCACCAGGTAAGTCTTTTATGTACATTCCCTTTCATTTATGGCTTATATATATATATATATATATATATATATATATATATATATATATATATATATATATATATATATATATATACAATGATTAAAAAATATAATAATTAAAAATTAAAATAAATGTTTTAATTACAATTAAAAATTATAATAATTAAAAATTAGAACAAATATTATTATTACAATACTATGATGGCAAGGACTCACCACTAAGTGTCACTTGTTTATTTATTATAATGTCTATAACTCTTGGATCATTTCAATAATAGATTTCAAATTTGATATTAAATATTGTAAATTAGTATGTATTTCTCTATTAAATATGATAAAATGAAACAAAACTAAAAATCTTAAATTTACTATTAAATTAAAAAATAGTTTTTGTATACACTCAAAATTGTCTATGAATAATTAAATAAATATTTATTATTTATTTAATGTTAATTTTCTCTATTAAATAATTAAATTGACAAGTTTAATTATTTAATTCATTTTTTATGTTTATTCTTCTATAAATAATTAAATTGAAAAGTTTAATTAATTTAATTCATTCAGTCATTCTTCTAATTCAATCTTATTAAATATTAAATATTTAATCATCCATTATCAATTCTTCTAAAGTCTCCATTAATTAAATAATTTTACAATTATTTAATCTCCTTTTCCAACTCACCTCATCTCCACATCACTTAATCTTGTCAACTCACAATTTTGTGGCTAAACAAAGTATTAATTTTCAGTTATTAAATAGTCACATTTATCTTCAACTTTCATCTCCTAAATGAAATAATGTGTACACACACACATTTTCAATTCTTCTATATTCTCTTCAACCTCCCTACATCTTTGGAGGATTTTGAGTTCACTTGTCTCAACATCCTTAAATCTTATCCAATTATCCTATATTCTCTCAAGTCTTCAACGATGATATGATGAATCAATAAGGATCTGAACAACTACTGAGAGGGGGGGGGGGTTAATCAGTAGATAGAAAACAGACTAAACTTTCATCAAACTCAAACCCAACTCATCAATCAATCACTGAACTAACCGATTCAACACTGAGTAATAAATTGCAACTGCACTGCAAAGTTTATCAATTGACTGGAATACCAAAATAATAGTGTACTAGATTTGAAACTATCAAACCATTTAAGCAAAACATCAAACCACTTTACTAACATTAGTAAAAGCACATTTCAGATCACTTCCGATCATCTTAACACATCTAAGTGACTTTAGCAGTTAAACAGATTAACCATATCAAAACATAAACACAAAAACCATTCACCACTTGACACAATGATTTTTGACGTGGAAACCCAAATGGGAAAAACCATGGTGGGGATGAATACCCACAAGTATTTTGAACTCTTCTAAAGTTCACCCTTTTAGGAACCAAGCCTTGTTAGAAGCTTTACCAAAATGTCTTGTTAGGAACAAATCCGATTAGGGACCACCTGGTTAAGGGATTGACTACAATACCTTGTTAAAGGCAATACCCTATTAGGAGTAACCTCGATAGAGGATTTGAAATCCAAGCTAATGGATCACCTTGTTAGAGGATTTCACCAAGCTTGTTAAAGCTTACTCGGTTAAGGGATTTAACTGTTGTAATTGTTAGAGAACAACATGGTCTTACTGATCTGGTAATAACACTATTCTGCTTGATTAGATCCTTTTCATGCTCCTCTCTGCCTTCACTCATTCTGCAGATACTCCTTCTGGTTCAGTAATCAATCACACTGTCACTTAAGAAAAATTGCCAACACTATTAGAAAACAACTCATTGACCTTATAAGCAAAATAATAGGTTGGTAACACATCACAAAACCTAAGATCTCATAGAGATTACAAACAAATCGGTTCAAACATGACCGTTAGATTACATAGCAATCATCAACACATTGTTCAAAACAACCTCGACCACTCCTTGATCATTGCTCATTGAATCCTGTAACTCATCACGCGGTTTCCACTTCATGCAATGTACTCGCTCATTCCTAAGATAAAATAGTTATCTCTGTTGGTTGAAAATTTTGTACACTTGGGAAAATATACAAAATTGTGGCTTCAACCATAGTGTGTGAGTAAAAATCTCCTAATTAAGGGAAGGCTCCCCCTATCTACAAACTAAACTAATCTAATATGAGTGGGACAACAGTCTTTCTTCTTCTTTCAAGAAAAACTATACTCTTTTCTCTTCACAGAAAAGTAGTAGCAACTAGAAATAAATAACAGCAAATACAGAAATGAGACTTCTTTGTAGGATTTTTGGAACATAAAGGGAAGCAAATTTTCCATGAAGGCACAAAGACCTCCATCACTTCCTCGGGACGGGAAAACAGAAAGAAAGCTCAAAGTCTTCAACTATCTATTCTCCTATCAACCTTTTTAGATGATTTTCTGCTAACTAAGCACAATATGTAGCAGCTCAAAGTCTAACTACATGATGCACTTCAACTCACATGCATAAGTCTTAAAAATCGAAGCAACACAAAGTTTACAAGCTATCTTCCCACTTTAGCTTTCCACACTAGTTTCAGATATGATAAGCAGCTCAAAGTCTACAAAACCAAATCTAAAAACCAAACATATAACTCTAAATACAATTAGCAACTCAAAGTCTGCAAGATTGAATTTAAATCCCTCTTTCACAATAGAACAAAACTCACAATCAACTCTAGAAAATGTCTTCACATAACAACTTGAATTGGCACAAAGTTTCAACACAACTTGCCTCTTTTATTGAAAACAATCTAATTTACATCTAAACTCAAGGTCTTAGAGTGCACATACGAACTGGAAAATTTTTGTTGCATTGCCAAAAAGATCTTTATTTACAAATGAGGGTCCTCCTTATATAGGAAAATGTTGGAGAAAAATGTGGGCACAATTGACTAATTCAACTACACAGTCCCACTTGACTACAACTTCAGCAGAAAGAAAATATGCAGCTGCGAGAAAACTTGCAGCATCTAACAATGCAACTACATGAAAAGAAAGTGTCAAAAAGAGGACACTTTATTCATCTTTCTCCTCCTCATTGGATTTATGAAATTCTTCAAACCGAGCTAAAGCAACTTGCATCTTAGCTTTGTCTAGCGCCATATCAACAATCTCATTAGCGCATCTTCTTTTCTCTATCGATTTGCTGGGAGAGGGCTCGGACATTTCAACATGGATCACTAGTGTTTTGAAAATGATCAGCATTAGACTAGCAAATTTCATCAATCAGAACAAGAAACAAGAGTCAGAAATGACTTAGGAGACAAAAAGGGAAAAACTTGTAGGTCAGACTTTAAAGTCCGAACTGCAAGTTCAAACAACATCATACGCAGGTCAGACTTTGAAATCTGATCTGTAAGGGAAAAATTTGACAAGCAACTGCATGTCGGACTTTAAAGTTTGATCTGCAACCTGGGAAGGAAACTCAAAATTCACACATCGGACTTTAAAGTCCGATGTGTAAGGAAAATCAAGCAAAGATTGCATATCGGACTTTAAAGTCCGATATGCGAGAAGGGCAAAAATTTAACTTGTAGGTCAGGAAAATTCCCTGACCTGCACTTAGACCTATAGGTCGGGAAAAAATCCCTGACCTGCACAAGGACCTTGGCGAATTGAAACAAAAATAATCATGCAGGAAAAGACTCCTTGCAAGTCGGACTTTAAAGGCTGACATGCAACTTCCTTCTTGCTAAACTACACATCGAACTTTAAAGTCTGACATGCAAGCTAGGAACACTTGCACGTCGGACTTTAAAGTCCGACATGCAAGTGAGGAAAACTTGCACGTCGGACTTTAAAGTCCGACATGCAAGTGAGGTCAAACCCCCTGCAGTTTGGGTTTTAAAGTCCGAATTGCAGGATAAAACAAACTGTAGTTTGGACTTTAAAACCCGAACTGCAGGCTAAAACAAACTGCAGTTCGGACATTAAAACCCGAACTGCAGGCTAAAACAAACTGCAATTCAGACTTTAAAACCTAAACTGCAGGCTAAAACAAACTGCAGCTCGGACTTTAAAACCCGAACTGCAATCTGAGACCACATGCAGTTCGGACTTTAAAGTCCGAACTAAAGGCAAAGATCTCCTGCAGTTTGGACTTTAAAGTCTGAACTACAGGCAAAGAAGCCTGCAAATACAAATTGAACTTTAAAGTCCGAAATGTATTTGGGCAAGAGAAACCTACAGTTCGGACTTTAAAGTCCATACTGCAGGGAAAACTGCAATCTTAAGAAACAAGGAAAACAAAAGATGAAAAGCAAAAGAGGCTAACTGACGGAGTCAATCAACCTTTCCCAGAGGACGTGAGGCACAAAATGGACCAGTTTTGTAGGGTTGCCTCACGATTTTAGCTGCGCTAAAATCGAGGACAACAATCTCTATGTGCCAAAAACCACTTGAAACTCATCACGTGCATCATGCATACATGGCATAATCATCTTCAATAATCATTTGATCATAGATCAACACAACCAATTCACCAAGATCCATCGGTTAGGGTTTGGCATATCAATAGGTAAGGGTTACCGGTTGATCTCCCTGCTTCAATAGTAATACCAATTTTCTTCATTGCTCAACTACTGGTTGTATTACTACATCTCACTACCGGTTGCAATACAACTCCATTATCGGTTACAATTGACTTCAATGACAAAACTTAAACTTCATTAATGTAATCTTCATAAAATGCCAACAATCTCCCCCTTTGGCATTGATGGCAATACAAATATCAATACCCTTTGATTGTGATGAATGAGAGTAATGCACATACACAGGTATAGGAATCCTGGTTTACATTTTTCCATTTACTCTCCTTCAACTGTGTCTCCATGTCTTCAGCTGGTAACTGGCTACAATTCTGCTCCCTATCAATCATACAGTTCTTCTCCCCCTTTGATAACAATACCAAAGTGAGTAAAAAATTCAGTGTCAAACTTCACTATTCTGCAACAAGCTTCTCCCCCTGTGGAGTAGCTCCACTTAACACCAATCCTGCTTGAAGATCTTCAATTAACTTCAGTTGTGATGTCTTCCACATTTGTTCAACTGACCTCATGTAGGGGCACAACCCCTAGTTGACCTCTAAGATACTCAAAAGTAGCCTTAGGCAGAGGTTTAGTAAATATATCCGCTAGTTGTACCTTAGTAGATACATGCTCCAGTAACACATCTTTACTCTCCACTTTCTCTCTCAAGAAATGAAATTTTAGCTCAATATTCTTGGTTGTAGCATGCAACACCGGGTTCTTGGAAATATTTATTGCACTGGTGTTATCACAAAAAATCCTTACCAATTCTGTAATCTTTAACTTAAAACCTTCCAGAATGTGTTTCATCCAGATTGTCTGGGTACAATTCATATACACTGTAACATATTCAACTTCAGCAGTTGACTGTGATATACATCTTTGCTTCTTGCTACTATAAGATACAAGCCTTCCTCCAAGAAATAATGCACCTCCGGTTGTACTCTTCCTATCAACAACATCTCCTGCCCAATCTGCATCTATATAAACTTTCAAATCAAAGTTACCTACATATGGATACCATAATCCATAATCAATAGTACCTTTCAAATATCTGAATATCCTTTTAGTTGCTACCATGTGTGTCTCCTTTGGGTTCTTCTAAAATGTAGCAACTAATCCAACTGCATGAGCAATATTCGGTTTGCTGTGAACAACATAATACATTTTCCCTATCATAGACCTGTACTCCTTTTCATCAACGGTTGTTGCATCATCCTCCTTAGACAGTTTACAACCTGTAACCATTGGTGTTCCAACTGGTTTACAGTCTCCCATTCCTAATGTCTTCAATACCTCTTTCACATACTTGGACTGTGTGATAAAGATACCATTCTTCATCTATTGAATTTGCAATCCTATAAAGAATTTTATCTCTCCTACCAGAGACATATCAAATTCACTTTTCATCTCATTTGCAAAGTCATCACTCATGTCATCATTGCCTCCAAAAATGATATCATCTACAAACACCTCACTAACCAGTATCTTATCTCCTTCGGTCTTGAGATATGTGTTGCTATCTTCACTGGTTCTCTGAAAACCTATCTTCACCAAGTGTGAATGTATTCTTTCATACCATGCTCTCAGTGCTTGCTTCAAACCATATAGTGCCTTGTGTAGTTTACACACCACATCCTTTGCATCAGTCAAAGCATAACCATCTAGCTATTCAATGTAAACTTCCTCTTCCAGTATTCCATTTAGAAATGATGACTTCACATCCATCTGATATAATTTGAATCCCCTATATGCTGCAAATGCAAGTAGAGTCCTAACAGCTTCCAATCTAGCAACTGGTACAAATGTTTTGCCATAGTCTTCTCCTTCTTCCTATGCATAACCTTTGCATACCAATCTGGTTTTGTTTTTGACTACTACTCCATCTTCATTCAGTTTATTTCTAAATACCCATTTAGTACCTATTACATTTTTTTTCATTGGTCTGGGTACTAGGGTCCATGTATTGTTCTTCTCAATCTGGTCAAGCTCTTCTTCCATAGCCTTGATCCAGTGATCATCTCCAAAGGGTTCCTTTGCTGTTCTAGGCTCAATAGTGGAGATCATACAATAATTCTCTCTAATCCTTCTTCTGGTTAACACTCCAGAATCTTTATCTCCAATAATTTGATCAAGATTATGATTGAGTCTAACATACCTTGGAATAACATGATCATGATCCTCAGGTTCTTCTTCCTCACTATCTTCTTCTTCTGCAAACATGTTCTGGTTGAACTGGTACTGCAACATTCATTTCACCAACTTCCGGCTTCACTAGTTCTGGCTCCAAAATCAAAATGTAAGGTTCATCTTCCTTCTTCTCCTCACTGGTTTCTTCTGTATCTTCAAGACACTCATCTACTTGGACATCAACACTTTTAATGATTTTCTTTGTCCATTTGTTGTAACATTTGTAGGCTTTGCTCTTGGTGGAGTAACCAAGAAATACGCCTTCATCACTCTTAGCATAAAACTTACCAATATAGTCACCTCTCTTGATAAAACATTTAATGCCAAAAATCTTAAAGTAACTGACATTAGGCGACCTACCATACTAGTATTCATAAGGAGTTTTATCCTTACCTCTTTTAACCAATATCCAATTCATTGTGTAGACAGTTGTGCTGACAACTTCTCTCGAGAAAGTCTTAGCAACACCTCCTTTTATTAGTATAGTTCTATCAAATTCAACATCTGACTGGTTGTTCCTCTTTGCAATACCATTCTGCTATGGTGTCTTAACTGCAGAAAGTTGCCTCTTAATTCCATTGTCTTCACATTATCTAGTGAATTCCCCTGAAGTAAATTCACCACCTTGATCAGTTCTTAAGCACTTTATCTTCTTTCTACTTTCCTTTTCAACTAAGGCCTTGAATGCCTTAAACTTTCTAAAGGCTTCTATTTTGTCCTTCAAGAATGTGACTCACATCATTCTTGAGCAATCATCAATGAAGATCATAAACTGATCACCTTGAATACTCCTAGTCCTTATTGGTCCACTGAGGTCTATATGAACCAAATCTAGCAAATGCTCTGCTGAGAAATATTTGCTCTTAAAATTTGAGGATGTCATCTTCCCTAACTGACATTCCTAACACAGAGCATTCACCAGTTTGTGCAACTGAGGCAAACCTCTTACCGATTTGGACTTACTGACTTTGATAATGTTATCAAAATTCACATGACAAAATCTTTGATGCCAAAGCCAACTGTCATCTACTTTAGCAATTAAATAATTGTTGACTTTAGGATTTAGGTGAAACAAGTTACCTTTTGTCTATTTGCTGGTTGCAATCAATTCACTTTTGCTCCCATATATTTTGCACATTCCATTCTTGAATTCTAGTGGATAACCTCTGTCATTGAGTTGAGCAACACTCAAAATATTTTGTTTCAATCCTTCAACCCAGTAGACATCATCTGCAATGCTCTTTCCATTAAGAGAAATAGTTCACTTTCCTTTTACCATGCAGGGCGAGTCATTTCCAAATCTCACAACACCTCCATCAAATTCCTTCAAAGTAAGAAACTTACTTCGGTCACCAGTCATGTGGTGTGAACAATTACTATCTATGATCCAATCATCAAAACTATCCATACGAGAGACTAATGCCTTCTGATATGATGTCTCCTCTTTAATGACAATAAAGACAATGTCCTCATTTGCATCTCCCTTAGATTCCTCATCTGTGATTCCTCCATCAACTGCAATGAGGCAATCTCTTTTACCTTTTCCTTTGTACTTCTTATACTTCTCCTGTTTATGCTCATTGTCTCCATTTGGATAGTTAGTTGCAATATATCCAATCTGGTTACATGCAAAACACTTCAAAGGTAACTTACCTATGTACTTACCGATACCTCTAGGTAACCTCTTGGCCAACAGTGCTTCAAGCTCAATCAAACTATCTTCATCATAAACTTCTCTAGTGGATCTAGACTCATGACTATGACTAGCTTCTCTGCTTTTCCTCACCCGTTGATTAGAAACTGAAGCTCTAAATGCAGATTTTGATTTCTGAGCACTACCATCATAACCATTTAATTCAAATGTAGTTAGTTTACCAATGATGAATTCAAGAGTTACCTTTATTATATCAATAGACTTGAGTTCTTGAATGACTGCAACTTGGATAGCGTAGACCGATAGAAGGGTTCTCAACACCTTGCTAACCACTGTGGTATCCTCCACTTTACCACAAATACTTTTGATCTCACCGACTATCTCCTTGATCCTCTGACCATACTGCTGAATATTCTCACCTTTAGCCATCCGTATGTCATCAAATTTACCTCTCAGACTCTCTTCTTTGGCAATCTTAACACACTCATCACCGTTATAGATATCCTCAAGTTTCTTCCACACATCATAAGCAGTCTCCAAACCATGGACATCAACATACTCTAAATTGGACAAGGAACAAATAATGGCCTCCAATGCTTGATTATTCTCTTGTTTCTCCTTCTTTTGATCATCAGACATAATCCCACTAGGCAAGGTATATTTGGTAACGACATGTTCCCAATATTGACTTCCTAGACTCTTGATATAGATCTTCATCCTATCACTCCAGATTATGTATTTTTCCCTATTGAACTTTGGACCTTTTTTCTTCATCATGTTCTTCTAGATCTTTACCTCAAGCTGTTAGGCTTAGACACTAGGGGACCTGAAATGCTCTGATACCAATTGATGATATAATGAATCAATAAGGATCTGAACAAATACTGAGAGGGGGGGGAGGAAGGGGGTGAATCAGTAGATAGAAAACAGACTAAACTTTCATCAAACTCAAACCCAACTTATAAATCAATCACTGAACTAACCGGTTCAACAATGAGTAATAAATTGCAGCTGCATTGCAAAGTTTATCGGTTGACTGGAATACCAAAATAATAGTGAATAGATATGAAACTATTTAACCATTTAACCAAAACATCAAACCACTTTACTAACATTAGTAAAAGCACATTTCAGATCACTTTCAGTCATCTTAGCATATCTAAGTGGTGCAGGAGCACCCTTCCAAACTCTTTCTCTTTCTTGTTTTGTTGGTGTTATGCTTCTTATGAAGCCATTGTACATAAAATAATGAGCCATGTGCTCATAGGTCCTAGTTAGGGTCCTAGAGGAGATCTTAGGGGTCATAAGTCAAGATTGTGATTTTCTTGAAAATGAAGGGTATGTGTGTCCTGGAGGTGTTTAGGGGTCTTTCATATCATGGTGGTATCCTTAGTTTGGCCTATTGTGGGTCTAGGAGTCATGAAGAGCAACATAGGGAAAGTTGCTCAAAAGTTGCATGACAACTTTTAAAAGTTGTCAAGCAACTTTTCCACCATGGTGTCAAAATCCTTAGGTTAGCATGGAAAACCCTAGAATGGGCACACAAATAGAGGTATAGGTAGTATAAGTACTTGCAAACCCTAAATGAATGGGTTGGATGTCAGAGATTGTACGGCCCTAGCAGAAAGATTAGACTACGACTATGAAACTGTTACCAGTCAGTTTGAATGAAGAAAACAAGCAAATTAATGGATTGAGAAATGCCAAAATCTATGTGGAATGTTTTTCCTAGTGTAGATACTTTCATTTCAAGCAATTAGTTTAGGTTTTTATTTGTAGATTGTAAGTGTTTGAAAAAAGTCTGTAAACTATTTTCTTACTGTCCAGTTTTGGATAGGATTGTGTAAATGAAGTCTCAACTCCATTCCCCATTGTGGAAACACCATGAAACCATGGGGAATGAGAGTGAAGACCCTATACTATAGTCCCAAGCAAGCAGGGCCCTTGGAAATGCAAGGAGGCCAAGCAAAGACTCATTCCTAGGCAAGACTGGACAGTGCCCAGTTAGGAATGGTTGTTGGTGCAGAGGTCTTGGAGAGAAAGGTTGATTAGTGGAGAGTGCATCCTTTGGAGGAAGTGTAGAGGGGGTTTGAAGCATCATTGGTGTGAAGGAGGAGCCTCCACCAATGCAAACAAGGTGGCTAAAACTCAAAGTACTCACTGTGACCTAGGCAGACCCTAGAAACCCTCACAAAACCCTTAAAAACCTCAAAATTCGCCCTAGGCACTGTACGGCCACTTGGAGGCCCAAAACCTAGAAAATCCTTGAACCCTTGCCAATTGAATGGCAGTCCATTTTGGGAGTTAGGGTTGTTTGTGCATCATTTGTGAGAGGGAGCCCTAGAAGACTGGTTAGGAGGCCTAATTGGTCTTAATCCTTGTAGCCCTTTTTGAAGGCAAAAACACAAATTTGTGAAATCGGTAAGGGGTTAGAATCTTGAATCCTCTTGGGGGCTCATAAATGGGTGGATAGACCATGAAATAGACCAGAAACAACCTTGCTAAGACCTTGGAAACTGTGGAACAAGCCTTAGCCCTTATTAGCCATAGTAAGGGGTTTTGAGTCTCATGAGTAGGTAAGACCTTAGGAGCAACAAAGCAACTCATTGGTGGGTGGATTGGGCAAGGTCAGGGGATTCCTCAAGTAAAGGAAGTCCTAGCGACCCTAGGGTGTGAGGAGAACACCAAGTGATCCAGGAAAAGGATCCAAGAGCATAGACTAGGCTAGTCTATCCTAAACCCCATCCCATCAGATTGGTATCAGAGAAAGTAAAAGACTTGTTGGACTATGTATGTCTCTATATACTAGTGAATTAGTAGGGGAGAGCAGAATGGTTACTAATGTAGAGCTGGCTAGAGAGGTGGAAGAGCAGAAGGAGAAGAATATACTTCTTGAAGCAGCTATGAGTGAGATAAGGGATAAACTGCAGGAAGTGGTGGATCAGAGGACACATGAACCTTGGGATGAAGACACCAAGGGTAAAGGCAAGATAACTATAGACATAGATGACATAATCCCTGAACCTGATCCCTTGTTCAATGAAGAACCTTTTATGAAGGCTATTAAGGCTTTGAACACCAAAGCTTTTGAGGGATCGCCACATTTCAGTAGGAGAATGGACATAGACACTGTTATGGAATGGATTGAGGGCATGGAAAACCACTTTAAGTGTGAAGGAGTGACAGAGGCTCAGAAGGTTAAAGTTGCCAAATCAAGATTAAGGGGAGCAACTTTGACATGGTGGAAGTACCTGCAAGAAGAAAGGATTAGCATGGGGAAGCTACCTATTGCAAATTGGAAGGCTATGGTGAGTAAGATTAAGGAGAACTACTTACCAGAGGATTATGAAGTCCAAATTCATAAGAAGAGATAAGGATTGAAGCAGAAAGATCTTGATGTAACCTCCTACACCGAAGAGTTTCAAAAACTTTGTCTTAGATCAAAGGTCCAAGAAGATGAATCTATTAAGGTGGCTAGGTATCTAAGCGGCCTAAAGTGGAACATTCAGGAGGAGATAAGCCTATGGAATCCTACTACTATGCAGAAATGTCATCAGCTTGCTATCAAGGTAGAAGAGAGGAACAAAAGGAAAGGAGACTCCAATAACAGGGGTAGAGGTAGAGGTAGAGACCAAGTGAATCACCGAGGTGGTTACCAAAGCAAGACAAATGAGTAGAGAAACCAAGGAGAAGCCAAGTTGACTGAGCATGGTAGTGAAACCAACCCCAGAGGAGGACATTCCAAAGGAAGAGGTGCACAAGGTGGTCCAAATAGGGGTAGAGGTACCGACATAGGTAACTCCTATTTTGCAACTATGAAGTGTTACAATTGTGGACAATTGGGACACCCGACATATAGATGCCCTGACAAGCCTACCTCATCAAACAGTGGAAAGAGGGTTGTTAATGCACAAGAAGACTCTTCAAGTAGCAAGACATCGGATGTGGACCAGATTGAATCAGAAGTTGGTGAGAATCTGATGTTCAATAGGGTTTTGATCAGACAACCGGTTAAGGAGGAACCCAAACATAGGAGAGCATTGTTTAGGGTGAGATGCAAAGTTCTTGGTAAAGTGTGCAAGGTGATAGTTGATACAAGCTCAACTGACAACAACATCTTAGAAGAGGCAGTTAGGAAGTTGAAACTCACAAGAATACCCCACACCAATCCTTACAAAGTGACTTGGTTGAACAAAGGACAACATGTGCTAGTCAATGAGCAGACTTGGGTAGAGTTTTCTATTGGAGGATATAAGGATAAGATCCTTTAATGTGTGTTACCTATGGATGCATGCCACTTATTGCTAGGAAGACCCTGGAAATTTGACAGGAAGGTGATCTATGATGGAGAGGAGAACTCCATATCCTTTAAGAAGGACAACAAGGCCTTCAAGATTCAGTCTTTGACAGAGGATGAAGAGGGCACTTCAAAAACACCAAGTGTTTTAATGGCTACTGGTAAAGAGTTCTTAAATATGCTACATGAGGAGGAGATAGTGAAGTGTGCCATCTTTGTGAAGCCAAAGGAGAAAGCAAACAAGTTGCAGACAGAAACACCCAAGGAGGTGAAGCAAATGTTGCAAGAGTATAAGGATATAGTGAGTGATGGAGCACTTGCAACACTCCCACCAAGAAGGTCTATAAGTCATCAAATAGACTTTGTTCCTGGTGTATCCTTACCTAACAAGGCTGCATATAAGCTCACACCTGATCATAATAAGGAGGTAGCAAGGCAAGTGCAAGAGTTATTGGAACAAGGACTGATTAAGAAGAGCATCAGCCCATGTGCAGTCCCAGTAGTGCTAGCATCAAAAAAATGAGGTAAGTGGAGACTTTGCATTGACTCAAGAGAAATCAATAGGATTACCATAAGGTATAGGTTTCCTATTCCTAGAATAGAGGATTTAATGGACTATTTAGGAGGGGCTATGTATTTTACTAAGGTTGATCTTAAAAGTGGTTATCACCAGATAAGAATTAAGGAGGGTGATGAGTGGAAGTCTGCTTTTAAAACCATAGATGGATTGTATGAATGGCTTGTGATGCCATTTGGGCTTACTAATGCTCCAAGCACCTTCATGAGGTTGATGAATGAAGTGTTGAAGGATTTCACAGGCAGATTTATGGTGGTTTATGTAGATGACATTCTCATCTATAGCAGAACCAAAGAAGAGCACCTTGAGCATTTGAGGTTAGTCTTAGAGAGGTTGCATGAGGAGAAGCTATCCATCAACCTAGAGAAGTGTGACTTCTTGAAGCAAGAGTTGGTTTACCTAGGATTTGTGGTGTCTAAAGGAACCTTGAAGATGGATCCAAGCAAAGTGGAGGCAATCTTGAATTGGCCTGCACCTAAAATAGGGACTGAAGTTAGAAGTTTCCATGGATTAGCTCAATTCTATGGGAAATTTGTGAGGAATTTCAATGGCATATGTGCACCAGTCCTTGACACCATTAAAGGAGGTCTTAAAACTAAGTTTAAATGGACTGAGCAGGCAGACAAAGCATTTCAATTGTTGAAACAGGAAGTAGCCAAGCTCTTTCGATCCACTATAAATAGATTATATTTGTAACAAAAGTTACAAACAACGAGTGCTAATTAGTCCATACCGACGTTATGAATCCCCATAGACCCTATAGATCACAACCTCTATAGGCTAGGAGGCCTTCCTTAGTGGAGCATAACACACCGCATGTATGGCCACTTGATCAGATGCCCTTACTGAAAAATCTCTTGTATAAAAGCCAAAATCCTTCCAGTTATTGATACAGGAGGTCAGACCTCTGATGAGACTCACACACATACTATTCTTAGGAGAGATATGAAGTTTTCCATGAGAATTTTTCATGGGAATTCATGCTTGGTTGTCCCGAAGAAGTGAGTGTCATGGAGTGGAGCCAGTGGGGTCAAGCATCTAAGTATCCGCTTTCAATAACGTAGCACTAGGGAAGCCCACGTGAGATTCAACAACTACTATCCTGGCTTGCCATAGAAATTGTACTTGTCTTTTTAGTTCTATTTTCCAAAAATTATGTCTATTGTGTTTGCAGTAGATTCTCAAAATCAAAACAGAAAAAATCATCCCTTTTGAAAAACAATAAAAAACTGAAAATTTTGCAGATAGACCGCATAATCACACATTTGAAATGCAGAGTCATGCATTTAAAACATTTCGTAGCGCATTTGCAATATCTGTTAGTGCATTTGAAATATCTGTTAGTGCATTTGTCTTATTTAGTGGTGCATTTGAGTAGTCCTATAGCGCATTTGAAAAACATTAGCACATTCACAACATATATTAGCGCTTGTGCATAAAATAGTCACACATTTACAACACAAAGTAGCACATTTGTCAACTCTTGTAGTGCATTCATATAATCCTGTAGCACATTGAAACTAGAGAGCATTTCCACTAGTCACCAGAAAATTTTGAAAACAGATTTGGATACCCATTTTCGAGAAGAGCTCATTTCAATTGTCACATATTTCATAACTAGTCAAACAAACAGGGTTCCTGAGCATTTAGAGCATAAAAGATAGACCACATGTCTTAAGGTTTATACAATTATTCATATCAACAAGTTTTAGATCCAACATTCTAAAGTGCATAATTGCTTATCTTTGATAAATTGAGCTTACAAACATAGTTGCTCATCATGATATATCATCCTTTATCATGAAACTACAAATCTTGATCAAAATAACCTTGTTCTTGGCATTAGATATATCGTTTCTCTTTGAGATTGGTTATATCAAAATTTTATAAAATTTACACACCCATTAGGATCAAAAACTTGCAAATTATCAAAAATACCTATATGACCATTTCGTGTCATCTAAAAAAGAGGAAACTTAGTTATAAAACACTCTTGAAAAAGAGAAGGTTTCTATACATAAACCACAAAATTTTGTTGAAGCATCACATATTCCTACACCATTTTTGTGATTATCTACGTGGTTGTGGAGCAGAGTTTGACGAAGAAACCTTACAAGCACCTGCTTTTCAACAAAGGGACGCTTTATCTCAACATACCAATAGAGGTGGTAAAATCAACTTAGCATATTTACCTGAACAATTTATCACCTATTGAGACACATCTCGAAAACATTCAATGCCAGTTTGGACTAGAGCTCAACACGAGCAATTGAAATGACAACAAGAAATGGAGGAGGAAAATCCTGCTTACCATCAATTTGGATACTCAGATAAAGAAGAGGAAGAAATTAGAGAACCATTAGAGAACTTCATCAAGATCCTAAATTTTACAAAATGATGGAAAGAATGTTAGAAACCAAAAAAAAAACTTCTTGATGTTGGCAAAATCAAGGGCTAAATTGCCTCAAAGTTTTGATCTAGAGTTCCCAAGACAAGATATCGAATTAGGTCATACTCAACACAACAATGATCAAGATGATGAAAACATAAATCGAGTGAATAGTGATACTAGAGGAGATCAGGATGATACAACTAGAAACCATGAGGATACCATAAAGAACCAAGATGAAACAAGAAGAGATCATGGTGATAGAAGAACTCATGATGATACAAGGAGAACCTGTGTTCATAATCCTCTATAAATTCACACTCAACAAATGCAAAATTTGCAACAACAGATACATGATATGAAGAATGGAACAAGTTCTAAAAGATACTCGTTGGAGGATATATGTCCATATCCTTTTGACAAGAGTTTGAACATGATACTGTTCTCACAACATTGTGAGATCCCAAAATATGATGGGAAAATGGATCCTTAAGATCACATTAGGGAATTCTATACCATGAGTATGGAATTTGCGCACAATGAAACTTATCTTATGCATTTATTTCCCAAAAGTTTGAGTGGAAAATTAATGGAATGGTTCTCTAAATTACCACCTTGAATTAGATCATTTGAGGAGCTCGTAAAAAAATTCATCTCACAATACGCATATAACATACAACATGAGATAACAATGTTGGATTTGTGTAACATCAAGCAAAAGAATGGTGAACCTTTCATGGTTTTTCTACAGTGATGGAGATGATTGTTTAATAAGTACCCTAGATCAATGCCAGATCAGGAGAAAATGGACATCTTCATTGATAATCTTACTAGTGAGATGAGTTATAGACTCAAGTTACAATGTTCTCCTAGTTTTGAAAATATGATTGAAAATGGTTTAAAAATAGAGGATGCTATGGTCAAGAAATGAGAGTTCAAATTCTACAAGGAAGGAGGTAATTCCTCTAACAACAACAACAACAACAACAACAAAAACCACAACAATAAAGATAAACCAAAGTTTTAGACAAAGAACATAAATGTTACTAATGGGGGAGTACCTGATAATAATGATGTTAAAACACAACAACATGTTTTCAATCTCTCAAGTCGAGCACCAGTGAATAACCAAGATAACAATAAACATAAGCCTTTCTTTTCCAACACTCACAGAAAGTTTACCAACATTGGGGAACCATTGGAATCGTCTTTAAAAATTTGTCTTGCAAACAAGTTGATCACATTACCAAAAGAAAGAGATTTCAAGCCCAATATTAAGCCTAGTTGGTGGAATGACAACCATTTTTGTGATTTTCATAGGAACAAGGGACATCAAACTAATGATTATCAAAGGCTAAAACATCTTATCCAAGATTTAATTGACAATGAGGTTATCATGGTGGATGGCCATAAAATGAATGAACCACATTTAGCCTTCAAAAATCTCCTCCCTAACTATGAAGAGGGTGGACCTTCAAATACACAAGATGAAAAAGGAAAAGAAAAGGTAAATTATGCTCACACTTACAACAACATGGTAAATGTCATCATTGTTAAGGATAAAATACCCTCAGAACTAGTTCATACCATTACTCAGAGTATGGCTAAGGTAACATTCCTGAGTGTAAAAAATGAGACAACCTCTATCTTGAGGCAGTGTAACTTAGTAGATCAATTGAAGAAAACACCCGCACAAATATCAATCTTAGAGCTCCTAAAAATATCACCTATGCATAAGGATATATTGGAAAAGGCTCTAGTGGAAACAAAGTCTCTAAGTAATTGGATGTTGATCAATTTCAAAACATGGTGGGACATCTCATAGCCCCTCATTGCTTATCATTCATAGAACATGATGATGTATCATTGCAACATCCTCATAATTCTCCTCTCCACATTGAAGTGCTTATTCATAAAATGCGTGTCAAACGCGTTCTCATAGATGGAGGAGCAGGCTTGAATATTTGTGCATTGGGTTTGGTAAAAGCTTTGAGTTTTTCAGAAAATGCAGTGGATCCTAGAAACAAAATAACAATCAAGGCTTATGATGAAGAAGAATGTTCTTCCAAAGGAACAGTGGTTTTACCAATCAAAATAGGACCGGCTCAAAAGGATACAGTTTGTCAAGTCTTGGACCTGAATTTATCCTATAACATTCTTTTGGGCAGGCCATGGATTCATGATATGCAAGCAGTTCCATCAACCTATCATCAATGTGTAAAATTTTCTTATGATGGGCAAGAGATAACAATTACAACAGACTCAAATCAATATTGCAATAATCTTAAGCCAACTCAAGATGCAACAATGCCTTATAACAAAGAAGTAATATCTCCTATTGTGTCATCTCAAGAGACATCATTCACGTCAACCTTAAAGATTTTTGATATAAAGCTAAACTAAATGGTGAAGGAATGGGAAAGTATTCTTTGCAAACTTTACCACTTTCTCCAAAATCTTGTGGAAAACCAACAAGTTCACAATCACAAATCACACATGAATCTCTTGAGAAATTTGATGGAGCATTTGTTAGAGCTAGGACATTATCAGAAGAAGTTCAAGACAAAGACATTCTTAATTGGTTATATAAGGATGAAGAAGATATTAGAGCAACAACTTTAGAGGTCACTATTCCCACATAACAACATGGTAATGGATTTAGAATCATGCAAAGAATGGGATACAAAGGAAAAACCCCTATTGGAAAGCTTCAAGAAGGCATCACATAACCTATCCAACCTCACACACAACAAGCTTATGACAAATCTGGATGTGGGCATGGCCAACATACTCAATCTACACAAAGTCAAGATCACCAATATCATCACCAATGGAAAAAGAAAACAACACAAAGGGAACAATCATCACAAGAATTGACACAACAACAAGTAGCTGAAGAAGCAATCAAAAAACAAAGAGAAAAAGAATATGAACAACAACAAGAATAACTTGCCATTCAAAGGGAAGAGTCTTCTTATGAACATATCCAAAGAGTGCAAGCAAGTATAGAACTTGAATCAAAACAAGCAACATAAATTGTATCAATTATTAGTAAACTCTTCTCACGATATAACATCCCTATTAGATATAATGGCGTAATCCTAGAAAGTGATTCTGAAATAGACTCAAATGAATATGAGTGGGATCCAATCTCACAATCTGATGGAGATACAAAAAGCTTAGGGAATAAGCAAGATGCTACCGAGCATGAAATAACTTCTACCAAACAAAAGGATGAACATGCTAGAAAACAAGAAGAGGAAAACAAGAGAAAACAAAAAGAAGTGATAGAAGCAGTCAATAATAAAAAACAAAATGATATAAAATCTAAATCAATCTCCAATCAACAAGTACCAAATATGGGAAGAAGTCAAGAGGAACTAAAGGAAAGTCAAACAAAAGAAACAATCAGTTTAGAGGAAGCAGAGTATGAAATTGATGGTATGATGAAAGAATAAGTATCTGATAGAATACTGAGAGGGGGGGGGGGGGGTGAATCAGTATATTGAAAAAATGATACAAATTTCCCAAACTCAAACTCAGTCAAACAAAGTAAACATATCTCAGTCAAGATCAATATTCATAGGAATACTTGACTTCAACCAGTTTGACTGTTAAGACAACTTTAACAGTAAACAACTTCAATCTTGTAAACTTCAACAATACTCAAGCATAACTCAACATATTCATCTCTTAATGCTTCTGCATAACATGCCTTATCAAAAATTAATTATATCAACAAATAAAGTCACAACCACAAAAGCATTCACCACTTGACACAAATGTTTATACATTGAAAACCCAAATAGGTAAAAACCACGGTGAGATGGGACTCACAAGGATAGCTATTTGAACTCTTTCGAAGTTTGCCCTATTAGGAGCCAAGCCTATTAAAGCTTTACAATAAGTCCTGTTAAGAACTAATTCCAATTAGGAATCACTCAGTTAAGGGATTTACAAATATGCCTTGGTAGAAGCACAATACCCTGTTAGGAGTAACCTCACTGGAGGATTTAAGAATCGAAGCTAATGGACCACCTTGTTAGAGGATTTAATGAGTAACCAAGCTTATTAGAGCTTACCCGGTTAGAGATTTAACTTCTGTTGTAATTGTTAAAAAACAACAGGTTTTCTTGATCTGTCTAGGTAGCACTATATTTGCTTGATCAGATCCTTCTAAGCTTCAATCTGCCTTTACTCAAAGTGCAGATCCATTCACCGGTTAGGCAACTACACACAACAGGTTTTCTTCCAACCTTTCCAACAACCTTTACAAACAACTTCATCAACCTTAAATAGAAATCAATTAGGTCGGTAACATAACAAAAACCTAATTCTCATCATCGAGATTACAAACAAGTCGGTTCAATCTTGACTATTAGAAATCATGACAATCTCTTCACACTCTTCAAGAAAATTCCAACTGCTCCATGATCACCACTTCATCAGACTTTATAACTCATCACACACTATGCATTAGATGCAATCCACTTTTCTCCTTCCCTAGAAAAGAACAAACGTGCCAAAACAATTTGAATATATCCTCAATCAAATGATCACATGTATCTCCATCATTACCGCTTATCAGATAATAAACCATCAAACTTGGTTGGTTAGGTTTTAACAGCTAATAGGGTTTACCGGTTACATTACATAGAAAGGTTTAACCCTTTACACCGGTTCACTGGTTCATCTCACAAACTTAACATACTGGTTACTAGCCAATATAAAAAATAACAATATCATCAATAACATGAATACCATTTACTAGTTCAATTGACATCAATGACAACATATCATTAATGCACTCTCTATGCAAAATGCCAACAAACTCAAAATGCCAACAAAAATAAGGCAAGAAATGACAAGAAAAGCAGTGGAAGCTACTCAAATATGTCAACTACAAGATAGTAGTGAAACTGACTCAAATGCTGAGATATCTTCTGAAAAGGTGTGTTATTCAAAAGATATACATGTTGATATGATCCATTCATTTGAGGGACAAATGTTAATAAATAGACCACTTGAGGGTGAATCACAAATTACTCATTCTAACTTTGTTAGAGCTAATTGGAGAGCGATCAAGAGAGTATATCTCAAAGAGAGTGAAATCCTTAACTCGACTAATATACCCAAAAAATTTGACAACTATGTGATGACTGTTGAGACCTTTGAGACTGATCAAGCATACAATTTACCCTTAGTCCATCCAGAACTTATTGAATGGGACGATACTAAACTCATGGAAATTGATACCTTCCCAAACAACATGCCATATCTATATACCTTAACACTATTGAACCCATAACACCAAAGAGAGCTTCCACTAGTGAATCAAATAACGCTTCTTCTAGTCAGGAGGGTGCCAAATCTTTTAGTCTCAAAAGTAAAATAATAAAAAGAGGAAGGTCTAATGCTGAAAACCATTTTATGGCAACATTAGATGAGTCAAAAGATAAAATAAAGGGTGTATCTGATGGTGAAAACCTCTTTGAGGCGCCAACAGATGGAAGATTTGACATTCTACCAGAATATTTTCAAGAGAGATCAACTATTTTGATAGAACCTATAGAGGCAGTTAATATTGCTACTCTAGAGAGTCCTAAGATTCTTCATCCAACAACATCCTTATCAGAACAAGAAAGACAAGACTTTACCAAGTTTTTGAAGAAGAGGCAATTCAACTTTGCCTGGTCGTATACTGATATGCCAAGATTTGATCCAGATCTCATTATGCATCATCTCAATGTTTCTTTGGAAACCAAACCAATTAAATAAAAACTCAGAAAGATGCATCCTCATATTGCTCTTCTAGTCAAAGAAGAATTGAAGAAACTATTGGATGTAGGGTTCATATGACCAGTCACATATCCAAAATGGGTGTCAACCATTATGCCTGTATCAAAGCTAGATAAAAGTATCAGAGTGTGTTGGCATATGAACACTCCAATGAGACATTGTATGTGATTGAAGGTTTTGTCATTGATGGCAACCTTGCAATCCTATGGCACCGACAAGACATCATACTGACAAAGCATTACACAGGCAACCTTGCAATCCCATGGCACCAACAAGACATTATACCAGCAAAGCATTACACAGGCAAGACAGTGCACCGACATCAACATATCACTCTACACTGGCACCGACACAAAAGAAAACATGTATACCGGCATAGAGGCCGACATGATTTTTGTTATGTAATATTTTGTTTATTATTGTAAGCCGACTTGGCAAATTGTAAAATGACTCTTGTATATAAAGGAGATCATTGTAGACATTTGAAGAGGTGATGTAAGGAGTATAAAGAAAATTATTAGGTAGATCTAATGTGCGAATTATAGGTCAAGGGTATATGTAAAGAATAGAGTAGGAACCAGTACTGAATCTGGCATTGGAGATGCTATTGTAAAGCAGTACAAGTCATTGGATTAGTATAATCCTTATCGCAAGTCAGTGTGACTTCCCATTGAGCAGTGAGCTCTAGGCAGTTGGCCTTTCTGCATGTGCAGGCCCCTATTGTAAGTAATATTCTCTTATTGGCCAGTGAGTGAATATTGTGGGTCACAAATCCCACCGAGGTTTTTCCCACACCGGGTTTCCTCGTTAAACATCTTGTGTTATGGTGTACTTTTCATGTGGATATTCTTGATTCTGTTTATTGCATTATTTCTTGCATACCGGTACACTGTTATATTATGTTCTGCATGTTTCAACTTAAGAAATTCTTATTACTGGTTAGATACTGATTCACCCCCCCCTCTCAGTATCTGTGGGAACCCTAACAATTGGTATCAAAGCTTGGTCCTCTATTTTCAGAAGCCTAACAACTTGAGGAAGATATTGACACCGGTAAAGATGGAAAATCTGATGAAGCAACTTGAAGGAGCTCTTACAGACTATGATGCAAAGAAATTGAAAAATATCAAACTAGAAGATGATTTGAGAGTAGCTCAGGATATCATTCAGGCACTTCAAGAAAATTTTACTGTTGCAAGAAATAAGAGAAGAGAACTTTGTGAAAAATTGCAAAATGAGAATGATGAAAAGGAATCATTCAATGACATGATAAGCAAGTTGAAACAAGAGATCATGACAACAAAAAATGAAATGCAGGATATGACTATGAGATTTTGCAAAGAGATTGAGGACAGGAAGAAGAATGAAGAAGAATTAACTAGAAGACTAAGTGATGCAGCAAATGAGAGCACAAGACTTAGCTATGAAAATGACATGTTGAAGATAGATCTGATGCATACTTAGAATGACTCAAATGAACTAATGAGACAAAAAGAAATCTTGGAAAGGGAACTGGAAACTGCAAATCAACACAAAGAAAAATTCAAGAAAAGCTCAGAGGAACTTGTTACCTTACTGAAGAATCAAAAACCTAAAGGTGACACTTCTGGAATTGGTTTTGAAGTTGGTGAAAGCTCCGGTACTGCAAATACTCAGGATCATAGCAAACCGGTAAGACAATCTAATGCTTATAAATTCAATGGAAAATGCTTTAACTATAATAAGTATGGTCATAGAGCAAATGAATGTAGATCTAGGAATTATCAGAACATCAATACACCCACCGGTCAATGTTCAAAATGCAACAAAGTTGGTCATAACTCTGAAAACTACAGAATGAATGTGAGATGTTATGTTTGTGGAAGATTTGGACATTTATCAAATCAATGTAGAACACAAACCGACATAGGCTATGGGAAAGCTATTCAGAAGAATAATATAACTTGTTATGCATGTAACAAGATTGGGCATATTGCTAAATTTTGTAGAAGCAAAGGAACACCGATAGACAACAAAAGTTCTAGCTTGAAAGGTAAGGAAAAATTTGAAGAAGTTAAGCAAGAATTCTCAAAACAAAGGATTAGAAAAGTAGATCTAAATATTGGGAATACTTCTCCACCGGTAGAACCAATCAATGCTCCACTGGTAGGACAAAATGATGCTTCACCGACAGGACAGATCAGTGCTCCATCAGCAGGAAGTTCTTCATCTAATTGAAGAAAATTTCCTTGAGGGTTTGGCAATCAAATGACACATATGCTATTTATTGCCTCGGTTAGAGATAAGAAGTTGAAAAATTACTTATTACCAGTAGACAATGTTAAGTGAATACTTAACCGACATACAATAAATGTCGTAGATGGTGAAAAGACATTATAAAAATAAGGTTTTGTCTCCATTTCATTTCACCGTGATTTCAAATTTTCAGAGAGTGTGAAGATTCTGAGCTAAGGCATTCTAAGAAAGAAGCAAGCACACTCCAAGCAATCATCCACCCAAGGCAGAAAAAGGTATTTAATCATGGCATCCACCTCTGCAATTGAATACATAGCAAACCCTACTGTTGTTGAAGTAATCAAAAGACCTAGGCTCGTATTTCAGTTAGTCCCCGAAATAGAAAAGAAGGATGATACCTTAGGTGCTTTTTCTCAAATCCCTAAAGGTTTTGTATATGTTGAAGACCCTAGAATGTACATCCACTACAACATTGAAGAGTAGGAGATGAGGAAATCAAAACCATGTATAAAACTGTAATATGTGATGATACCGACAATGTTAAAGCTGAACACAAGGTTATTGAAACCCTAGGATTCACAAAAATCCTTAGCATTCCTAAATTCCCTAAGGATGTGATTAGGATAGTGTTAAGCAGAGTTCATGGAGAATTTTTCTGGCTAGATGTAATCCATAAGATCACCAAGGAAGCTGTGAAAGCTATCATAGGGTTACTGACCACCGGTAAGAGACCAGACAAAACCAAGAAGGTTCCAAATGACCTAGTTACAAAACTAACAGGTGCAACATTCGATAAGAGATGTCTAAGGATTAATGATGTAAAAGATATCAATGTGAGATTCATAAGTATGATATTAGGTTACAAAGCCACTCATGCTAATAGACTTAACTCAGTTTCAAGTTTATGCATTAAGAGTGCTTATGATATGGTAACAAACAATGCAAAAATTGACATTTGTGAATTGTTAAAGGATGAAGTAATAGACAACCTTGGAAAGATAAAGAAGGACAAGAAAGGAAATTTTAGATTTGGAAATTTGTTAGTATGTCTAATGCTACACATAACAAAATAGGTTCCCGGTATAGGTTATAAAGAACTTGGATATGACATATCGGTAGGAAAACAATTAAATGAACTGTTCAATACCATGGGTGAGAACAAGGAGAACAATATTTATGACTTTTTCCAAGCATTGAAGACCAAAATGAAGCAAAGAATAAGGTTATCTCAGAAAATAGTAGACAAATACAAAGATGATATATGCTTTGTTATTAAGAAAGATGAAATATGGATGGAAGCGGTCATCCCAAGGACAATTTGGGTAATCGAGATGGGCTATGAGATAGATGATCACATAGTTGAAACTTATGCTAAAGCACTTGTAGAAGCCCCCAATGAACCCAAGGAAGAAGTATTTGGTAGTGCTGAGACTATAGAAAGCCAAATACAATCAAAGAAAAGAGTAAAGAAGGTTGAGGCATTTGTAAGGAAAAGATCCAGGCAAGCAAAGGCCATTAAGGAAGATGCACTAAAGAAAACCGACATAACAGAAGATGAGTTGGCAGCTCCACAACTTGAAGCTCATCTACCACTGGTAGGTACTTCTTTGGAAGGTGACATGTCAGCAACTTTTAAAAGAGTTGTTAGAAAAAGAGATCCCTCACCGGCAACCACTCCTTCACCTAGAAGGACAAGGCATAAGCAACAAGCAGTGAGATCTCCGGTTAGAAAGGTCACACCCAAGAAGAAGCTAACACCAAAGAAAAAGAAAAGGAGAAACAGTGACTTGGCACCTCTAGATATATTGTTAAATGAAATAACAGAGGAAGGAAAATTGAAAAACATAAGAAAAATTTATGACACTTTATCTGCTGATGAGAAAGAGCAAGTTGAGGAAAGTGTGATACTGCATATGGACATGTACAAGAAATTTTTGATGGAAGTAGCAAATGAAATTCTTGATGATTTGTACAAAAGACTTGAGGCCAGAAGACAAGCAATGATAGAATTAGATAAGAAAATAAAAATAGAGAAACTACTTGCTATATATCTAGTAAAATCTCCCAAGGAAATTGATGATTTGATTGCTCAGGCAAACCGGTTGGTATTCTCTACTGCACACCAACACATTTCACTGATGGAAGGAAGAGTTACTGAAGTAACAGAGGAAATAGAAGATGGTTGGGACATATTCCTTGTTGACAAAGAAAAACAAGAAGAATATAGGAACCCTAAACCTATAAAGGTATATCAGAAGGACAGAGACAAGGGGAAAGGCAAAGTGGGTGCACCACTAAGCATAAAAGTTAAAGATAACCTACCCCCACCTGTGAAAATTACAACTACTGAAGATCAACTGGTAGCAGAAAGTATGGATGTAGAGGATAGCAATCCTAATTCTGAAGTCCTGTATACTGTAAATGTTGATACCCAAAAGATCAACATAATAGTTGATAAAGATACAACTGACAAGTTAGATATGGCTAAAGAGCCTCCGGTAGCAGGGGAAATAGAGAAATCGACACAAGATACAAAGAAAAAGGTAGAATCTGAGGCACAAACAGAGACAACACAACATTCAAAGAAATCAACAGAGCTAAAGGCTCTAAAACAATAGGTACACAAGGAAACAGTGCCACCGGTAAGTAGTGAAGTAGGAAAACCAGTGCTAAAAGAAATGCAGACACAAACTGACCTGCCAGAGGTCAATAAAAGCATGGTTACTTCCACCGGCACTTAGATTGTTCGATCATCATCAACATTCAAGTCAACAAATGTGACTGAGGTATTATTAGATTCTATAAAGAAAATAACTAACTACAGTTCACAGGCTTATAAGGCAATTGATGATTCTATACCAATTTTGAAGGTAATAGCTCCAAACTGTAACATAGATAATAAAGATTCTTTAGGACAATTGGACACATTTTGAAAATATATTTCTGAAAACATTGAGAAAATAAAGGAAGAATCAGTAAAGGACAAGGTAGAAAAAGAGAAACATAAATTCTTTGATGAGGAAATAAAGAAGTGTAATAGAAATTTTGACACACTTCTACCAGAACTATGTAGTTTGTTGAAAGAATACAAAAATCTGTATAAAGATACATGTAAAACAAACTTTTTGACTGTAGATATTGACAAGAAAATAAGAAAGACACAAAATGAGATAAATAAGCTTGCAGACAATTTTGTCAACTCACCGGATTCATTATCAATTTTTGAAGAGAAGATAGCAAATTTTGAGGAAGAATTGCTCAAACTGGAAAGAGAAAAAGAAAGAATAATAAACAAGGCAAAACATCTGAGGTCTAAACTAAGTCCAAGATTGGACTATTTAGCATCTTTGTGGAAGGAAATTTCAGAGGCACTAATACAGGGAAGCCAAACACCGGCAGAGCATTTGCAACATCTCACCGGTACAGTAAAGAGGACTGAAACAACAATAAAAGATAGTAAAAAGTTTATGGATAGTATAAACTTAATTTTGAGAGATCTTTTTCAGATAATAACTACCCAACTACAAGGTTGAGGGTATGGATAGATGAACCTACAAACTCTACTGACATCTTGACAACCTTTGTCATTGATGCCAAAGGGGGAGTAGTGGGATGAGAAAGTTCAAAATACAGGAATCATATGCTCAGGGGGAGCCCTCATATTTTTGGTAAACATTTTTGGTAACATTTTTGGACTACACATTTTGGATACTTTTTGAAATTTCTCATGAGTGTTGCCATCAATGCCAAAGGGGGAGATTGTTGGCATATGGACACTCCAATGAGACATTGTATGTGATTGAAGGTTTTGTCATTGATGGCAACCTTGCAATCCTATGGCACCGACAAGACATCATACCGGCAGAGCATTACATAGGAAACCTTGCAATCCTATGGCACCGGCAAGACATTATACCGACAAAGCATTACATAGGCAAGACAATGCACCGACATCAACAGATCACTCTACACTGGCACCGACATGGAAGAAAACATGTATACCGGCATAGAGGCCAACAAGATTTTTGTTATGTAATATTTTGTTTATTATTGTAAGCCGACTTGGCAAATTGTAAAATGACTCTTGTATATAAAGGAGATCATTGTAGACATTTGAAGAGGTGATGTAAGGAGTATAAAGAAAATTATTAGGCAGACCTAATGTGAGAATTATAGGTCAAGGGTATATTTAAAGAACAGAGTAGGAATCGCTACTGAATCTGGCATTGGAGATGCTATTGTAAAGAAGTACAAGTCATTGGATTAGTATAATCCTTATTGTAAGTCAGTGTGACTTCCCATTGAGCAGTGAGCTCTAGGCAGTTGGCCTTCCTGCATGTGTAGGCCCCTATTTTAAGTAATATTCTCTTATTTGCCAGTGAGTGAATATTGTGGGTCACAAATCCCATCGAGGTTTTTCCCACACTGGGTTTCATCGTTAAACATCTTGTGTTATGGTGTACTTTTCATGTGGTTATTCTTGATTCTATTTATTGCATTATTTCTTGCATACCGGTACACTGTTATATTATGTTCTGCATGTTTCAACTTAAGAAATTCTTATTACCGGTTAGATACTGATTCAACCCCCCCTCTCAGTATCTGTGGGAACCCTAACAGAGTGTGCATAGATTTTAGGGACTTGAACAAGGCATGCCCGAAGGATGACTTTCCATTACCAAGCATTGATATCATTGTAGATCTCACAATAGGACATCAAATGTTCTCTTTGATGGATGGTTTCTTAGGGTTTAAACAAATTAAGATAGCCCTTGAGGATCAAGAGAAAATAGCTTTCACCTGCCCTTGGGGTACTTTCTATTGGAACGTCATGCCATTTGGGCTCAAGAATGCAGGAGCTACTTACTAGTGAGCTATGCCAACTATTTTTCATGATATGATGCTTACTTTCATGGAAGATTATGTGGATGATACACTAACAAAATTACACAATAGAGAAGAGGATTTGGAGATCTTAGATAAGATTTTTGACAAACTTGAACAATATAAGTTGAGACTAAACTCGAAGAAGTGTGCTTTAGGAGTTAAATTAGGTAAACTCCTAGGGTATATCATATCTGCTTGTGGCATAGAAGTTGATCTAGCGAAAGTACAAGCTATAATAGAAATGGAATCTTCGAAGAATATCAGTCAATTGCATTCTTTGCAAGGGAGATTGCAATAAATTAGAAGATTCATATCTTAGTTAGCTGATCAATGTCATCTTACTCACTTGTTACACAAGAGTATTTCATTCAAATGGGATGATAAATGTGAGCAAGCATTCACGCAAATCAAGGAAAACTTGGTCAATCCACCAGTGCTAGCATCACCAATTAAAGGAAACCCATTATTGCTTTACATCTTAGCTATAGATGTATCATTAGGAGCTCTCTTGGCACAACATGACAATGAAGGGAAAGAAAGAACAATATATTATACCAGTAGGACCCTAGTTGGTTATGAGATAAACTATACAATGGTGGAGAAAACAAGCCTGGCAGTGGTATTCACAACTCAAAAATTAGGATATTATATGCTCACACACTCTGTTAAGCTGATTGCAAAAAATGATCCTCTAAAATATCTGCTCAACAAGGCAACATTAACAGGATGACTAGCTAAATGGGTCATGGTGTTGAGTGAGTTTGACATTGAGTATGTTGATTGAAAGGCTATAAAAGGACAAGTGATTGTAGATCAACTAGCTGAAGTGCCCCTATGCGATGATGCACCTTTACATATTGAGTTCCCTAATGCAGATGTTCTCACTATCAACATGAAGGCTTGGGAGTTTTTCTTTGATGGCTCCTACACACAACATGGATCAGGTGCAGGAATTTTATTCATAACACTTCAGGGTCACACTATTCCTAAGTCATAGAGATTATGCTTTCCATGTACAAAAAATATTGCAGAATATGAGGCACTTATCAATGGGATCAAGAAGGATATTGAATGAAATATCAAAGAGTTACACGTCTATGGATATTCATAGCTAATTATCAACTAGATAAATGATGAATATCAAACCAAGGATGATAAACTGATGCCCTACAAGAAACTGGTTGAAGATTTAAAGAAATACTTTACTAAAATAACATTTGTTCAAATTCCAAGGAATGAGAATAAAGCAGTGGATGCCATGGAAACAATAGCATCTCTGATACAAACTCAAGAGAATCAAGAGCATTATGAATTCCTGGTGGAAGAAATCTTTTATCCTGCCCCTGATTCCCATAATGTCCAAATCATTGGCAATATATCTGAAATCGATGCCTCACTATATAGCTAAATTTATCTATACTTAAAAGACAATATCCTTCCCCCAAACCTATCCCAAAATAAGATTAGGAACTTTATTTGTCAATCAGCCTATTACACCATCATTACTGACATCTTTTATAGATGAGGTCTAGATAACACTCTCCTAAGGTGTCTTGAACGTGAAGAATCCGAAAAAGCTCTAAAAGAAGTCCATGAAGGTATTTGTGGCTGAAGAGGGAAAAACAAATTTGAAAGGTAAACTGATCAAAACATAACGAAATAAACATGCAGAATGCTAAAATATCATTAAAAGACCATTTCACCTTGCTATTTTACCTTCTCCTTCGGATTGAGCTTGATGAAGTGAAGGCGCCCCTTGATAATGATCCACTTGATGTGCTCCTTTGATTGTTGGATGTGGATGGCTCTCCAATATTGTGCACAAATGATTAGGATGAATGATAAGGATGAGATGATCAAGTTGCCAAGATGATTTCCTAGGCTCAAAAGGGCAGCATAAGCTTACTGGATTTCAAAATGTTTTGAATGAAGGGATGGAACCATATTTTATAGGAAGAGGAGAGGAAAACGGATGGCTAGGATGAATTCAAGATGAAGGGCTAAGATTTACTTGTGAGCTCACACAAGCTCCAAGAGAGGGTGTGGAGACCAAGAAATATGCTTTAAAGGCATTTCGTATCTCCACACTCTACAAGATGCATTAGAGGAATTAAAAATTCTCCAAAAATGGATATTATGGGGATTAGAAGAATAAAAAGGAATTAAAAATTCCTTGGGAGAGGGAAATGCCTAGAGGAATGTGAGATTTCGAAAATCTTACATTCATCTAGAAAAAGAGCATTTAAAGCTAGTGGCTGGATGAAAGGACAAAGAGTTGACTTTGTGGCTAATCATGATGATTAGCCATTAACGACTCATTAGGAGGGGGATTAGAGGAAATGTTAGGTGGGATTTATATTTGTAGGAGAATTTGACTAGGAGAGAGAATGAGTGGAGGGAATAAAAAATTAGAAGAATAATGTTAAATGAGTTTAGGGAGTTTCTAGAAGAATTTATTAGGTTGATGATGAATTAAGAAGATGATTTGTAGGAATCATGTAGGTCAACTAATTAATTGAAATTAATTAGCTAAGAGGAAGATTTGTGAGGATTTGATTTTTTAGAAGAATAAAGAAAGGGATTGATTTATTAAATAAATCATATGCTATAGTGACAATATTAATTATATTTAATTAATATTGAGAAGAATTTGAATTAACATAATTAATTAATTAACTATGTGAGGAATTAAAAATAATTAAAATAATTATTTTTAAGTGTCTACATTTTGCCCCTCTTTGAAGCGAGGTGTGATGACACATTGATTCAAAGAATAATCTTGTTTTGATGCTGATATTGGTTTGATAGGATGCCCTAGCTCTTGATTTATAGATTACGGTATGGTGATGCCCCCTCGGGAGATCAATTGAGGTATTTGATCTTTGGAGTTTTGCGAAATTGATAGCCCGATAGATTTGATTTGATTCGATTGATAAGATCTAGATTCAGTCTGGTTTCAAGAAGAATTCATCCTGTATAAGACAAAGATGATCAAAGTGTCTGGTTTCAGGAAGGATTCATCTCGTATAAGACATGATTGATCACAACGTCTGGTTTCAGGAAGGATTCATCCTATATAAGACATGATAAGCATCTGGTTTCAGGAAGGATTCATCCTGTATAAGACATGATCGATCACAACGTCTGGTTTCAAGAAGGATTCATCCTGTATAAGACATGATCGATCACAATGAACATCTAGTTTCAGGAAGGATTCATCCTATATAAGACATGATCAGAGCGTCCGGTTTTAGGAAGGATTCATCCTGTATAAGACATGATCAGATCATCTAGTTTTAGGAAAGATTCATCTTGTATAAGACATGATCAGATCACAACGTCTAGTTTCAGGAAGGATTCATCCTGTATAAGACATGATCAGATCACAATGTCTGGTTTCAGGAAGGATTCATCCTGTATAAGACATGATCAGATCACAACGTCTGGTTTCAGGAAGGATTCATCCTATATAAGACATGGTTAGAATTAGAATTGATTATGTGATGAAAAAAAAGAAAAATAGAGGAAGAAAAATTAGGGTGGAAGGGATAAATGAGGAAGATATATGAAGTAGTCGTGAGGTATTTGGAAAAAAGAATAAGAGATGCGAGACTGCGAAGGAAAATGGGGGCAATTGAGAACTCCATGGGATTATTGAGTTTAGGATTTCATGGAATGATGGTGAGATTTTGTGCACAATAAATGTGGAGAGCCAACCTAGTTTGATGTTGCCCTGAGTGACTTGCACCACTGATTATAGAAATCAGGATGCCATGAGAAGCCCAAGGCATGGACTGACTCTGCAGACAAATGGAAATTTCTTGCACACAACAATGCAAGTGTTAAGAAACACTAATACAAAGTTGTGGGTTCGTGCAAGGAAACCCTCAAACACACTGATACCTCTTGTACACAAGAAGGTAAGTGTTGATAAACACTAGTACCAGGTCGCCAGTTTATACAAGAAGGATCCAAAACATGCCATACCTGGATATGGAAGAACCCAGGCAGTCGTAAATAGTGGCAGTCGTAGGGCAAAAGATGCAAGCCTATATGAAAAGATCTAACAAAATCTAACAAGTCTCTTCCTTGCGACCAAATGATACCTCTTGCCAAGAGTAGAACTAGGATGGACTTGGGATTGTTTCTCAAGACTTCTTGAAGCTTATACAGAGGCATAGAAGCTCAGTTTCACTGGGACATTTCTTGTTCATGACTTAGGCAAAGACTCATCATCATACGCATGTTTTATTGGGAGGCGGAAAAGAAGGAATGTTGTGCATGGGTGGGCTGGATGGCAGATGATTTTTAGTATCGACATGATAGACAGTGGATCCGGTTATTTACCTTGGTGCCTGCACAGAGGTTTTCACCAAGATACTTGCCCATAGTGCCATGAATTGTTTTTCTTTTTTCTTAATTTTTTTGTATCATAAGGTGCCTGTTTGCCAGGTTTGCACCAAAGTGACAATTTTTTCAAGATCTTTTTTTTTTCATTTTTTTATTTTTTTGACAATTTAAGAATTTCTGAGGACTAAGCATAAGACCTTTTGAGGTGCATGATATTCATCAGATCATCCAAAGGATCGCCTTCAGGAGTAGCCAACTGATAAGCTCCTAATCCATATTTCGCTATGATTACATATGGTCCAAGCCAATTAGGCTTGAACTTGCCTTTCTTTTCTCTTTCTTGTAGATTTTTCTAATTCTCCATGAGGACAAGATCACCAACTTGGAATTCTTGGGTTCTGACTTTTTTATGATAACTCATGCGTAGATGGTTTTGAAATACCCGGAGATGATTCAAGGCCTTGAGGCGCCTTTCATCTAACAATTCTAGCTCTTGTAAGCAGGCAATTCTATATTCTTCCTCTGGTAGGATGTTTTGCAGCGATACCCTTAGAGAGTGGATCTCGATCTCAAGGGGAAGGATAGCTTTAGAACCAAATACTAGGGAATAAGGAGTGGCACCTGTGGGGGTGCAGATGGAGGTGCGGTAGGCCCACAATGCAGGATGGATTTGGAGGTGCCAATCACGACCCACTTCATTGACTGTCTTTTTGAGGATTTTTATTAGGGTTTTATTAGAAGCCTCAGCTTGGCCATTGCCTTGGGGATAATATGGAGTGGAGAAGCGATGTTGGATGTTGAATTTTTGGCAGAGTTCTTTGACATCCTAGTTTTTAAATTGTTTACCATTATCTGTGATGATAACTTTTGGGATGCCATATTGACAGATTAGGTAGTTCAAGATGAATTTGGATATTTGCTTGCCGGTGGTGAAAGTAAGAGGGATAGCCTCTACCCACTTGGTGAAGTATTCGGTGGTGGTGATAATGAATTTATGCTCATTGGAAGATGAAGGGTGGATTTTCCCAATGAGATCGAGCCCCCACTGCGAGAAGAGCCATGGTGTAATGAATGGCTGCAATTCTTGTGACGGTGCATGAATCTTGTCACCATGCTGCTGGCAAGGGATGCATTTCTTCACATAGTTGTATGCATCTTCTTCCATTTTAGGCCAATAGTATCCTGTTCTCAAAAGTTTTTTAGCCAATGTGAGTCCACTTGAGTGTGCCCCACAAATGCCCTCATGTACTTCACGTAATGCCCATTCGGCTTCTTGTTTATCTAAACACCTTAGGAAGGAACCATCAAAATACGTTCTGAACAAGGTGTCTACAAGGATGGTGTAACAGGAACATCGGCGGATGAACGTTTGTTGTTGGGTTTTGGTGAGATGTGGGGGAATGGTGTTGTCTTTGAGGAAAGCGAAGGTTTCTTGATACCAAGGGGACTCGGGACCAACGAGAACACACACCATTTCAGACTCTGGTAGGTCGTATGCCAATATAAACAATTGTTCGACCAAGAACTCGCACTTCTGACTGTGTGCTGGCATTTGAAGGAGGGAGCCAATGGTGGCCATTGCATCTGCAGCCCTGTTGTTTGTTCCTGGGATTTGATCAAACTTGATTTC
Source organism: Cryptomeria japonica (assembly GCF_030272615.1). Classification (NCBI taxonomy): domain Eukaryota; kingdom Viridiplantae; phylum Streptophyta; class Pinopsida; order Cupressales; family Cupressaceae; genus Cryptomeria; species Cryptomeria japonica. The sequence goes on along the minus strand of NC_081414.1, from coordinate 230,390,710 downwards.
CGTGAAATGTTGCTTAAGATCTTTAACCATGGTATGGTAGGGAAGGAGTTTATCATCTTTTGTTTGGTATTCATCATTGACTTGTTTTATGACGAGCTAGGAATCACCATAGACTTGTAATTCCTTTATTTTCTAGTGGATAGCCAAGCGTAAACCTATGATGAGGGCCTCGTATTTTGCTATGTTATTAGTACATGCAAAGGCTATCTTGTATGATTTGGGGATGCCATCTCCTTGAGGTGTGACCAATAATATTCCTGCCCCCGATCCATTTTGAGTGTAGGAGCCATCAAAATACAATTTCCATGTGGAGGATGTGGTAACAGTCATAATGAACTCATCTGGTAATTCTGTGAGAAGAGGATGGTCACCTGTAAGTGGAGCTTCAGCCAACTGATCTACAATGACTTGTCCCTTGATTACCTTTCTGTCCACATATTCAATGTCAAACTCGCTTAAGAGCATGACCCATTTGGTGGTTCTGCCAGTGAGAGCAGCTTTGGACAAGAGATATTTAAGTGGATCAATTTTAGCAATTAATTTTGTCTTATTATTTAGCATATAGTGTCGTAGTTTCTGTGTGTTGAACACTAATGCCAAACATGCTCTTTCAATGGGGGTGTAATTGAGTTCATATCCTACCAACGTCCGACTGATGTAGTAAATGGCGTGTTCCTTCCCTTGATCATCTATTTGCGCCAGTAATGCCCCCAATGTCACTGTAGTAGCACATATGTACAAAATGAGGGGTTTTCCAGGGGTAGGTGGCATCAAAACTGGAGGTGATGCTAGATATTCTTTTAATTTTTCAAAGGCCTTTTGATAGAGGCAATCCCATTTGAATTTTGTGTCTTTACGTAACAGGTGTGCAAATGGATAGCACTTGTCGGCTACCTGTGAAATGAAACGCCTAACAGAATGGAGTTTTCCCTGGAGACTGCGTAGTTGTCTAAGAGTTTTTGGCAGAGGCATTTCCATAATAGCTTTTACCTTTGTGGGATCAACCTCGATGCCTCTACGGGAAACAATGAATCCTAGTAGTTTTCCTGATGTGACACCAAACACACACTTTTTGGGATTTAGGTGCAGCTTGTATTTTTCCAATCTTTCGAAGATCTATTTTAGAATAGGGATGTGCTCTTGTCTTGTCTTGGATTTGCCTAGCAGATCATCCACGTAATCCTCCATAATTTGGTGCAAGAGGTCATGAAAAATTGTTGTCATTACTCGTTGATATGTAGCTCTAGCATTTTTAAGGCCAAAAGGCATGACCTGGTAACAGAAAGTACCCCATGGTGTTGTGAATGTGGTTTTATGCTAATCCTCATCTGCTATCCTAATTTGGTTGTATCCAAAAAACCCATCCATTAGCGATAGCATTTCATGTCCTGCTGTAAGATCCACAATCATATCTATGTTTGGGAGTGGGAAATCATCTTTAGGACAAGCTATATTTAGATCTCGGAAATCTATGCAAATGCGGATGCCCCCAGCAGGTTTGTCGACAGGTACAATGTTGGAGACCCATTCAGCGTAGTCTATGGGTTTGATAAATTCTGCGTCTAACAACTTTTGAATTTCTGCCTTGACCAAGAGAGCAATATGCGGGTGCATTTTACGGAGTTTTTGTTTTACAGGTTTTGCATCTGGGTGGATGGTGAGATTGTGAACCACCAAGGTAGGATCCAACCCTAGCATATCGGAATAGGACCATGCAAAATTGATTTTAACCTCTGTAAGGAAGTTGATGAAGTCTTGTTTCTTGATTTCGGTGAGGGATTTGACAATGAGCACATTTTTTGGAATGACTTTGGTGCCCATGTTGATGCTGTCTGTTTCTTCTATCAACAAATTTGATTTGTCTTGTGGAAGGTAACCAATGGTAGGGAGGTCAAATCCCTCATCGTCAAGTGCCTTTTCTAGGTTTTCACTTTCAGATACGCCCTTTGTTTTTATTTCTTGTTCATCCAAAGGCGCCTTAGGGAGGTTTTCACCTAGGAAATCATATCTTTTTCTTTTATCTTTTTTGTGGATAAGGGCATTGACTTGACTACCAAAGTATCCCTTTTCGTGTAGTTGAATACCCTCAATTCTATTACAATCTTCCATATTTTGTGCTTTTAGGAGAGCAATGAGAGCATTATCATCGGCGCAGATATCTAAAGTGGATTTGTCTCGTTGGCCCTAGTCAATGAGTTCAGGATGGACAAGATGTAGCTCATGTGAAGTGGGAGGGGTTACGGGGGTGATGGTATTGATGTAAGCGTCGAAGAAGGTATCTTTCTCATATTCATAAGGCATTTCATGGAATTCCTCTTCGTTGGCGCTTTCGATATTCGAAGAAGGACTAGAAGGGGCACCGGCGATAGTAATCTTAGGCACTGGGGTGTACCCCAAGCCTCTATTGTATCTGTAGGAGATAGGATTTATGGGTTCTTTTCTTCCTTTCTCCTTTGGTCCCAGACCGTGTCCTTTGTAACCCATTTTTTCAACTATCGCAAATGCTTTTGGGTACATTTCTTTGGATATTCTTGTTGGATCATCATCCTCTTCCCGGTACAGCCATGAAGAGATATCTGCTTCAAGGTTCTCATTATCAAGTGGGCCCCATTGCTGGAAGGTGGTGTTTTGGCATTGCATGACTGGTTTTGGGTCCTTTTTTAGCTCTTTTGGTTTGCCAAATGACTTAGGAGAGAGAGGGAGGTTGCCTATTAATAAGACGTCCTCCAATTTGTATTCTCCACAACCATTGTCCAAGATCTTGATTTGATTATTTGGTTGGGATGATGTGGAGGCAACATTTGATGTGTCAGATGGAGGCATTGGCGAAGGTCTATTTAGTGGGCAATGATATGGATGCTTCCCTTCTAATATTTTGCAATATTGAAAAGGTTGGGGATCACCTTTGATAGTGATCACTTTTCCATTATAGGGGAATTTGATGCATTGGTGATAGGTGGAGGGTATGGCTTGCAATGAATGAATCCATGGCCTCCCGAGGAGAATGTTGTAGGGGAGATCAAGATCGAGTACTTGGCAAGGGGTTTCAATTATAATGGGGCCCACTTGAAGAGGTAAGGTGATCACGCCCTTTGAAATTCTTTCTGCATCATCATATGCCTTTATTGTATCCTTGATGTGTCTATCAGATCCTCAGAAAGTCCCAATTGTTTTATCAATTTGTATGTACACAGATTAAGCCCGAATCCACCATCTATTAGGATACGTTTGACCTTGTGCTTGTGGATGAGAGCTTCGATGTGCAAAGGTTTGTTATGGTCCTCATCTGTGGGAGCATCTTTGGAGTTAAATACAATGTGCTGCTAGGCAGCAAGGTTTCCAATGAGGGTTTGAAATTGGGTGGCGTTGATGTTATTAGGAACGCGTGATTGGAGAAGGGCTTGTTCCAAAATTTCTTTATGGACCGGAGAAGTCTTGAGAAGTTCCAAAATGGAGATCTGCGCGAGTGTCTTCCCAAGTTGATCAAGGAGGTCATATCGGCGGGTGGAAGACATGGGTGGGGGGTTTGGTGGGGGAGGAACTCCTTGGATGGTGACTCTTCCTCAACATGTAGTTGCATTACAGTCATTCTAGAAATGGGAGGTGGAAGGCGTGGCACCTTGAATGACTATTCTAACCGGATTTGGTTTGCTTTGGGAAGAAGGAGGATTAACTCCTTGGATGGTTATGACATTGACATGATTGTCTGCAGGTTCAATGCGACTTACTAAAAAATCAAAACTGGTTACGTGATTAGCGTAGTCATAACCCATTGTGTTAGATGATGAGCCTTTTCCTTTATCATGCTTTGGGAAGGGTTCCTAGTACATTTTGAGTTTGCCATTGTTATTACCAGGTTTTGCATTTGCTACCTCAATCTCACCTCTATCAATGAGATCTTGTATGTAGATCTTTAGTTTCATACACTTTCGTGTATCATGTCCCTTGATATGATGGTATTCACAATACTCATTTTCATTATACCATCTTGGTTTAGGTTGATTGGGATCAAATGGGTGAGTGATTGGAAAAACCACTATACCTGCTTGGACAAGTTTTTGAAACACCACTTCAATAGGCTTAGCAAGAGGAGTGAAATCTTTTGGAGTCCTCTTATTCGATCGAGGTGGTCGTCCTTGGATTGAGACATTGTTGTGAGGTTTTTGAGATTGATTTGAATTGTTTTGATTGTTGAATTGATGAATATTGGTGGTGGATTTTGGGGGAGCGGCCACGGTTTGGACCCGCTTTGCATCAGTTACACCATCATTGACCACATTTTTATTTTTAGCTCAAAATTTTGGCTTGTCATTATGATAAGAGGAAGAACTTTGTGATGACTTCTGGTAATGTTTCAAGGTTCCTTCCTCCAACAAGACACATTCGAGGGCGAGACCCTTATCGGTCAATTTTTGGAAGGATTTGATACATTGAGATATTAAAGGTCTTGAAAGTTCAGGCACCAAATTCTTTTGAAATAGTTCAATTTGATGTTGTTTTGGCATGTCCCACTGGAATTTTTTGATAAGATGTCGCCATCTTTGTAGGAAATTGGCAAAGGTTTCTCCAGGCCTTTGTTTTGTATTACATAGGTCCATCATAGAAACATCATTACCCATGTTGTATGCATAGTGGGCCACAAATTTTTCTGCCAAGTCTGGAAAAGAGACAATGGAACCTCGTGGTAAAGATGAGAACCATGCCAGGGCATCTCCTATGAGAATCTTGGGAAAGAGTCTGTGAAGATAAAGGTCACTATAGGAGACTTCTTGGCATAAGATGTGGAATTCTCAGACATGGTCGCGGGGGTCTCCTTTGCCTTCATACTTGGTGAATTTAGGGATCTCAAATCCCGGGGGATACGGTGCAACTGATATAGATGGGTCATAAGGACAAGGGAAAAACTCTTCGAATGAGTAAGCTTTCCTTTTATTAGTCTTTTCTTTCATGTTTTTGATGATATTCTTCATGTCTTGAATTTCCTTGATGAGGTCTTGTTGTGGACTTTGATATTAAAGGATTGTATTTGCCCCAAGAATTGGATAAACCAAAGAAGGTGCACCACCACCAATATATTGATATGATGAGGAGGTGGGAACGTGGGATGTGATGACCGATGTTGCTGGGGTTTGTGTCATAGTTGGTTGCGGTCTGCCAACTGTTGTGACAGGATTGAATGCGGTCTGGATAAAATTTGCGACATTGTTGGGAGAAAGGGAAGTTTGTGGAATAGAAATATGTGGTTGAATAGAAGGAGGCGGTATAGAAGTTTGTTGGAGAATGGATGAGATTGGATTTGATAGTGGTATGGATGGTAAGGAGGAAGAAGGTGGGATGGAGACCGTGGTGGGAGGTATCGCGGGTGGCATTGATTAGGCTTGGATGATTGATGGGGCTGCAATTGATTGAGTTTGAATAGTAGGTGCAACACTTTGTGTGGGAGCGAGGTTTCCTTGTGGTTGTTGGACGAGAGCGAGTCTATTAAATTCAGGTGGAAGTTGAGCTCCATGTTCAAGAAGAGTTTTCAGAAGTGTAGTAGGATTGTGTTTAATAAACTTTTCCATCATCTCTTGGTTATAAGAATCCGTTAGGAAAGTTTGCACTTCTGAACAAAGTTCATCTTGGTTAACCATGTCAAGATTTTGGCTTTGATCTTGATCGCTTGCTTGCCCACTTTGTGTATGATCTTGTGTGGGATCTTCATATAGGACACCAATGTCTGGCATGCCATATTGTTGATCAGCCATCTTTTTCTTTTGGGATCGAGTTGCGACCATACATGATATTTATGATGAAAAGACTTAGGAAAAATGTGATGAAATGACTTAGAAAATTTGTGATGGAAGGATTTTAGAAACTTGTGATGAAAGGACTTAAGAAATTTGAGGATGAAAGGACTTAAGAAATTTGTGATGAAAGGACTTAAGAAATTTGAGGATGAAAGGATTTAAAAAATTTGAGGATAAAAGGACTTAAGAAATTTGAGGATAAAAGGACTTAAGAAATTTGTGATGAAAGGACTTAAGAAATTTGAGGATGAAAGGACTTAAGAAATTTGAGGATGAAAGGACTTCATAAATTTGAGGATGATTGATGAAGAAGGTATGGTAGTGATGATTTAGAAGAAAACTTGATGACTAGGTTGTCTTTGGCATGAACATGAAGGATCTATTTAAAGGGCAAGTTGTATGAAGGGATATGACCACCCTGATTTGGACGATAGTAGGTGTTTCGAAGGACAAACTTGAATGTTAACGTAGAGGATAAACTCTTAGCTTCTCTCTTAGGCTTATGAAAAATGGGACGGACTGAGTTTTGACGCAATTTTGGACTTGGTGTGGGTAATGACTTGGAAAATTTGTTTGTGTCTTGACAAATATTTTTGCAAAGTGTTTGGGGATAGTGATGTGTTTTTAGTCTATTCTTGGAAAGTATGTATCAAACAAAGCAAACATAATGATTAAATGCATATTATCTCAAAGACACTCATGCTCATATACAACATTCTTAAGGCTGGAAAGGACAATAGTCATTGAATCCCAATTGGTTTCCCATCTACGCTTACCTAGAGTGGACACTTAGATGCTTGACCCCATTGGCTCCCCTTCACGACACTCACTTCTCGGGGCAGCCAAGCATCAATTCCCATAAAAACTCCTCATGGCAAACTTTGTGTCTCTACTAAGGGCTGTAAGAATATGGGCCGCTTCAAAGGTCCGACCTCCTACACCAATGAGTAGAGGGTTTTTGGCCACTATGAACAAGGTGTTTAGTAAGTCTTCCCGTTAGGAGCTACCCTTCAAAGTTGCGCAAGCGCAATTGAGGCCTATAGCCCAACAAAGTACCAAGAACTTAGTAGTCACACAAGCATGATTGAGATCTCTAGGATCCTACTAAGCACCCAATGTGAGAGTGAACTCTCATATAGCCCCAACCATTAACCCTTTCATAGTCAATGGCCTATTTATTATAGTGAGTTGGGAATCCCAGGTCCAGGTGTACTCACTTGGGTCGTTCCCCTCTTACCTTCTCAAAGAGCAAGTTGGGAGGGCAGGCCCGCTAGAGGTAAACACACAATCAAACAAGAAAAGGTTGGAGGGTCAGGATTTCTGATCGTCTAGTAAGAAGAGAGCATACTTTCCTACCTTTACGCTTTTCTTAAAGACACATAAGACAATGGTTCATTCCATTTTAATTAATATCTAGGTGCCTAATTTAAATAAATGCACAATATTTGGTTGAATCAGCTAGGCAACCTGCAAAACCACTTGATTAGTAGTTTGAAAAATGGAGTCTTCAAAAAGCGTCCTGCAAAACAACTTGATTAGTAGTTTGGAAAAATATTCAACAAGCATCCTGCAAAAATCAACAAAATGACAAAAATATTAAATTTTTTTTAATTTTTTGGGAATGAATAGAAAACCATGAATAAATTTTTTTTACTAATGACAAATGTGGATTTGAAGAAAGCTTTGATGGGTAAATGGGGTTTGACTAGGTTTTTACCACTTTCCAAGGGATAGGTAAGCGAAAAATGGGGATTTTGGAGGAGAGACTAAGGAATGGGAAAATTTGTCTAAGAGGGACAAAGAAGCAAAAGTTGAAGATGGATAATATGGGAAAAATTTGGAGGTGATTGGATGAAAAGGGAAGAAGTTATGGCAAACCCTAAAAATAGAGAAATATGGGATTTTGGGCTTCAAAAAGTGGATTTTTGAAATAAGGCCTCTAAGGAAGAAAATGTGGAGAATCTGGTGAAGTTTGAAGGGAAATGGAGTCAAGATAAAGAAGATATGGTGAAAAAATAGAAAAATTTTTACTTTTTTTTTTAACCCTAGATTTAACGGAACAGAAACTCTAAATTTAACAAAATAGAAACCCTAAATTTAACAGAACCGAAACCCTAAATTTAACAAAATCGAAACCCTAGATTTAACAGAGCAAACAAAAACCCTAGATTTAACAGAGCAAATAGTCGCACTAAACAAAATAAAATAAAAATGTCAAAGGTCCGGATTTCTGATTGTCTAGATAGACAAGAGCATACTCTCCTACTTTCACACTTTCCTGCAGTCAGACAAATTATGATTAAACAGAGCAGATAACACAAAATGAAAAGAAAATGCAGACTATTGTTAGCGCCTAACAAATTTCAAACATATTAACAAAGCAGACAGTCGCACTAAACAGATAGAAAAGTGCCAAAAATCTGGATTTCTGATTGTCTAGATAGACAAGAGCATACTCTCCTATTTTCACACTTTCTTGCGGTCAGAGCATACAGTTGCGCTAAACAGAATAGAAAAGTGCCAAAGGTCTAGATTTCTGATTGTCTATATAGACAAGAGCATACTCTCCTACTTTCACACATATTATAAATAAATAGAACAGATAACAGAGCTGTCGTTCTGAAATAGAAACAACAAATAAACAGAAAACAGAAAAGTAAAAGAATAAGGAGGAGCTGTCGCGCAGAAATGCAGAGCCGCTATTCTGGAACTTGCGAAAAAGATATATATATATATATATATTTTTTTTCTGCAGTCACACTATTCTGGAACCTGCGTCTCACAACTCACAAAAAACCTAAAAACACAACAACATTAGTTCTTAGGGACATGGGTCCCACCGGGTGTGCCAAAATGAAGAGGGAAAATTAGATTTGAAAGGTAAACTGATCAAAACATAATGAAATAAACATGCAGAATGCTAAAATATCATTAAAAGACCATTTCACCTTGCTATTTTACCTTCTCCTTCGGATTGAGCTTGATGAAGTGAAGGCGCCCCTTGATAATGCTCCACTTGATGTGCTCCTTTGATTGCTGGATATGGATGGCTCTCCAATATTGTGCACAAATGATTAGGATGAATGATAAGGATGAGATGATCAAGTTGCCAAGATGATTTCTTAGGCTCAAAAGGGCAGCATAAGCTTACTGGATTTCAAGATGTTTTGAATGAAGGGATGGAACGCTATTTTATAGGAACAGAAGAGGAAAACAGATGGCTAGGATGAATTCAAGATGAAGGGCTAAGATTTACTTGTGAGCTCACACAAGCTCCAAGAGAGGGTGTGGAGACCAAGACATATACCTTAAAGGCATTTCGTATCTCCACACTCTACAAGATGCATTGGAGGAATTAAAAATTCTCCAAAAATGGATATTATGGGGATTAGAAGAATAAAAAGGAATTAAAAATTCCTTGGGAGAGGGAAATGCCTAGAGGAATGTGAGATTTCAAAAATCTTACATTCATCTAGAAAAAGAACATTTAAAGCTAGTGGCTGGATGAAAGGAAAAAAGAGTTGACTTTGTGGCTAATCATGATGATTAGCCATTAACGACTCATTAGGAGGGGGATTAGAGGAAATGTTAGGTGAGATTTATATTTGTAGGAGAATTTGACTAGGAGAGAAAATGAGTGGAGGGAATAAAAAATTAGAAGAATAATGTTAAATGAGTTTAGGGAGTTTCTAGAAGAATTTATTAGGTTAATGATGAATTAAGAAGATGATTTGTAGGAATCATGTAGGTTAACTAATTAATTGAAATTAATTAGCTAAGAGGAAGATTTGTGAGGATTTGATTTTTTAGAAGAATAAAGAAAGGGATTGATTTATTAAATAAATCATATGCTATAGTGACAATATTAATTATATTTAATTAATATTGAGAAGAATTTTAATTAACATAATTAATTAATTAATTATGTGAGGAATTAAAAATAATTAATTATGTGAGGAATTAAAAATAATTAAAAAAATTATTTTTAAGTGTCTACAGTGGCACACATTCAAGTGGTCTTACATTGGCTAAGAAACTCATTCATTTGGGTTATTATTGGCCCATTATGGAAAGATATTCCTTCACATATATTTAAAACTGCAAACAATGTCAGATTCATGGTAATCTTTTCCATGCACAGACACATGAATTGCATCCTTTGGCACGATCATGGCCATTTTCTCAATGGGGATTGAACCTAGTGGGAAAGATTAATCCTTCATCTTCAAATGGACACAAGTTTATTTTGACTACAACTGAGTACTTCACTAAATGGATTGAAGCAGCGCCTTTAACAATAGTGACATGAAAAAAACTTGCATCCTTCATCCTTAATTACACAATTTGTCGCCATGGCATTCCCATCCCTATTATCACTAATAATGGAAGACCATTTAAAAATCAAGATGTGTAAGAACTATGTGAGTGATTCCAAATCCAACATAGGTTTTCGACACCATACTATTCATAAGGGAATCTTCAAGCAGAGGCATCCAATAAGACAATCCTCAAAATCTTAAAGAAAACAATTAATGAGGTTGGTAGGGACTGGCATTTTCAGTTGAGCTCTATGGGCTTATCGAACTAGCATTCGTACAACAACTAGAAAAACTCCATATTATCTTGTGTATGGATCAGAAGCAATACTACCAATTGAAGTAGAGACCTTCTTTATGTGTGTCATTGAAGGGACTCATTCTAGATGAGGAACGAAGAGTATCAAGGTTGCAAGAGCTTTAATTGCTACAAGAGCATCACCATAATGCATCAGATCACTTAAAACCATATAACCAAAGAATGGAGAGAAGCTATAATCTGATGCAGGAGCATCCCTGGTTGATGAGAAATCTTGCATCAACCAAAAATATTTCCTTTCAGTTTTGCTATTGTTTAGTTCCTTGTGTAGTTTTCTGTATTCTTACCGGTATGTATTGGTAGTTGCTTGTTCTTCATGGCAAATATTGTTTCCAGTTTCCTGGTTGTTTTATATGGTTGATTCCATATTTATAGTTCATTTGGGTTCTTCTCTGGTCAGTTATCACTTTCGGTTGGCTGCTTCTGGGTTGCCGGGACAATTATTGTGCTTACTGGTTGGTTTTCCTTCATTATCGACGCGATTCTTGGTGTGTGGATCCATCTTGGGTCTTGTCCAATGTTCCGTGGTGTGTGGCCAACCTTCCTACCCAAACCGCATCACTTAGTTGTTATTTTTTGGAAGGATTTCTTAAATCTTAGGGCCCATCTAATTACATGTTTTATTTTCCTGCATTAGTGAATGTAATCCTTTGAGGCCGACCCACATATGTTCCAGTAGGTATAAATATGATGTTATATAATCATTTGTAGGGGCATAGGAAGTAGAACGAAGAATAAGGATTGAGATTCGCATGTTGTGATCCAGTTGATTCTTAGAGTCTTGATTGGATTGTATCTAGCTTGAAGCTTGCATGTAATCGGTTGACTACCAAATGTTCTTTGATGATAATATGAGGATTGCCAGATGATTGCGAAAAGTTCTAAGGTTGTAATTTGATCTATTTATGTGAATTTGTTATGTTTCCTTAAGGCTTTCGTTGTGTCTCTCTTTCTGCATAAGACGGTTGACTCTTTTGAGGGATCTTATTGGTTATGGTTGCATTAATTGGTACCAGAGCTGGTTATGGACCAGCAAGTGGAAGAATTGTTTGCGAAAATTGAGGCATTCCTTGAGGTGGATAGATTGCCGATTGGAGGCAGGCTGCATGTGGGTTCAATAGATTGTTGAGGGGAGGCAATTGAAACCAATCGTCAGATCGCTGAGTTGAGGTAGTTTGCTAGAGTGGAAGGAGAGATGTTGCTGAGGAGAACAAACCCCCAGAGGGTAGAACAAATGATGGAAGACTTCAAGAATGAAGTGAGGAATGAAATCCAGAATGCTTTGGTTGGTTTGTGAAGAAACCCTAACTCTTAGGATGAGTATGATGAAGCCAGTGAAGAGCTTGAGGAAGCTAAAGGACCGAAAGATGAGAGAGAGGAAAGATTCCTAAGAGCAGTGGCGCAAGCAAGTAAAATGCATAAATTTGAGGTTTCTAACTTTTCTAGAACACTGAACCCAGAGGATTTGATCGATTGGATTGGAGAGTTGGAGGAATAATTTGAGTTTGAGGATGTCAAGGACCTGCAGAGAGTCTGGTTGGCACATACCAAGTTGAAAGGGCATGTTGACTTGTGGTACAAAAAAGAGTCAGATTTCTCAAGATTGGAAAAGAGAAGAAGAGTTGGAAATTAGAGCTTGTGCATTAAGATATATGGGGACCGACTCAGGTATCATCTCTTGGTGGCTCTAGTTATTATGTTATTTTTTATAGATGATACAACTAGAAAAACACGGGTATATTTCCTAAAACAAAAGTTAGATGTTTTTGAAACGTTTAATAAATGGAAAGATTTGGTTTAGAATGAGACAGGAAAAGGGTTGAAGTGCCTCAAATCTAATAATGGAGGCGAGTATTGCAAAAAAGAATTTGACAATTACTATTATTTCAATGGAATCCGAAGGCAAAAGATGGTTCTAGGAACCCCACAAGAAAATGGTGTGTCTGAGAGAATGAATAGGATAATCATGGAGCATGCTAGGAGCACGAGATTGCATGTTGGACTGCCCCTACATTTCTAGGCAGATGTTGTACATACTGATATTTATTTGATAAACATAAGACCTTCAAACCCTTTGGATGGTGGCATTCCAGAGGAGGCATGGAATGGTAAAAAGGTAAATTATTCTTTTCTGAAAACCTTTGGTTGTGAAGCTTTTGTCCATGTTGATAAAGAAAACAAAACCAATCTTAATGCTAAATCTCAAAAATGTACTTTCATTGGATATGGTATGGATGACTTTGGTTATCAATTATGGGATTTTAAAATTCAGAAAATAATTAAAAGTAGAGATGTTATATTCAATGAGAAGGTCATGTATAAAGAACAGATGCAATAAAAGAAGCATGAACATGTCAAAAAGGAATATCTGGTGCTGGACGAGGTTCCAGAAAATAAAATGCCATTGGTACCTAATGCTCAGCAACAACAAAATATCCCACAAACTCCTGCAAGTGTTAGACATTCTACGAGGTTAAGTAGACCTCCTAAAAGATTTTATCCTTCCTTGTATTCTATTTTATTAATTGATTCTAGTGAACCAGAATGATATGAAGACGAAACGCAGGTGGATGCCAAACAACAGTGGGAGCTAGGCATGGAAGAGGAAATGGATTCCTTGATGAAGAATCAAACCTGGGACTTAGTCCCATTACTTGTAGGAAAAAGAGCCTTGCCAAATAAATGGGTTTACCAGACTCATGGTTAAAGGTTTTGCATAGAAAAAGGGTATAGATTTTGATGAAATATTTTCTCCAGTTATAAAAATGACTTCTATAAGAACTGTTCTAGTTCTTGTGGTTGTAGAAGAATTGCATGTTGAACAACTAGATGTTAAAACAAATTTTCTCCATGGGGATTTGGAGGAAGAAATATACATGCAACAACCACAGGGATATTAGGTCAAAGGTAAGGAGGACTTAGTGTCTAGGTTGAAGAAGAGTTGTATGGCCTGAAGCAAGCACCCCGACAATGGTATTTGAAATTTGATAGTTTCATGGTTGAACAAGGTTACCATAGATGTCACTATGATCATTGTGTTTATTTTAAGAGATTGGATAATGGTAGTTATATTATCATGTTACTTTATGTTGATGACATGCTTGTTGTTGGGTCTAACATGCAACATATAAATGAACTTAAACAGAAATTAGCAAAGTCATTTGCTATGAAGGATTTGGGTGCGGCTAAGCAAATCCTTGGTATGAGGATTTCACGGGACAAGAAAAACAAAACCTTAACTTTGTCCCAAAGTGAGTATATAAAGAAGGCGTTGACCAAATTTAACATGCAAAATGCAAAAATTGTTAGTACACCTTTGGGTCGTTTTAAATTGACTGAGGAGATGTGTCCGAAGATACAGGAAGAGGTAAATAAAATGTCTAACATCCCGTATTCATTAGTTGTTGGTAGTATGATGTATGCGATGGTATGCACAAGCCAGATATTGCACATGCAGTGGGAGTTGTGAGCAGATATATGAGCAATCCAGGAATGGAACATTGGAATGTTGTCAAATGGATTCTTAGGTATTTGAGGGGTACTACTAGCAAGGCACTATGTTTCCAAGGATAAAATGCTTCTCTACATGAATATGTCGACTGTGATCTAGAAGGTGATATTGATACAAGGAGGAGTACTACATGGTATGTTTTTACTGTAGGGGGAACTGCAGTTAGTTAGATTTCTAGACTGCAAAAGGTTATTGCGCTTTCAACCACTAAAGCTGAGTATGTAGCTGCTACTAAAACTAGCAAGGAGATGATTTGGTTACAACATTTTCTAGAGGAGTTGGGCCAGATGCAGGAGGCTATCCCATTGTATACTGATAGCCAGAGTGCCATCCATCTTGCAAAGAATTATGCTCTTCATTCAAGGATGAAACATATTTAGCTCAGGTACCACTTCATACAGTTTGTTTGATAGACTTATAAAGCACTAAGAGGAGGGGGGGGAGCTGAATTAGTGCCAACAAAAACAATACCACTTCAAAAACTGAACGGTAAAGACAGTTAACCAACTTACTTAATACTACGCATGCAATCCAAAATGATATTAAAGCATTCACAACAAGTAAAAATTCCACCATAACACAAGTGTTTATACGTAGAAAACCCAACTGGTAAAAACCATGGTGAGATGGGACTCACAAGTTAACTATCTGCAGTAATAGGTAACTGACTGGTTAAGGTCTATAAAAGTGCTCTGCTAGGAGCGAATCCTGTTAAAGATCCCAAATCCCCATTAGGAGATATACCCTGTTAAAGGTAGTACCCTGTTAAGAGTAACCTCGATAGAGGATTTCAAACCCAAACTAATGGATCACCTGGTTAGAGGATTTGTACAATGAAGCTTGTTAGAGCTTACCCGATTAGGGGATTTGACTATTGTAGTGATTAGAAAACAACAAGTGGTGTGATCTAGAAGTAGCACATATTGCTTGAATAGATCCTCTTCTGCTCACTCAAAAATGCATCACCGACATACTCTACAACGACTTCAGTAAATCACAACAACTTAACACTTCTATCTCACATCATAAAAATAGTTCATCATAATGTCATTATATAGACATTAGAATTCATGTCGACTTAGGTACTTCATCACAATTTACTAGGTGCAGTGTATCTAGACAATCTAACATAGCACATCACATATTTCCACCAAAACTGTCAGTTAGGGATAACTCATCACGATCGGTGATAACTCATCACACAATTAGTGAAATCGGTTGGAACACCGATACCGGTTAAGAGTTAACCTCTTCCAACTCATAGATCGATTGTCCTCCATTTTCTTCCTTATTGATCTCAACTAAATTTCCAAGTTGGCGTCATGCCATTCTTGCATATACAGGTTGTCTACACCATATCGGTTAGACACCCTCAAAACCGATTGAACTTCACTATACATATTATATCAGTTTTGCAATACAAAGGCTTAGGAGTAATACTGGTTTGTCATAACTAAGATGACCATGATAATGTGAACATATGTGTTTGTATACATGTGGCATCAATGATAACACATGAAGTCATCCATTACAATCATCATCAAGCCAACAATCTCCCCCTTTGGCATTGATGGCAACACTTAGAAAATTTTACAACTTTACAACTAAGTGTGCTTACAAAAAATGTACAAACATATTTCTACTCCCCCTTAACAATACATATATAATTTTCACAACACATACATATTTCTACTCCCCCTTTGACAACAATGCCAAATTGAAAAGTAAATTACATATATATTATATCAAAATTTGCATTAAAAACTATATATACAAAAATATAGGAGTTTTATCAAGGAGTGTTCACTGCAATTTTCAAGAAAATGTCAATGAAAGTAATCTTCATCTAAGTAAAATCATTATCCCATGTTTCCAATAATGTTTCAGTGATCTCAATGGTGGTCATAACTTGTACAGCGAATTCTTCCATTGCATCCATTGTGCTCATCTTTGGAGTTGCCAAAACTGCTTCCGCATCCCTGTATGCCCATTGTGAGATGTCCACTTTAGGTTTCAATTGGTTCTTGAGCTCTTTCAAGGATCGAAGTCTCTTAGCCTGTTCACAATCATAAATATCTAACCAATTTTACAAATGATCAACTGATTTGACAAATGCTAAGGCTGAATCCTGTAAAGGTATGTAGGCAGTACATATCCTTTCCAATTCCCATTTTGTCTCTTCTCGCCTCTTCTCTAAATCAGAATAGAAAAATGAAATGTTAGATGTATAGGGCAGTATCCTTCCTCTAGTTTCAATAGTAGTCTTCAAAAGATCTTTATTCAGGGATAAGGCAACCTTTCCCGTGTCAATATATTTCATTATTTGCTTTCCTCTCTTCTTTCTGTAATTATTCTCAACTAAAGTCTGAGTAGCTTCTTCAAGGGACTTCAGTTGGTCAGAAACATTAACAACCAACTGGCCAAGCTTGCCGATAGGAGTTGACAAATTCCCAGTGTCAGTCTCTGGTAGAAGACTTGATAGAATCTCAATGATAGTTTGAATTGTTTCTTCTTCTTTCCTTTGCTCTTTCAATCTTTTCTTTTGAGCTCTAGATTGCATCACTATTGCAATCTCCATGAGTTCAGATGCACTCATATTATCTACATCTATAGGCCCTTTGATGCCTATTGATTCATCCTCATCATCAATTTGCTATTTTACCTTTGCTTTTTCCTTTTCATCAGCTACCTTTTCCTCTGTTTTCTCTTTCACTTTATTCTTTTTCTATTCAGTTTCCTTCACTTCAAACTCTTTCTCGGGTTTCTCTTTCTCTATTTATGGCTTTTCTTGTTTCTCTTGTGTATCTATTGTAACTGGTGGTAGTTGATTTTCCATTTGGTGTTCTTTTTTTGGTGGCAGTTGAATATCCACACTAGGTTCAATGACCAGTGCTTCAACTGCTTCCTGTGTAACAGTAATGACCGGTTGCTGTAAAGGTTCCATAACTGGTTCAATGATATTACCAGTTGTATCAATAGTGTCCTGGATTTCATTAATATAATCTACAAAGACAACCAGTAGAAAGGTAGTGTCATCCTTATGCTTGATAGTATAGACAATATATGGTGTAATAATTTCTTCTTCATCTAACTCTGGTTGAGCTCCAGTCTTTGTTTGATTAGTTTTATGAGACTTCATTTTCTCATGCATCGTTTGAATATTTCTAGCCATCTGATGAGTTTCAACTTCAACAGATTGAACCTTTCCACTCAATAACTTCAATATTCTTGCCTTAGAATGAAATTGTCCTTTGAAATTATCAAGAAATGCTAATAATTCATCTCTAGGTAATTCAGGAAAATATTGAATGAAAATTCTATAAATAATTTCTTGATCTTGTTCAAAAGCCATTTTCCACTTATTTACAAGAATAGAGTACAAAAAATCAGAAATATCCTTTTCAATATCTTGAGGTAACCGATTTTATTGACACAAGTGGTTGATTACCTCTTGAACAATTTGTTGCTTTTGATCATCATCAAATGAACCAAAACATTCTTTCACATTATCAAACCTATTCCTGTTGGTATTTTGATGATGTTTAGTTGTGATTGTCATTGATGGACACACACTTATTTGATGAATGAATTATTCTCAACTGGTAGCTGTTCTAATCAATATTGTATGTATAGCCTTTGTTTGTTGAAGACTATCGATGTTGTACAAAAAATGCTTACCAGTCTTTGTATGACCGAAGACCCCAAGTGGTATGAAGATCTCAAGCTGAACGAAGACCCCGAGCGATAGTTAATCTTTTGATCAAAATGACTATGTTCCAGTTTTCTAGTCTTCACTTGTTAACCGGTGATCGGTATATGTAATTAACCGGTATACATGTAATGTGTGATGATTTACCATCCATCGACACTATGACGATGTTTTTGTGCCGTGTTACCAAATGTGTCTAGATGCATTGTACCTAGGAAATTGTAGTCTAATCTTATTGGACCAACATGAAATCAAGTTCCTATATAAGGACATCATGTCTAGGGTTTTAAATATAGAAGAGAAGTTGTTATGTGCGATAGGTCTGATCAAGAAAAGGTATCTCATGACTAAGATTGAGAGTGAAAAACATAAGAAGAAAATGAGCATGAGATGTCTAAATTAAAGCAAGAAATCAGTACCATTACCGCCTATCTGCAGGAGGGTAAAGAAGAGAAAGAAGAAATGCAAGATGAACTAAATGCAACTATCTTTCAAAATAAAACCTTGATGAAGACCAATGATTCTCTTTCCAAGGAACTTGCTGAGACAAAAGAAATACTTTCTAAGTTCAACCAGAGTGCTGTCAAGTTAGAACAAAAACTGGAATCGGTAAAGCCATCAAAGGATACCACTAGACTTGGTTTCTCTCAATACGAGGAAGGTGAGACCTCTAGAACCAAGAATGATGCACTAAAGAAGCAATCAACACCTAAGAACAACAACGGAAGTAAACATAAGCAAAATTTTAAACCTGTTTTCTTTAACTATCTTAAGGAAGGACATACTACCAATGTATGTAGGAGAAAGCCTTACAATAACTTTCCTTATTTTCAAAACAATTTGGCTAGACCTGGTAGATTTAATGGTCACTGTTATACATGCAACAATTTTGGGCATAGAGCTTTTGAGTGCAGGTCAGTTATGAACAATTCTGGGAATTATCCACCAAGATCCAATGGAGCTATCCCTAAACCTCCTATGAACCGGAACCCAAACATATACAAAATACATGACCACTGGTCAAATTATTGTGAAGTGGCAACCAGTTGGAGAGAAACCTGTCTAATCTATCATGGTAGCGGTCACACTACTGCAACATGCAGAAGGAAGAATGGAAATGTGAACACCGGACCATGGAGAACACCTAGAATGGTATGCTATTACTACAACAAACCGGGACACCCCGCCAGAGCATGTAGATTGAGAAAGAATCCCTCGGGAGACATATTGGTCAACACTGAATGGAAGATTGATGTTGAAACCATTCAGGCAGATATGGACAAAACCTGGAAAAAGAAATCTGAAGAGAAGCCACATGACATACTGGTTTCCACACCAAGTGTGGAAATCCCTGAATCAGTAAACTGAGCTTCAAAAAGCTTAGGGGGAACATATCAGTATAAATATTTAGAAACCCCTGAAGTACATCGATAAAACACTTTTATCGATAGTTGTTACCTGTCAACTAACAGAAGAATTGAAGTGGTAAAAAGTGAAATTAGGGTTTGAATCCTAATAGTGATGCATTTATTATGGTAGGTGGGAGCATGTTTAAAAGTGACTTTTGTCGTCATTTCTACTTACCTAGTTTCTGAGAAACTTTGTTTAAGCTGAGAAGCACAACCGGAGCAATTCATATCACATTCAAAAAGAATTCAGAAAGGAATCTTGCAACCACTTCATACTATCAGTGTGAAAGTCAAAGTGGTAATCAAGCACTTAGAGAAGTGTGTTTTGCTCGTCATTGGAAAACCCTAAGCTCAGAGAATAAAGGTATTTCTCATAGAAACATTCTTATCATTTGGAATCTGTTTGATATGGCATCTGCATCTAATTTTCCCTCTATTTCTACTGAACCCGAAGACACACCTGAGCTTCTTAAGATGAGATATAATGCCCTATCTCAAATTCCCGCCAGAGTCATTGTCGAAGGTGATGTTTCAGGATACATTGATTGCAAACTAGAAGACCTAGGGTCCCTATTAATTCACTCCCAGTTGAGTCTGTCTTGTAGAGAGGATAAAAGATTAAACCTGAATAAAGAATAATAGAGAAGAAGAAATTGCAGAATGCAGTATACTTTCTCAAAGAATTTACTGAGGAACACATCATGATCATCCTTAGTAGGGTTCACGGTGATAAGATGTACCTTGAACAAACTCATGACATTACACTGGAGGCAATTCATGTCATGACCAGATTCTACAATAGTGGGGAAGTGCCCGTTCTTCGAAAAATTCCTAAATCCAAAGTAACAGAGCTCACCGGTTCAGTGAGTGACCAACGAGCAATGAATGTCAACACCATTAGAGATGATTTGGTGAAATATGCATGTATGGTAATTGGATACATAATATTCTATACGAGCATAATGAATTCTGTTCCTTCAGCTGTGGTGCATGCCGCTTACATAATGATGAAGGAAAATCCAGAATGTGATCTATGTACCTATATGCAGAAACAACTCATAGATAACCTAAAGTCGATCAAATCAGATAAAACTCAGAGGTTTAAGTTTGGTCAACTACTTATTGGTTTATTTTTTCTACTTTCAAAGTTACTTTCCTAGAGTCGATGATGTTGAATGGTCAATTGATCGATCGGTTACCAGACAAATAAAGGAGAGTTTGCAAGTAGTAGGAACTACATATTCAGAGACTTTGAATAGGTATTTTGATGAATTCAAACTAAAAATGAACCAGAGAATGAGAATATCAGGTGATTTAGTTAAGAAATATGAACATGACATCTATTTCATCATCAAAATAGATGAATGCATAATGGAAGCAGTCAAACCCAGAAAAAGATGTAGTTGGGCCTATGGGCTATGAGGTGGTAAATGATATATTGACAGGATATGCCTCAACCCTAATAGCTTCACCACTAGAACCCAAAAAGAAGAGGACCGATACTTATTTAGAGAGGATCAAATCTACTGAGGTACCAAAGGAGATAAAGGGTAAAGTAGTACCATCAACATCGACACCGATTACATCTGCTGCTAAACACAAAGTGACTAAAAGGTCACCTGCTAAAAAGAAACTGGAGGCTATTCCGAAAAAAGTGTTCGAACGGACGAGGAAAACTAGGAATAACTCACCAGATCCAAAAGACTTTGAAGTAAAGAAGACAAGGCAATCTACCAAGAAAATAAAGTCAATCGGTAATGTACTAACAGTCTCTGCACCAATAAAATTAGATATGTCTTCTTACAAACCTATGATACACTGTCAAAGGACCATAAAGAATATTAGAAGAAAAGTTCTTGATGATTTAAAAGACTATTTTGATGATTTCAATGATAATGAAAAGGAGGATGTTGAATAAGAACTTATTAAATATATATACATAAATGATTGGTCACCTTCTGAGATTAAATTTGTTACATCTAAATCTTTGTATGATTCTTTGGACAACAAATGGCGCATTGCCATTGAAAAAGAGCAAGACATCAGGGAGAAATTTTTTGCTCAACACTTTCTAGATGTCTCCAATTCAAAATTGTTTGAAATCATTGACAAGAAAAAAGGCATTTTCTTCATGTGAAGAAGAAGACTTCAGCTACTCAAAGGCAAATCTTCTGAAGTGGAAAAAGACACCCATTTGAAGGTGAAAACTATTGTCAAGATGCAAAAAGTACACAAATCTAATTGGTTGGCTGAACAAGAGCCTGATCTATCCACAACCAAACCTGATTTAGTCTTTTATAGTATGGGTGAAAGAATAGCAGAACAAAATGACCTCATTGATGTTGATGCACTAGAAATGGAAGATACCACTCCAGATAAGGAGGAAGCTGAAAATGAAAGATTAGAGAAAGAAAAGGAAGAGAAAGCAGAAAATGAGAAACTTGAAAATGAGAAAACAAAGAAAGAAAATCAAGAGAAAGAGCAAGTGGAGAAAGCGCGACAGGAAAAGAAGAAAAAGGAAGAAGAGGAAAAAAAGAAAAAGGAATAAGAGGAAAAGAAGAAAAAGGAAGAAGAGGAAAAGAAGAAAAAGGAAGAAGAGGAGAAGAAGAAAAAGGAAGAAGAGGAAAAAAGGAAAGAAATAGCGAAAAAGAAGGAAGAGGAGAAACATAGAGAAGAAGAGAGGAAGAAACAAGAGGAGAAGGCTGCCAAGGTAGCTCAAGAAAGAGAAGAAGAGGAGAAGAGAAGACAAGCGAAAGTCTAGGCCAAAGAAGGAGAACAGATTCCTAAGGAAACTGGAGATCAAGCGAAGCAAGTTGATTCCACCAGTTCCACTGATTTGACTCTTTCCTATCTGACTCAATCGGCTGATGAAACTGAGCTACTATGAAGCATTCATTTAGCGCAGGAGAGATTGGAAGAACTAAGGAAAAAGAAAGAGTAGGATGTCATTCAGTTTTCCATTGACAACCTGTCCAATCTAATTCCCGGTACTAATCTCCCCAGTACCGACTCCTCGCTAGCTAAGCTCAAACTACTTTGCACAGTAGTCGATGACCAGGTACAATATTTGGAAGATGTTGCCCAGGCCACTGTAAAGAAAAGCCATGAAAAGGCACTCACAGTTGCCTTAGTACAACACATGAATGATGATCAGGAAAAATTGCTTAAACAAAAAGATGATATAAGTTCAGGTATGGGTGAAGGTCACCTACTCTTGAGTAAAATCTGTCAACCACACCTATTTTGCGAAGATGCTCTGAAACATAAGACACTATTACAAACATAGTTACAAAAGTACATCGACAACTTCAGACTTCCCTATGATATGTTCACAACTGATGGCCACATTGTTCATCAGTATCAGCATCAAATTTCCAAGCTTGACTCAGAGATCTGCATTCAGACTCAAGATTTGCAGGAGCTTCAGTTGCTCTTATTGCCAAAATTGCAGGTTCTTCAGAAATGCTTTTTGAACTTAGAAGCTATCACTGTGACCCAAGTGTTGAACACCATCGATGCGATGGAAGAATTAGCCTTCCAAATGAAGACCGAGAGTGAAATTTCTGCCTCACTTCTTGAGTCGTGGTCCTTAGACATGAAGGACTTCCTACAAAACTTTAAATCTCTTTTTGAAAAGTTTTATTCTTTATTGTCATAAACACATACTTTGTTTTTACATTATGCAAACTGGAAATTTTTTGCATTTACTTTGTCATTGTTAGCAAAGGGGGAGTATTATTATCTATCTTCAAATTATGACGAGTATTTTGCATATACTTGTAATTTTTGCAAAGGGAGTAGTGTATATGCTTAGGGGAAGTAATTTTGCTCATGACACTTTTTTTTGTTTTAACACTTGGATGTCAAAATTTTTTTTCCTAAGTGTTGCCATCAATGCCAAAGGGGGATATTGTTGGTATTTTGATGATGTTTAGTTGTGTTTGTCATTGATGGACACACACTTATTTGATGAATGAATAATTCTCAACAGGTAGCTGTTCTAACCGGTATTGTATGTATAGTCTTTGTTTGATGAAGGCTATCGATGTTGTACAAAAAATGCTTACCAGTATTTGTATGACCAAAGACCCCAAGTGGTATGAAGATCTCAAGCTGAATGAAGACCCCAAGGGATAGTTAATCTTTTGATCAGAATGACTATGTTCCAGTTTTCCAGTCTTCACTTGTTAACCGGTGATCGGTATATGTAATTAACCGGTATACATGTAATGTGTGATGAGTTACCATCCACAGACACTATGGTGATGTTTTTGTGTTGCGTTACCAAATGTGTCTAGATGCACTGTACCTAGGAAATTGTAGTCTAATCTTATTGGACCGACATGAAATCAAGTTCCTATATAAGGACATCATGTCTAGGGTTTTAAATATAGAAGAGAAGTTGTTATGTACGATAGGTCTGATGAAGAAAAGGTATCTCATGACTGAGTTTGAGAGTGTAAAACATAAGAAGACTGAAGTAATGCTTGAATGCATTAACAAGGAATTGTCAAGGATCTAATCAAGCATTCTGTGCTACTATCTAGATCATTCACTTGTTGATTACTAATATCTTCGACAAGTCTGAAACCCTTAACCGGGTAGGCCCAGCCAAGCCTTTTGTAAAACCTCTAACAAGGTGATTCACATTTGTGAATTTGAAATCCTTTAACAAGGTAGTCTTTAACATAACTTATCTCCTAACAGAGATCTAGATTCCTAACAGGATCTGTTTGGTGAAGAACATTGTAAGATCTTAATCGGTCTGGTTACTATTCTGCATATAGTTGACTTGTGAGTTTTACTCACCATGGTTTTTCCCATTTGGGTTTCCATGTCAAAAACATCTTGTGTTATGGTGATTGCACTTCTATGGGTGAATTCTTTATTTGCTATCTGGCTTGTTTTTGTTCTAATCAAGTTATTGTTTAACCTACTTCACCAGTCAATAGTTAAACTGTTTAAGTTTTTATTGAAGTTATTAGGTATACTAATTCACCCCCCCTCTTAGTATTCATCAATTCCTCCTTAATGTTTTTACAGTTCTCTCAAAATCAGTCATAGGTTTGTAAGATAACGCATTAATAGGAATACTTTGCTTTGAAGTGTCTCCTACTGGTTTGGCTTTCTTACCAGAGCCTTTCATCTTCTTTGGTTCCTCTTTAGTGTCAGTATCCTCAGATTCTACTTGAAGAATGAGTTGCCTACCTCTATTCTTCATTGTAGTTTGCTTCTTAGCATATACTTTGGGTGCTGGTTCCTTTTTAACTTGAACACTTCTTGTCACCCTTGTACCAGTGGTCACTGAAGGTGCTTGCTCAACTTTCTTCTTCTTCTCTTTGGTAGTACTAGGTTCAATAGGTGCATTTCTTTCCTCATAAGTTCCCAATATTTTCTTCTTCTTATCCTTGGGAAATTCCAAAAGGTTGTTGGCATATCTGATTAATAAGTCATAGTTGACTTCATAACTCATTTCTTCCATCTCATCTTCCCAGGGTTCTATGGCCTCCATAAGACAAAAGTCTATGGTAAATCTGAAATAGATATCTTTTGCAAATTGTTTCACCACATCTTCAGATAGCCTTAACCTCATGTGCATCTTATTTTGGAATTGATTAAAATATCTGTTCATAGCAGCATAAAATGTGTTCTTTATAGCCTTAATGCTATTCTTGATTTGAGTTGTTACCAGTATGTCCTTTGACCATTGAATGTCACCAATTCTTGGTAGGAAATTCTGAAAAATGGAAGAATAGACCAATCAACAGTTGACCATATTTGAACCTTTGACTATTGTCTTTCTTAACTGATTGCAGGTTCAACATCAATTGGCTCCTTATTGCCTCGCATAAGTAATAATTCATATTCTCAACAATCATCCTATAAGGTGCATGCACAACAACAGATGGCACATTGTTCATCCTGTTGGAATAAAATATCCTATAACCAATGACCATAGTTGCAAGTCTAACTACTGGGTCTTTAATGTTGTTGAATTAAAATGCATGATCGTCAGAGGTGGTCTGAGTTAGTGCAATCACACTCTTTTGAAATTTTCCTCAGCTTTGGAACTTCACTGGTTTGCCAAAAACCAGTCACTACATAAATTGCTTCCTTCATGAGTGTGTGCGACCTGTCAAGATACATATTTTCTCCATGCACATGACTAATAATTATCTTAACATGCTCTTCTTCAAAATCTTCAAGGAAATATGCCGCATTGTGAAAACCCTTTTCATAAACCCTAATGAACTCGGTTTGATTTTCCCGCTTTTATCACATAAAGATTTGAGTTGAGAATAAATTGATAGTGATCCTAAATCCTCAATTTTATAGTCAATATAACTGAATAAATCACCTTTGATCATAACACCATCAGGAACTTGAGACAATGCATTATATGATACTATTTTGTCTGATTCCATAGACTCCTTAGGCTCAACAATAATCATAAGTCTCTCTGCTTGCTTAAACGATGATGCCATTCTAGATAAACTTAATTTGAGAGAGATTAACAAAAGAATACCTTCATTCCTTCACGCTGGAAAGGTTTCTGGTTGATCTCTCGAATGTACACCCGTTTCACCTTTACTAATCTTTGAATCTGATTCAATATTTCGATTCGAAACATAAATCCTTCTACAATCAGCTAGCAATTCTCTTTTTTTGCTCTGCAGGTGCTCAAAAACTCTCCTTCAAATGCAATTAGGGTAAAAATAACATAGTGAAACTTGCTTTTATAAATTTACCCACTACATTTATTAATCAACCGATAGGATAACAAACCCTAATATACCACTTAACAAAACTTCCCAATACTGACAGGTATATAACCGGTTGACAATCTTTTAAAAAATTGATAGACAATGATATCAAGAATTCTCACAAAACAACTCAAAATGAAAAATTATCTTACCACACATTCTTCAAGGGGTTCGAAAGTAGATTTACCACTATGATCCCCTTAGGCCTGTTTGAAAGGCTTAATTCACCGGTGTAGGATTCTTCACACTAGGTGAAGGGATAGATTCTTCTGCAGGCTTGTCCTCACTCTTCTTCTTTTAGATTATGTTCATCTCCTCTCTGGTTTCCTCAACATTGACCTTCTGCTTACCTTTTTGATCTTCAAAGTGGTTAACTGGTTTGTTCTTCCTGGTTCTACAAAACTTTGCCATGTGTCCTGGTTTCTGACAATGATAACAAGCTATCTTAGATGATCTCCAATGTATTTCATTACCCCTTCTAGTTCTCCTTCTGTGGTTCATAGCCAAATGTCCATAATTATTACAAATGGTGCAAATCATATTTGTTACCTTTTCCATGTCATATGGACTAAACCGGTTGACATAGGGTTTCTACTAGTTCATGTTTCTCCGGTTGTCATAGGTTCTTCTCCAGTCACCATTAGGTCTTGGATTCATGTGAGGTGCCTGATTGTTTTCTCCATATCTGCATTCAACTAATCTATGTCCATACATGTTGCATGTGAAGCAATGACCTTCAAATCTTCTAGACACATACCTAGCATTTGCATTATAGCCTGTATTCACATTAGGTCTGCTTCTACACATATTAGCAGTATGTCCAGGCTTGTGACAGATAAAGCAAATGGGTTTAAAAACTTTCTTACCAGTAGACTTGTTAGCCTCAGGAGCAGTTTTACCTTTGTGCATGTTGATCTTGTTACCGAAAAATTCTCCTTTCTCAGATGTATTGAAACCTAGTCCAAATGTGTCAATTTTCATCCTTTGAGATTGGATCTACTCATCTAGCATAGTAGAACTCTTATTGAACTTTTTAAGCTTCCCATTAGCCTCAATGAGCTCTCTGGTAAGATCTTCATCATGTTTAGTCAAAGTCTCTCTTAGAGATGTTTCCATTTCAAGCTCTATCTGCAATGCTTCTTTCTCTTCCTTCTCTTCATGCCAATGCTCATGCAAAGTTGCATTCTCTTGTTTGATCTTAGCAATCTCATGATCTCTTTCTTTGATTAGGTCTTCAGCTGCCCTTCTTGCTTCAAGCTCTTGGCTAATATAGATTGTTAAGGCTTCTAGCTCTCTCCTTAGATTTAGCTTTTCACCATTCAGTTTTTCAACCTCTTCAACCAATGCATCAATGTTGGCTTCATCTGAAGAACTATTGTTAGATATCTCCAATAGTTGCTCAGTCATCTCTCTCCTTTTGACTTGTGAAGCCTTAAATCTGACCCTTAGGGTTTCAATCTCTTCCTTGGTTCCATCAAGCACTCTAGCCATTTGTAAATAACTCATATCCCCCATGGTGGCTTTAGGGTTTCCTTCCAAGAGATTAGGCCTCAAGGAAGTTTGCCTTTGATACCAATTGATAGACTTATAAAGAACTAAGAGGCGGGGGGGTGAATTAGTGCTAGCAAAAACAATACCACTTCAAGCACTGCCTGATAAAGACAGTTAACTAAATTACTTAATACTATGCATGCAATCCAAAATGATATTAAAGCATCCACAAGAAGTAAAACATCCACCATAAGACATGTGTTTATACGTGGAAAACCCAACTAGGAAAAACCACGGTGTGATGGGACTCACAAGTTAACTATCTACAGTAATAGGTAATTGACCAGTTAAGGTCTACAAAAGTGCTCTGCTAGGAGCGAATCCTGTTAAAGATCCCAAAGCCCTGTTAGGAGCTATACCCTGTTAAGAGTAACCTCGGTAGAAGATTTCAAACCCAAACTAATGGATCACCTGGTTAGAGGATTTTTACAATGAAGATTGTTAGAGCTTACCCGGTTAGGGGATTTGACTGTTGTAGTGATTAGAAAACAACAGGTGGTGTGATCTAGAAGTAGCACATTTTGCTTGAATAGATCCTCTTCTGCTCACTCAAAAATGCATCACCGACATAATCTGCAATGACTTCAGGAAATTGCAACAACTCAACACTTCTATCTCGCATCATAAAAATAATTCATCATAATGTCATTATATAGACAATAGAATTCATGTTGTCTTAGGAACTTCATCACAATTTCCTAGGTGCACTGTATCCAGACAATATAACATAACACATCACATATTGCTGCCAAAACTATCGGTTAGAGATAACTCATCACAACCGGTGATAACTCATCACACAATCAGTGAAATCGGTTGGAACACCAATACCGGTTAAGAGTTAACCTCTTCCAACTCATAGATTTATTGTCCTCCATTTTCTTCTTTGTTGATCTCTGTTGAATCTCCAAGTTGGTGTCATGCCATTCCTACATATACCGGTTAGACACCCTCAAAACCGATTGAACTTCACTATACATATAATACCAGTTTTGCAATACAAAGACTTAGGAGTAATACTAGTTTGTCATAACTAAGATGATTATGACAATGTAAACATATGTGCGTGTATACATGTGCCATCAATGGAAACACATGAAGTCATCCATTACAATCATCATCAAGCCAACACTGTTTTGGAGGATGACCAGTTACGACTTGAGAAGATTCATACAAGTGATAAGCCTGCAGATATGTTCATGAAGGTAGTCCCATGATAGAAAATGATTTCCTCCTTAGTTTCTCTTGGCCTTCTTGACTAAAAATTGTGGAATTAAGGAAAAACTAAGTCCAAGAGTTTTATACAGTGGGAGCTGCAAATTTAGCAGTATCGTCCAGAATCAGTCTCCAAGTGGGAGATTATTTGGTGTGGAGGCTGATCAGTCTCCAAGTGGGAGATTGTTGATATGTGATGACTGATCAGGAAAGTACTGTACACTCATCATGTATTGAAAAAACCAACATTGTAAGAAAACCCTATAAATAATCGACTTTTAGTTTTGCCCTAAAAATCGCTTATTATAAGCGGCTGGAATGTAAAGGCATTGTAATGATGTTGTACTAATTTACTAGATAATAAAAAAAGATTGGACAACTGTGTTTAGTAGATGTAGCCCATCTTGGGTGAACCATGTTAAATCTCTGTGTTATCTGTGTGATGCATTTTTCTTCATCTTTTGTGTTTGTATATGCATATAATTGTTAATTTGTATTTGCTTTGGATCTGCCTAAACCCTAACAAGTGGTATCAGAGCTTGGTCATAGGTTCAAACCCCTCGCTTGCGCTAGGGGGGGTTGTTGCAAGTTGTGTACCCTTGGTCTCCTTGTGTTGTGTAACATAACGCTCATGTTTGTGACATGGCTTAACCAACTCCTATGGATTCTACAAGTCTAGTGGTTGTATCAGACATTAATAGGTTGATCTTTTGGTGCAATGACAACCGCACTTGTAATAGAATTGAAGATCAAGTAATCTATCAATTGAGGATAAAGAAAATTCCTCTCTATCAATTTCAGCAGTCACAAGCAAGCTGAATTATTTGATGACCTCATTAGTATCAAGAAATTTTTCATTTTCATCAAGGAAAGCACACAAAATCTTTGAAATTTTATCAACAATTTATTTCTTCTTGTCAGCACATTCTTTATGGGCTTTTCTCACGTCCTTGAATAAGTGCTCTACAATGTTTATTTGATGTTCCAATGCCTCTCGTTGTTCAACATACTTACAACATGAAGAAATAACACCATTTTGTATGAGATCATCTAGATCAACATCTTCAAGTTTCAACCACGCCTCAAAGTATTTCTCTTATGATTCAAGTTCTTGGGAGAAAGATCCTATGGTGTTGTCTACTTATGTCTTTACAACATCAAGATTATTAACAATGGTGAAAGTTTTACTTAAGAACCATGTACCTCGACTTAGCATTCGATCTATCCATTCTCCCATAGCTCTACTTTGTGATGCTGCTTGTTCAACTCTTTGCACAACCTGTTCAACTAGTGATGAAGTCACTGGTTCGATAAATCCTAAGGACTTGCTCACTTTGATGAGTATTGAGGTAAGTTGTTCAACTCATGTCTTGAGTTAATTATTGTTAACCTTATCTTCATCATATTTGAAACAAGAGCCTCTAGAGTTGACTCAGCATTTTGTGCAGTAGAATCATGAGTTTTCTTTCCCAACTTGATCCTTTTGATGACATAATCTGAATCTTGGATCTTGTCAATATCTATATTTGGAGGAGGAATAGAAACCTTGGCATACTTATTCCTTGCTCTGTCAACCTTCACCCTTGACAAGGTCTTAGCCTTCTTAGTGGTCTTGGGTTTAATAGGAACAAGTTGACTGAAATCAAATTCATTAAGAGACACCACCCGCTTATTTATTTTACTATCATTAGAAAATAACCATGGTGGCAAAGTTGAATCATCATCCTCACCTACCACTACATCTTGAGAAGGATTTATTGAACCTTGAACAATGGTAGTTACAATAGGTGAGGTCATAGTAACAACATTGGTAGGATTTTCAAGAGATGAATCAATTATCTTAGGAGAAATCTCTCTCATAAACTTATCAAAGTCATCTAACATAGAGACAGATACCTCAAACAAATTGGGAAAAGTGGAGAAAAAATTATCAATGTTATCATGAGGGGTATCCAGGGCAGACTCACTAGCATTTGTAGAAGAGACATGAACAACATTGCTAGGAGAAATACAAGAGACAACTGGAGGCTCTGAATCAAAAGTAGAAATAGGAACTTGCATCATAGATGAAGAAAGAGATACGCGGGGCAAGGAATTATTTTCTTGTGGTATACCTTCTTCATCATTTTCTCCTTTATCTTGATCACCTTCTTGATCATCTCTCAATTGATCAATATCAATAGGTTCTTCATTAGGATGCTCACTTTCCAATTGTTCATCTGGTATCTCAAACTCCTATGTGTCATGAACATTAGAGGTCGATGGCTCTCCTTGGGTTTTTCCTTTCTTGGTTCCAATTGTGAACTTCAATTTGGGAGCCTTTGCAAGAGTGGTAGGATCCTATTTGTTCTTGGTTTTGATTTTTGACCTCTTTCCAATAGGCCCAACTGTGTCATCATTAGAGCTAGACGAGAAGGGTTTCAATTGAATTCCCTTGCTTGAAAGCCATGTATTTGTATTTGCGAGAATAATTTGAAACCTGTATCTAATTGAAGTTGATTCTTTCTACGACCATTGAATCAAAGGAAAAGGAGTAGAGAAGACCTTCTTATCAACATAGGTAAGGTCCAAGACATTACCATCCTCTTCTAGCAAGGTCAAACTCTCAAATTTGATCAACCATCAACCGACAATAATCAAGATTTCTTATGTCATTCACGGTCTTGCAATCAGCCCAAACATCCTCAATACAATGAACATGAATATAAGCCTTTTTCAATTTATTCCTCATTCCCCTATAAACAAAATCTTTCCTTGCCTTGAAAGACATCATAGTAACTCTTCTCATCTATTCCTCCATTGCTCTAGCTTGGAAGATCGAGTCGATATAATATTTACCAATGGTAAAAGTAAACTTCAAACCTATTTTATGGGAACCTGGTTGGGCCTCATGGACTGCCAACATTTGATGGGCCAACACCATCAAAACAATTTTGTCTGAAGGATATCTTGGGAGCATGAAAGAGTCACCATTGAATCATCCAACCTTGAGATATGTGAAGGTAGGGAATTGAAGGAACATACATCCATATCCACTTACTACCTCCCAGGCATGATCTAATACTCTTCTATTGTACAAATTCTTATTCAACATACACATGCAATATCCAAAGAAAACATCATTCAGCCTTCAAAAATGATTGAGACTATTCTTTAGTATCAATTGGGAGTAATATTCATGCACAACTTGCCTTCTATCACTAGTTGTAGATAGACTTGGAAAATGTCTCATTGAAGCTACAACGTATATCAAGTAGGAGGTCATGTAGAACTTAAGAGTGGTAGGCACCTTGGTAATTTTCTCACAAATGGCATCACAGATTTGTTTCCCCCATAATATCTTCTCCTTATTCTTTCTAATAACATGGATGTATCGATACATATATTTATAGAAAGTGTTGGAGGTGGGAATTCCTTTCACTCTACTCAGGAGAGTTATCAAATCATTGACTTCTTCAATAAAGTCACTTCTTGGAAGACTCTTCGGTCATCTGGCAATAGTAGGCCTCGGGGTCTTGAACAAGTTATCATTCATGCTTCGCCTACACTTGTTAGAATTTCTATCATAGCAGGCTAGAGCTGATTGAATAGTGATGTTTGAGTATTTCTCAATGCTAGGACACTTGAAGATGGTGTTGAAGAAATACTCATCAAGCCTAATTAATTTCATTCCAGTTTCATCTTTTATACTTTTGCTAACCTGATCAAAGTGACTCGCAACTGTCATGATGAACTTAGGGTCTTGAGAAGACATAGGGAAAGATACAACTAAATGGATGCTAGTGTTAATGATAGATTCTATTTCTATGCTTGAATGTCATGTGTTATTAAGCTAATTATTGACGGGCATTTTGACACACCCACCAACAGCCAGGTAGTTTATGCAAACACTCACCACCTCTCCTGAAAAGTAACGGGTTCAGAAGAACTCACTACCCCAAGGTCTTTGTAGTCGGGTCTCGATGATGATGATAACTCAATGGCTAATGTGGTTATACCTATAAAGGGGCCTCCTGGTTAGAACTAAATCTTGCTAGTTTACAAACAATTGTACTTCCCTTTTTTTTGTATTTTATGATTTAAGACTCTCTAGGGAAATAAAATGTGAAGCGTAAGGGAAACAAGAAAATAATAATGAAAATCAATACAATGACAACTCAATAAACTATTCAATTAGTTCCCTGCAATTTGAGCAATTATCAAATATTATCCAAGTTAGCATTCAACAACGGACTTCCATAAAACTTGCAAAATCATCAATTTCACAAATCTGTGGACATAGAATCATCAACAATATGGCCTATCACAGTAATTCCCATACACCACTGACATGTGCAATATGGTTCATATCATCATAGACAAAAAGATTACCACGTTGCTAACTCAAAATAATAGACGTTACCAATTACACAGAACAATTTGGTAGAATATAGATGTAAATCAGGCAATTTACAAGTTGCTTTTCATATTAATCTCCATGAATGTATAGCAAAAATAACTCAAACTTCTTAACAATCTACAAAAATATCTAAAATATCTAAGTGGGCCACAAATCATCAATTTGGGGACCCCTACAAATGAATTCAACTTCTCAATTTATAGAAGTTTTTTCACCCCATTATTTAGGAAATAATTCCACCCTCAATTAAGAACTAAAAATTAGGAGTCGCAATTAACTTGCAAGTTTCTGCCTGGACACTCCACTTAACAACTACAAAACGGACACTGCATGAGCACTATGAAGACCATGCTGGGTGAGCCACATTTTTGTAATCATGCAAGATTTTCAAAATTGGAACTCTGAGTAAGAAGAGCAGTTTCAAAATAAAAAAAAAAGCTTTGCTATCTTTAGCAATTGTGTGCCTAGCTTTTTTTTTTAATTTCTTGGTAAATGAATTATAATTTTCAATTATGCATGCAACTGCTTGAACTGGCGGATTAGCTACATGCTTAATTCTAAATTTATACTTCTTCAAAGTCTCCTCTGCATGTACTCCTTGTTCCTCTAATTCCTTTACCGTGTTCGCCACCTCCTGACACTGAGTAATCAGCTGTGTGTATCTATCCATAAGGGCAACATCGAACTCAGCAACAGGTCCTAAGTTTTGTGCCTCATATGCATCCCATTGATTCAAAACTTGTTGCTGGTCCATCATTCCAGTATCAACCATTCTGAGGCCAAAAGGCCCTAGTATATTCGTTACAAAATCTTCATATGAAAAAATCTCTCTGAGAA
Organism: Cryptomeria japonica; assembly: GCF_030272615.1. NCBI lineage: Eukaryota > Viridiplantae > Streptophyta > Pinopsida > Cupressales > Cupressaceae > Cryptomeria > Cryptomeria japonica. Next base: position 230,356,891 of record NC_081414.1, on the reverse strand, counting down.
GAGGGTCTCGAATATTAGTCATGTCCTTGACATATTACTGATACATCTCTATCTTCATCTCCAAAATGTATATATAGGACTGTAAATTCTCACAACTATCTCCTCCTAAGAGATCTTCTTTTATTATTAGCTCCTCTCCTAACCGTAGTATCTTTTTCAAAATTCGGAGCTGTTTATTAAAGCTGTTTTCCTTCCATTCCCAGTGTGTGGAATAGGTTGCCAAATCTCCACCTGCCTGTACCGCTTTATAGTATGTTTCCATTGTGTCTTGTAGAAACAACCTAATTTTGGCTACTTTCATTTGAGTCCAAGACTTAGCGGCCGCAGCTACTCGTCTCACCTCTAATAGTGCCTTTACATCTCCTTCTAGTAAGGATAAGGTTGAAGGAAGGTCACCTATCCTACATGAGTCCAAAGGTTGCACATTTCTACCAAGAGATGTTTATACTACCCAAGCTACACTTTAAGTTCTACATTTGAACTATGCTCCTTTTCCACGGGCCCTCTGACAACGCTTGTGGCTAGTTCCAAGGTATCTAACTCTCCCCACTTGGTCTGCTTACCTAGGTTTACCTGTGATACTTGGTATTTGGGAGAAGTTTGTCCTTCGGCCTACGATGGAACCGCCACATCTGCAATCACTTCATCGGAACTAGTTTTCGACACGTGGTGAACCGTCTTCAACTTCTTAATCTTTGGTGGTTCCTCGGTGATTGATTTTTGTAGAGTAACCTTGAGAAGCTCTTCTTTTCTCTTTTTCATCTCAAAGGTAAACTCTAAGCATTCTGGTATATCTTTAGCTTTGTCCCCTTAATGTGATACAATCTTAGCTGTTATAACATGCACCTCTACCTGCTCCTCTACCTGCTCCTCTGCTTCAGCTCCCGTTTGGCCAAGAACCTGGAATGATGAAATTTGGTGGGCTAAGTTAGCTTGGAGAGCTTGTTATTTGTGTAGCTCTCCTAGCTTACCACTAACTTCCTCATTGAATGTCATTTCTTCATTCCCTAGGTCCATCTCTGTTTGCCTGACTTGTATATCCTTAAGCAAGTCTTCTTGGTCTTGAGGAGTTAGAATCAACCTTTCATTCAGGATATCCTCCACTTCACCTCCTTCTTGCTCACTACCTAGAGGCTGTTGTTGTTGGTCAAGATCCTCTTCCTCCTGGTCAGAGTCAGACTCAACATTTCTAATTTTCACTTTTTCAGTAGTGGATGTAAAAGCTTGCACTCCGGGCTGCCCTGTGGATACATTAACAAATGGTGGTGCAGGAGTAGCGGTGCCTAAAGGACTTGTTGTACATGTGGATGGTGGGAGTAGGTACCTCCTTGGTGGCTTTTGGGTTCCCTTCTTGTTCTTGAGTATCTTCTCCTCCAGTGTGGCCTATAGCAGTCCTTGGTGGGAGAACTCTAGCAAGTGGAACAACTCCTAGCCCATCGGTCACCCCTAGGTCTACAGCGTTCTTTAGTAGTTTAGACTCCTTCATCTTTTCTTGGAGTTTCTTTAGCAAGTCCTCAATGCTTTCCTGAGGCTTGTCCTCCTCCCCTGGGTCAGTGGAGGTATTTTGTCTTGAAGCTGACCTCGTTTTTCGAGCATACTCTTTATGGCCTCTTGATTGCGGCACCCCTGAGATGGATTCTTTTTGTTTTATTTTTGATGCAATGGGTCTGACCCTCTGGCTTAACCATTGCTTAGTCCTATTGATGACTACTTGGGAGACCTTCTCCATATATGTATCTTTGGTTGCAGACCATTTCACTAGGGAGAGGGGCCTCTTTTCTATCCCCGATTCTTTATAAATTGGATTGAGTAACTCTCCATCATTTGTCATGTCTTTAGGGAGGTTAGTCTCGATACCAAATTCTTTAACCTGCGACACAGATAGCCTATTGTAATTCTTCTCCCTGACTTCAAAACTGTCCTGCAAGTTGGCCCAAAAGTCTTCCAAGCTGGGCGTATGCCCCTCATATGCCTTAGGCATAGCTTGCTTAATTTTCCCGTAGGGATCATAAAATTCCCTAATATGATTATATTATTTTAGGTTCAAATCCTGAAGCTCTTGCTCGGCCAATTTTGCCACTTGTATTTTATAACAGGCGAAGTACCCAATGGACACTGAGAAGTCAATACCTATTTTATGTATAGAAGATAGCAGTGATTGGAGACCAAGAAGTTGTCTCACATATTCTAGCAGGATTACCCTATCGTTGCAACAACGAGGTAGCAACATTAGATTCCCTATGAATCCACTTACTCTGATGTAATTGGAATGTGGGTTTTGGATGAACCAGGACGCCCACTCCCGGATAATAGCCATGGCTTCTAGGCTTATCCGATATCCTATGTCTCCAGTCAACTTAATGATTATAGGGAAGATGAAGGCATCATTAACCCTCTTAAAGTGTGTCTTTGCATTTGTTAGAGTGAGTTGGGAATAATATTCCCATATCTTCTTTTGTCCATCCTTCTCTCCTAGCTGCCCTTCTACCTGTAGGCCTGGAAACTTTTCGGCTCCAGGAGCTACCCAAATGACATAGGATGTGAAAAAGAATTTCTGGGTGTGCTGCACCTCCTTCATCTGCTTACAAATGTTATCTGAAAGGATTTGTGGCCAATCAAAGTATCACTTTCCCATCAATATGGTACTCATAAATTGGAATATCCAAGGGTGGAAATGCTTGCAGTCAGGCTTGCCGAAGGCCCTGCTGAGCATGATGATCAAGTCCTTCTGAGGCTCTTTGAAGTCTGCCCTCAGGATCTCTGTAGCCTTGAGCCTTGTTTTCCTCTCCTCTTCCAACCAGTTGGTATTCATGTGTCTTTTGCTAGCTGACACCTTCTCATTCCATGTTTTCAAGGCCTCTTCTTCTATTAATAAGAATGCTTCTTCCCTAGTCAGGATTCCAAAGAGAAACCCTAACATATCCGGTGACAAGTCAATAACAGTCTTTCCATGTGCATCCATACACTTTCTTGTCTCTGGATTGTAGAATGGAGCAATGGTCATTATAAACTCAGGTGCTTGAAGCGACTGCGGGAATACAATAGCTTCCACAAGACCCAACCTCTTTATTCTTCGGTGGAGAGCATCTAGGTTAGGTTTATCTAATTGGGTTGCAATATCCTCAATCTCTATGTGTCCCACTTCGGTATCCGTGACACATCTAATTTGATCATCTAGCTTTGAAACATGAACCCATCCTTGATATTGGTACTTCATGGTGGCTAGAAGTCTGTCAATTTCTTTACCTCTCTTGTTGGCGGATGAGTCCATCTAACCACTGTAACCTGTAGGCAAAGCACAAATTTTAGTCCTCAACATTAAACATAAGTCTTGATCCACTTCGGGACTTCGGGGTCCCAGGGTAAGCAAAAAGGAAAAGGGCTCGAAACTCTAGGGTTCCGGGGTTTCGGGCTCCAGATTTGGGATGATTCGGAACTCCAGGGATTTGGGGTTCCGGGGTGGGATGGAACATGAAACCCAAAACTCCAGGTATCCGGGGTTCCAGGGTGGGATGGAACATGAAACCTAGAACTCCGGGGATCCAGGGTTCCGGGGTGGATTGCTAAGGCACACCAAAAAACAACAAACAAAAAAGAACAAAAAGGAAAAACATGAAAATACATCAAACCAAGAAAAACACAAGGAGAGAAAACTAATTCACCAACCTGGTGAATTGAAAATCAAACAGACGCCAAGAAAAAGAGCTCGGGAGTCCAGAGGTTCGCGACTTGGAGCTGTGGAGGAGAAACTCTAAATGCACAAATAAACTGAAAAAGTTCACTATCTCCTATATATAGCCTCCCAAAACCCTTCCGTACGAAAACCATAAACACGACCCAGGGACTCTGGGGTTCCGGGGTGGAACGAAGGAAAAAGAAAGACACCTCGGGACTCCGGAACTCCGTAGTTTTGAGGTTGAAAGACCCAGGATCTCGGGACTCTGGGGCTCTGGAGTTCCAAGGTCAGAACAACATGGAACATCGGGACTCTAGGATTCCGGAGTTCTGAGGTGAAACCAAAACAAACCTCGGGACTCTGGGACTCCAGAGTTCTGAGGTGAAACCAAAAAGAACCTCGGGACTCCGAGACTCCGGAGTTCCAAGGCGAAACCAAAAAGAAACCTTGGGACTCCGGGACTCCAGAGTTCTGAGGTAAAACCAACAGGGACCTCGAGGCTCCGGAATTCCGGAGTTCTGAGGTCAGCACAAAAAGAACCTCGAGGCTCTGGGACTCCGGAGTTCCGAGGTAAAAACAAAAGAGAAGAAAGAAACTAAAAAAAGGGGGTCCATATTTTGACTCAAGGAAACCAAATGGGGAAATAGATATGCTAGGCATAACAAATGGCGACTATCTGGGAAAAATGACTATAGGCAATTTAGAATTTCGAAATCTGTGGTTAACCCGATACGTAAGGCTATTATCACTCAAAAGGATGTATAATAATTTTAAGATGAATAAGTGATTTGAACAAACAACCAAGATGAGAAATAGACATGATCAACTCTTAAGTGTGTGCGTATGATTTATTACTCCATCATTTTAGTAATGTAGATAGGCAGAGGAAACTAGGTGCAAGTTACCTAGGTGAAGTCTTTAATCGTGTTTCGTGCAAGGTTATCCTGGGCATAGCTCTACTGCTAGCCAGGTGTCTATAGCCCTGATAGAGATACCTCTGGCCTCCGTCAAGCAGTGCTCCACTGCCAGCCAAGCGTCAATAGCCCTAGTGGAGGTTACTTGAAACACCCATTTGAGTTGCTTAAGAAGATCATTTATCTTATTATTTCTTTTCTTCTCTCTTTTTTGATAGAGATTTATAGGATATAGAGAATGACTTCTTTCTTGAATAATCTCTTAAGAAACTTCCAAACATTGAAGTTTGATGACTGGGTTGGAAGCCACAGTGGATAACATGAAACGCCTTGACTTCGGATTTTTCACTTGAGACCGAGTTTATCTGTTATCCGACAAATTTTTTTTGATGTATCTTAATGTGACGTTAGTGCTAAGTTTACCAAGCTAGCCTTTTCCAAATTGAAAGTCAAAAACTCGTATCATAATTAAATGATTATATACCACTTTGAACGAGTATAGACAAAGGTTTCGAACTCAACCAAATGACAATGAAAATATAAATAGCAGAGAGTCGAAGTCTCTCAGAATTTGGCAAGATGTTATACAAAGGATACTTACTTCCCTTCATAATCTTCATGAACAAAACATATACCCCGACTCAACAAACAAAAGAACAAACAAGCAAAGAAAACAAAAACAAAAGGGAAAACACACAACAAAGCCCAACGAAGCACAACCAAAAAGAAAAACAACTAACTACTATATACAATAGGTCAACTTTATTAAGGATTTAATCAAAGTAGTGCTTGAGGAACTGACCATTGACGGGCAATGGTACCAGTTCTCTAGTCAATGAGCTCAACCTAAAGGTGTTCTCACCTAGAATTTCAGCTATTTGGTAAGGACCTAACTACAACCTTTCAAACTTGTGATGATCACCTTTCTTTTCCCTAGCCTTGTCCCATAACAAGACTAGGTCAGAGATCCGAAATGCTTTCACCTTGGCTCTTTTATCAAACCATCGCTTAACAACAGCTTGGTGCTTGGAAAAGTGTTGTAGTGTATTAATTCTTTTTTCATCAAGTCTTAGCAAGTTTAAGAGGTGAACCTCTACCTGATCCTCAATATCAAGCTCTTTCATTAATTGGAGGACTGGTATTTTCAAGTTAATTGGGAAAACAGGGGTTTGGCCATAAACAAGGTAGTATGGAGAAGTTTCCAGGGTAGCTTTTATTCTGGTTCGATCAACCCACATGGCATATCTTAATTGATTATGCCAATCCCTAGGGTTTTTCTCAAGTAGCTTCTTGATGACATCTAGGATGTTCTTGTTCGTGGATTCAGCTACCCCATTACCTTGCGGGTAATAGTTGGATAAAAATTTCAATATAACTTTATATTGGTATGACCATTGCATCAACTATGTCGAAGTAAAATTAGGACCATTATCACATACTAGAGCGAACGACATACCAAACCTAGTGACGATATGCTCTTCAATTAATTTTAGGACTACCTCAGCAGTAGCATTGTGACAGGCTATGGCTTGCGTCCATTGGGTACAATAATCTGTTGCTGTAAGAATAAACTTATGACCTGCAGATGAATTAGGGTTAATAACTCCTACAAAATCTAAGGCCCATTGAGAAAAAGGTCTTACCTCAAACACTGGTTGGAGAGGCATAGCAGGATTTCTTTCTCTGGAGGCTGCAGTTTGACACGTATGGCAATGTCAGACATGTTCATGAGTATCCTTAAATATGCTAGGCCAATAATATCCAGCCTTCAAAATTTGATGTGCAGTGGCATCAGCTGACCCATGACCTGTACCATATTTCCTGTGAAATTCCTCAATCATATTGTGAGCTTCTTGATGATCAAGACACCGAAGGTAAATACCCTCATAATTTTTTCTGTAGAGTGTTGAATCCTTGATCATATAATTAGCACCCTTGAGCCTTAATGCTCGTCTTTACATAGTTGTCAATCCCTCAGGACACCTATTATTTAATAATACAAATACCAAATATGTGTACCAAGGGTCCTTAGTAAATGTCTTCATTGTATATTGTTGGCACTGGATTTGAGGGATGTCAGTCACCATGGCCTGAGATAATCCTCGGCCTCGGACTAATTTCATTGGATGCATCTCTAAGTCAAATTCTTGTAATATTGCCATCCATTTCCCTCACCGTTCTCCAAGTTCAGACTGCATGAGTAGTGACTTTACTGCTTGGTCAGGAACGATCGCATAAATTTTACTCCTTAGGATGTAATGTCTAAACTTCTTTACCCCTCTTACTAATGCAAACACTTGTTTTTCAAGAGCAGAATATCTGATCTCAATGCTTTTGAAAGAACTCATAAATGCAATAGGCTTCTCATCTCCGGCTTGCCTCTGCGTCATAACAGCTACTCCTAAGTGTAGCAAAGCAAAAGAATATATGTAAAATGGCTGTGTGTAATCTAGGCTAGTTAGTACAGGGGCTTCAATGATGGATATCTTGATCTGGGCGAAAGCCTCTTTTGATTTAGTTGTCCATTCGACCTTAGCATCCTTCTTCATCATTTCATTCAAAGGCTTGACTATTTCTGCAAACCTAGTAATGAATTTTCTCACAAAATAGATCTTTCCGAAGAAAGATCTCATCTCTTTTTTACTACCGGGCATTTGTATTTTTAATAATGCTTCTACCTGATCTGGGTCTATAGAGATCCCCCTCTCAGAAATTACGTGGCCAAGAAACTTTCCTTTAGCCACTCCAAACACACATTTCTTGGGATTAAGGGAAATCCCATATCTCCTACACCTCTCTAACACCTTTATGAGGTGGTCTGGGTGATCTTCCCTGATCTTATAAAATATAGTTAAATCATCCATGTAAATAATAATGCATTTTCCAATCATTTCTTTGAATGCTATGTCCATTGCTCACTGGAAGGTTGCCCCAACATTAATCAATCCAAATGGCATTCTTTTATATGCATATGTTCCCCACTTCATTGTAAATGTCATCTTCATATGATCTTCATAATTTACCAACACTTGGTTATATCCTGAATAACCATCTGAAAACAACATCAATTGTGAACCATTCACAATTTATAATACTTCATCCAAAGAAGGGAGTGGGTAATTATCTTTCTCAGAAGCTTTGATGAGATTGTGAAAATCCATGCAAAGCCATATTTCTCCATTCTTTTTCCATACTGGTACCCAATTAGCAACCCAAGTAGAATGTCATACTGGAAAAATTATCTTAGCGGAAAGTAACTTTTGCACTTCCTTGAAGATCTCTATCAGTGCATTTACCGGACGTTGTTTTTGCCTGAAGGGTTTTATGTTTGGCTTTAGGGGAATCACATGGGTGATAATCATTGTATCGAATGTCTTTAAATCTTCATACCCCCATGCTATTACATCGATGAATTCTTTCAAGATCTGTATCAGCTTTTCTCTTTCGCCTTGAGTGCAAATCTTCCCAATATAAACAATTTTCTCTTGTCCTTCAGGACCAATATTATGAGGCTCATATTTTCCAGCATCTGAGTAGATTTTTAATCTCTCTTTTACTCTCAACTCTGAATCGAAAAGTCTCTCCAAGGTGACCATCCCTTTAGGAATAACATTGGTTGGCAAATCCAAAATATCCACGTTACCTTTGTTATTGAAATCATCTGATTTATCTTCCTCATCAATAATTTGATCTTCAAAATCCCTCAAATTGGTGAGAAAAGATAAGATATGGGCATCATATAGGAAAACTTGGAAATGTTTGATATTATCAGGCACCACAGGTGCAAAGATTAATTCCACCAAAAACTTCTTTAAAGGGGATTGGCTTACTGGTTCTAATGTACTAGCAGCTATAGCCAGCGCATCGGGTATTCTATTTACTTTCCTAGGCACCAGTTGAATATCAAAAGCCTCAAAATCTTCAATCAAATCCCACACTCTATTCCGATATGCCGCTAAAATCTTATCATGGCACACATATTGGCTTCACACTTGTTTAACCACCAACTTTGAATCTCCTTGCACCTTTAAACACTTTGCTCCTTTCTTATGAGCGAAAAGTAATCCTCTAATTAAAGCTTCGTACTTCGTTACATTATTAGTACAAGGGGATTGAAGTCGGTAAGAAGCTAAAAGGGTTTTCCCTTTTGGGTTGGTTAACTCTACGCTTGCTCCGCTACCTTGTTTGGATCTTGACCCATCAAACTTTAAAAACTATATTTCATCTTTGGGTCAATGCTGAGGTCAGATCTCAGAGAGGATTGTTGCTCCTCAAGCTCAAGACTTTGTGACAATTGAGTTTGTTCAATCCCTGGTTGTATAAGCACTTCAATTGTATTCGAAGCAACCTTCTGTTCAGATTGAGGTTGAAATTTGGATTGTGTTTCTTCCTTCTTAAGCTCCAAAGGAACATCTCCCTCTTCTTTTCTAACAACCTTAACTGCAAGAACCTCGTGGTTGTACTCTTTAGGTACGATAATCTTGTCTACGAGCTTGATTTTATGAGACTCTAATTCGACACCTTGAACTTCCCCCATATTATTGGTATGACCATCTTCTTCGAACAGAACTGGATTCATCAACTTTGTGATCTCATTTTGACATGGGATACATGAAACTTCTAAGTGTTCCTCATGGTGTATCCGACACCACTTCGGTAGCAGTAACTCTTGTATCTTCATAGTATTTCTTAATAAGCACATTCCTTGTTGTATTGTTGTAACGAACTCTTTCACCCGCCCTCTATATGCAGTCTTGTTAGTTTGAGATGGTTGAAGTGGGGTTGGTGCAAAAAAAGTAAGAATCTCATTGACTTTGTAAACCCCTGGGCTTACCTCAGCAAATGCCACTTCATTAAGAGCACCATAATCCGTGACCAATTTCTTCAATTTAGGCTCACTATCAATTCGGATCTGGTTGCTCACCCCTTTCCAAGGAAGCCATAAATATGTAAAACAAGTTGAGAAATATCCTCCCAATGTCTTGGACTAATCTCTACTGAGAAGCATCCCAAATACTTTTGGAATATCCACCACTTGAATGTCAATATAATGAGATATTCGAGGATCAACGCCTAGCTGGATATATATATCTTTCAATTTTCCAATGACATTAACCTCTGTTTTGTCTAATTGTACTACCTTACTATTTGCACGTACTGGTTGAAGTCCAAGTTGTTGGCATATAGAGTAAGGCATCACGTTTCCTGAAGCTCCTGAATCCACCAAACAGTTATGTAAATTCTTCCCACATATCTTCAAACTTAGTAAAAATGGTGGATTTTCTATTGCATCATTACTAACGTTAGCGTTAACTTCATTAAAATCCCCCATCTTAACCTCATTACGCTGTGATTCTAACATCTCTAACTTCCTAAGGAGAGCCTTCTTCTGTTCAGGGCAATATCTCAATATTTCCATTAAGGACATAGTAGTGGCAGTCCTTTCCATCTCTTTAGTAACATCAAATGATCCTTTCAGAACATAATCTTGCTCCTGAACTTGCTTAGGGTGTGTTCCTTGGAAAGCTTGAGGTGGACAAGGATTGTTGCTCGCATTAGCATCCAGAGGTACAAAACCGCCTGTCGAGGGAGGTGGCTCTGTTAATGGAGCCTTGCCTTGACTTCTAAGATTATAATTGTTCCTGGTCTGAAAGGCCTGAGCATCGTATATGCATGGTTCACCATCAGCTTCAGCCTAAAACTCTTTACACAGGAAAGTATCAACTAGCATGGCAGTATTAACCTTATCTGGTTCATCATTGGAACAATCTTTAGGCTGAGAGTCAGCTTGAGAAATTCTTATGTTTTTCTCGAACTGTGCACAATTAACCTCAGAACGGGAAGCCGTGTCATGCAACCTGCACCAATTTGTTAGTAGATTCATATTAGCAAGGTTAACACTTTGTGTGTGGTTTGGGTTATCCGGTGCATCCGGGTGGTCATGGTTTACCCCACCGTTATTCGGACCCGTATTCCATTGCCTATTATAAGGTTTGTTATTGTACCTTTGATTTTGGTTCTAGTTATTGTAGTTTTGCTGATTATTATATGATTGAGATTGATTATACCTCCTGGTGGATTCATCTTTAGTTGGCTCAAGTCTGAATTAACCTATGAGATCATTTTCTTCAAGGCCTCTACTTTAGCAGATATATGGGATCCTTGAATCTCAGGTGCCATAGTTGGAAGTTGGTTTGTTGAATGCATATTGTCAAATTGTTGATTTCTGGCTTGTAGTGACCAGTGTACTGCGTCTGAGTGGGAATGTTATTGGTACCATTTTGCCAAGTCGATGCTTGAGCTGCGAATTGTTGACTTGCTTGTGGTTGGGGTGCATAAATTGGTACGGGGTTCATTGTTGGGGCACCGACAGGTAGAGACGAGGGTATACCTGGGAGTTGATTGTAATTTCCTTGATTCACCCCTGTGGGTAAATTATATCCGATCCCTCTTGGGGTTTGATTCAACTCCTGGTTCATGCTAATTGCTAATGTGAAGAATTTCGCTAAGGTATCCCTTTGATCTTGAGGAACACTCTTTTTAATGAACATAGCAGTCCAAGGGTCAATAGCTCTCAGATATGAGTCGACGGCTACATTAGGTGCTACCTGGTAAGGGGCTTGAAGCCTCTTGAATTCCCTTTGGAAGTTAGTATTAAAAGTCGTTAATGGCTCATTTGGCAATTTCTTAAGAGAAGCAAACTAATGGTATAATGACCCAGGGTCTACATACACTTGAAATTGATCAATGAAGGCCTTCTCCAAAAGATCCCAACCTGTGATGGAGTTTGCAGGTAGGGTTAAGTACCAATTGTATTCATTCTCCCCAAGTGAATATGGGAAGAGTCTACATACTACATACTGGTGTTCAATATGATTATGAACAACCACATCTTTGAATGCTTAATATGTTCATCAGTCATTCGTCTGCCTAGATAGTAAAATTTGCTGCAAAATTTGTCAGGGTTTCTAGGTAGGTCATGTATACCCCCTGGTATGGTTCCTAGTGGTGTAGTGTCTTGGTTGAAGTAAGCCATCAAAGGTAATAATGGTGAACGCTGAGTTACGAAAGGTGCAGCGATAGGCTGAGGACTAGGGATCAGTTGGTTTCTTACGTTGGCTATGGATGACTGTACTGGTGAGGATGTTAAGGGTTGTTTCTTAGCTTTGTCCTTCATCCTCCTAATGGCAGGTCCTAATTCAACTAAGTTAGACGATGAAGAACCACTCCTCAAGACTTGGTGGAATCTCTCAAGAGAAAAAGATGATATACGATCCAACTTAATACCTCAATTACCTAGAAATACCAAATGCGGTTCACTTACGAGGGGTTTAGCTCAGGCCCTCCTTCTAGCACCAGTTTCTATTGACAGGCGTTTTGACACACCCACCAACAGTCAGGTAGTTTATGCAAACACTCACCACCTCTCCTGAAAAGTAATGGGTTCGGAAGAACTCACTACCCCAAGGTCTTTGTAGTCGGGTCTCGATGGTGATGGATAACTCAATGGCTGATGTGGTTATACCTGTAAAGGGGAGTGCTGGTTAGAACTAAATCTCGCTGGTTAACGAACAATTGTACTTCCCTTTTTTTTTGTATTTTATGATTTAAGACTCTATGGGGAAATAAAATGCGAAGTGTAAGGGAAACAAAAAAATAACAATGAAAATCAATACAATGACAACTCAATAAACTATTCAATTAGTTCCCTACAATTTGAGCAATTATCAAATATTATCCAAGTTAGCATTCAACAACGGACTTCCATAAAACTTGCAAAATCATCAATTTCACAAATCTGTGGACATAGAATCATCAACAATATGGCCTATCACAGTAATTCCCATACACCACTGACGTGCACAATATGGTTCATATCATAATAGACAAAAATATTACCATGTTGCTAACTCAAAATAATAGACGTTACCAATTACACAGAACAATTTGGTAGAATATAGATGTAAATCAGGCAATTTACAAGTTGCTTTTCATATTAATCTCCATGAATGTATAGCAAAAATAACTCAAACTTCTTAACAATCTACAAAAATCTCTAAAATCTCTAAGTGGGCCACAAATCATCAATTTGGGGACCCCTACAAATGAATTCAACTTCTCAATTTATAGAAGTTTTTTCACCCTATTATTTAGGAAATAATTCTACCCTCAATTAAGAACTAAAAATTAGGAGTCGCAGTTAACTTGCAAGTTTCTGCCTGGACACTCCACTTAACAACTACGAAATAGACGATGCATGAGCACTACGAAGACCATGCTGGGTGAGCCACGTTTTCATAATCATGTAGGATTTTCAAAATTGGAACGTTGAGTAAGAAGGGCAGTTTCAAAATAAAAAAAGCTTTTCTATCTTTAGCAATTGTGTGCCTAGCTTTTTTTTTATTTCTTGGTAAATGCCTTATAATTTTCAATTATGCATGCAACTCCTTGAATTGGCGGATTAGCTACATGCTTAATTCTAAATTTATACTTCTTCAAAGTCTCATCTACATGTACTCCTTGTTCCTCTAATTCCTTTACCGTATCCGCCATCTCTTGACACTGAGTAATCAACTGTGTGTATCTATCCATAAGGGCAGCATCGAACTGGGCAACAGGTCCTAAGTTTTGTGCCTCATATGCATCCCATTGATTCAAAACTTACTACTAGTCCATTATTCCAGTATCAGCCATTCCGAGGCCAAAAGACCCTAGTATATTTGATACAAAATCTTCATATGACAAAATCTCTCTGAGAAGAGGGTCTCGAATATTAGTCATCTCCTTGACATATTGCTGATACATCTCTACCTTCATCTCCAAAATGTATATATAGGACTGTAAATTCTCACAACTATCTCCTCCTAAGAGATCTTTTATTATTACCTCCTCTCCTAACCGTAGTATCTTTTTCAAAATTCAGAGCTGTTTATTAAAGCTATTTTCCTTCCATTCCCAGTGTGTGGAACAGGGTGCCAAATCTCCACCTGCCTGTACCGCTTTACGGTATATTTCCATCGTGTCCTGTAGAAATAACCTAATTTTGGCTACATGCATTTGAGTCCAAGACTTAGCAGCCGCAGCTACTCATCTCACCTCTAATAGTGCCTTTACATCTCTTTCTAGTAAGGATGAGGTTGAAGGCAGGTCATCTGTCCTATAGGAGTCCAAAGGTTTGCACATTTCTACCAAGAGATGTTTATACTATCCAAGCTGCGCTTTAAGTTCTACATTTGAACTATGCTCCTTTTCCACACGCCCTCTGACAACGCTTGTGGCTAGTTCGAAGGTATCTAACTCTCCCCACTTGGTCTACTTAGCTAGGTTTACCTGTGATACTTGGTATTTGGGAGAAGTTTGTCCTTCGGCTTGCGATGGAACTGCCACATTTGCAATCACTTCATCGAAACTAGTTTTCGACAGGTGGTGAACTGTCTTCAACTTCTTAATCTTTGGTGGTTCCTCGGTGATTTCTTTTTGTAGAGTAACCTTGGGAAGCTCTTCTTTTCTCTTTTTCTTCTTAAAGGTAAACTCTAACCATTCTGGTATATCTTCGGCTTTGTCCCCTTGATGTGATACAATCTCAACAGTTATAAGATGCACCTCTGCTTGCTCCTCTTTCTGCTCCTCTGCTTTAGCTCCCATTTGGCCAAGAACCTGGAATGATGAAATTTGGGGGGCTAAGTTAGCTTGGAGTGCTTGTTGTTTGTGTAACTCTCCTAGCTTACCACTAACTTCCTCATTGAATGTCATTTCTTCATTCCCTAGGTCCATCTCTGTTTGCCAGGCTTCTATATCCTTAAGCAAGTCTTCTTGGTCTTGAGGAGTTAGAATCAACCTTTCATTTAGGATATCCTCTGCTTCACCTCCTTCTTGCTCACTACCTAGAGTCTGTTGTTGGTCAAGATCCTCTTCCTCCTGGTCAGAGTCAGACTAGAAGTTTCTAATTTTCACTTTTTCAGTAGTGGATGTACAAGCTTGCACTCTAGGCTGCCCTGTGGATACATTAACAAATGGTGGTGTGGGAGTAGCGGTGCCTGAAGGAATTGTTGTACCTATGGATGGTGGCTAATTAGGTACCTCCTTGGTGGCTTCTGGGTTCCCTTCTTGTTCTTGAGTATCTTCTCCTCCAGTGTGGCCTATAGTAGTCCTTTGTGGGAGAACTCTAGCAAGTGGAACAACGCCTAGCCCATCTATCACCCCTAGGTCTGCAGCCTTCTTTAGTAGTTCAGACTTCATCTTTTCTTGGAGTTTCTTTAGCATGTCCTCAGTGCTTTCCTGAGGATTTTCCTCCTCACCTGGATTAGTGGAGGTATTTTGTCTTGAAGCTGACCTCATTTTTCAAGCATACTCTTTATGGCCTCTTGACTACGGCACCCCTGAGGTGGATTCTTTTTTTTTTTTTTTTGATGCACTAGGTCTGACCCTCTGGCTTAACCATTGCTTAGTCCTATTGATGACTACTTGGGAGACCTTCTCCATATCTGTATCTTCGCTTGCAAATCATTTCACTAGGGAGAGGGGCCTCTTGTCTATCCCTGATTCTTTATAAATTGGATCGAGTAACTCTCCATCATCCGTTAGGTCTTTAGGGATGTTAGTCTCGATACCAAAGTCTTTAACCTGCGACATGGACAACCTTTTGTAATTCTTCTCCTTGACTTCAAAACTGTCCTACAAGTTGGCCCAAAAGTCTTCCAAGCTGGGCCTATGCCCCTCATATGCCTTAGACATAGCTTGCTTAAGTTTCCTGTAGGGATCATAAAATTCCCTAATATGATTATATTCTTTCAGGTTCAAATCCTGAAGCTCTTTCTCGACCAATTTTGCCACTTGTATTTTAGAACAGGCGAAGTACCCAATGGACACCGAGAAGTCAATACCTATTTTATATTTAGAAGATAGTAGTGATTGGAGACCAAGAAGTTGTGTCACATATTCCAGCAGGATTACCCTATCGTTGCAATAACGAGCCAACAACATTGGATTCCCCGTGAATCCACTAACTTTGATGTAAGTGGAACGTGGGTTTTGGATGAACCAACACGCCCACTCCCGGATAATAGCCATGGCTTCTGGGCTTATCCGATATCCTGCATCTCCACTCAACTTAATGATTATAGGGAAGATGAAGGCATCATTAACCCTCTTAAAGTGTGTCTTTGCATATGTTAGAGTGAGCTGGGAATAATATTCCCATATCTTCTTTTGTCCCTCCTTCTCTCCTAGCTTCCCTTCTACCTGTTGGCCTGGAAACTTTCCGGCTCTGGGAGCTACCCAAATGACATAGGATGTGAAAAATAATTTCTGGGTGTGCTGCACCTCCTTCATCTGCTTACAAATGTTATCCGAAAGGATTTGTGGCCAATCAAAGTATTGCTTTCCCATCAATATGGCACTCATAAATTGGAACATCCAAGGGTGGAAATGCTTGCAGTCAGGCTTGTCGAAGGCCCTGCTAAGCATGATGATCAAGTCCTTCTAAGGCTCTTTGAAGTCTGCCCACAGGATCTCTGTAGCCTTGAGCCCTGTTTTCCTCTCCTCTTCCAACCAGTTGGTATTCATGTGTCTTTTGCTAGCTGACACCTTCTCATTCCATGTTTTCAAGGCCTCTTCGCTAGTCGGGATTCCGAAGATGAACCCTAGCATATCCAGTGACAAGTCAATAACAATCTTTCTATGTGCATCCATACACTTTCTTGTCTCTAGATTGTAGAATGGGGTGATGGTCATTATAAACTCAGGTGCTTGAAGGGACTGCAGGAATATAGTAGCTTCCACAAGACTCAACCTCTTTATTCTTCGGTGGAGAGCATCTAGGTTAGGTTTATCTAATTGGGTTGCACTATCCCCAATCTCTATTTGTCCCACTTCGGTGTCCGTGACCCATCTAATTTGATCGTCTAGATTGGAAACATGAACCTATCCTTGATATTGTTACTTCATGGTGGCTGGAAGTATGTCAATTTCTTTACCTCTCTTGTTGGCGGATGAGTCCATCTAACCACTGCAACCTACAGGCAAAGCACAAATTTTAGTCCTCAATATTAAACATAATTCTTGATCCACTTCGGGACTTTAGGGTCCTGGGGTAAGCAAAAAGGAAAAGGGCTCAGAACTCCGGGGTTCCGAGCTCCAGATTTGGGACTCCGGAGTTCCGAGGCGAAACTAAAAAGAACCTCAGGACTTCGAGACTCTAGAGTTCTGAGACGAAACCAAAAAGAAACCTGGGGACTCCGGGACTCCAGAGTTCCAAGGTAAAACGAACAGGGAACTTGGGGCTTCGGAATTCTGGAGTTCCGAGGTCGACACAAAAAGAACCTCGAGGCTCCAGGACTCCGGAGTTCCGAGGTAAAAACAAAAGAGAAGAAAGAAACTAAAAAAAGGGGGTCCATAATTTGACTCAAGGAAACCAAATGGGGAAATAGATATGCTAGGCATAACACTAATTAGGAAATAAGAACGAATCACCAATTCTTAACTAATTAACAAACATGAAACATAATCAATGAAAATCTATACAAAATAAGGAATGAATTCAAATAAAAGACTCCCTCATTCTGCATCTTTGCTTCCATTGTTCTTCTCCAATTTGAGTGGTTGATGGCTCTCAAGTATTGCACCAATTTCTTGCATACAAATACTTTGAAGACTGTGATTATGAAAAAGCTAGATTCTAGAAGGTTGAATGCTAGATCAAATTGATCAAAATGATGTTGAATTTATAGATTTTCAACACAAAGGGGGTGAGAAATAGAACTCAAGTGTTAATTGATAGACAACTGATTTAGATTGATTAGTTAACAGAGTTGATTGATTTGTTAACTAAGATTGATTGACTTGTTAACTCATTTGATTGAGTAATCAACTAGATTAATTGTAGAGTGATTTCAATAGATGGGCTAGTAAACTCATTTGATCGATCAATAGACTGGATAGACTAGGGAGATGACTGAATTGATGGATTAGTCATAAAAAGGTAATTTTGAGTTAAAAAGGATGATTGATGAGTTAACTGAGTTAACTGATTAGACAACTGATTTGATCAATCAGTTCTGATTTAACATGTGTTGTTGGAATTTGAAATTGAAATTGATTTTCATTTTCAATTTCAATATGGATTTGGTCATTCGAATGCTAAAATGCACATGAAATTAAGAGAAATTCAAATTTGGTGAAATGTGATTTTGATGATTTGGAATTAAGATGAAATGAGGTGAAATTCAAATTTGGGAAAATATGAAATGAAATTAGTTGGAATTAATTGGAATTATACTTTGAGGAATTGGAAGAATTTAACTAATTAATTTAAATAATTTAAATGAAATTATTTAAACTTGGGAGATTCAATTAATTAAATAATAAAGATTATTTAACTAGAGAATAAATCATAATTAAATAAATAAATAATATTTAATTAATTGTTGAGATAGGGTTAACTGATTAATATGATTTGAGAATAGAAATAGAATAATTAGAATTGTTGAAGGGTGATGATTAGAAGAAATAATTAGTTTAATCAAATAATTAAAGAATTACTTAATTAAATAGATGAATAATTAGAGTAGAATTAACGAGACATTTTTAGGTGTCTACATTTGCCCCTCTTTGAGACAATGTCAGAACGATGTTGTTTCAAAGAAAATGAAAGTTTTTTCTGTCCCAGTATGCCTCGGTGACACTAGGGTATAATGCCCCCTTGAGAGATTATTTATGCATTGAAGGCATGAATTATCTCTCAAAATAAGAAGAATGTTAGATGAAAGATGAAGAATGGTTAACTTGGTGATATGATTGAGTTTGATTATAAAAAAGAAATGGTTGAAGTGAGTTGTAGATTGATTGATTTGATAGGATTGGATCAATAAGATTGATAGGATTGATAGTATTGATTTGATAAAGATAAAGTTTGGTTTCAGGAAGGACACATCCTATAGAAGACAAAGATATATGATCATGTCTGGTTTCAGGAAGGATAAATCTTGTATAAGACAAAGATAGATAAAAAACGTCTCATTTTAGGAAGGATAAATCCTTTATAAGACGAAGATAAATGATCAAAATATGATGAATAATGCAGAATAATTGATTGATAGATAGAAATGTTGAAATGTTAGATGAGAAGATTGAAATTAAGTGATGAGAGAATGATTTGAAGAGATAATCAACATGATGAGATCATAAATAATTGGTATGAATTGAAATGATATGATGATGATTTGATTGATGGTGGATAGTCTTCTTGTCCTTATTCATAGTGCAATACATTTTCATCATTGAGCCTTATTATGTAACAATGAAGCTTTGTACACCGAGGTATAAGGAACCAAGATGCATAGATATCTCATTGCAAAGAAACAAACACACAACAGACAAGGAATGAACCCTCCATTTTGGGAATTACGCTAGGAGTCAAGGTATGTGTGGCATTCACAAGATGAATGCTCCTATCACAGACACCCACTAGAGCAACTACCCCAAAAATTCATTGGTTCAAACCATAAACAACAAGCAAAGAAAAAGATCATGCCCATGATGGCTCCTCTAGTCACTTTTTGGACATCCTTGAGTAGCTAAAAGCATTGGTCATTGCCAATTTGATAAAAGAGAAAACCAACTAGAACAAAAAGCAGCAACCATACTGATTTGTGTCTTCATGTGATTGCTTGATGTGATTTTGATAATGTATGGTTTCAGAAGTTTTGGACCCCGTTTAAGACTGACCTATCTGATTTCAAGTGTACCAATTATGTTTTAGACAAGATGTTGATCACGTTGATAGTTTGATAGTGATTCGATAGATTAGACAGTTGATCAACTTGATTGCAATTGTTTTGACAAGATAGTTGTATCCTTTGTTTAACTTCATGCGAAGTGTTCGTTGGATAGCTGCTAGGATATTTGATTCTTATGAGACATGTTATTGCAAGTTTTCAATTGATATTTGAATTTTTTAGTTTGTTTTTGTATTTTGTGGATTGATATTTGAATGTTTTTGTTTGATTTTGATGTTTTTTGATGTTTTTGTTTGATTTTGAATTTTTTGATGTTTTTGGTATTGATGTTTTTGATTGTTTTTTATTTGATGAAGCATGACTTGACATTAATTGATAAAGAAAAGACTAACTTGGACAAAATACAACAATCATACTGATCTATGTCATTGTTTTGATTTGTGTGATCATTGACAGGAATGTCTGGTTTCAAAGAGTGAGTACCACGTATAAGACCGATCTGTCTGGTTTCGAGTTTACCCTTCCTTGTATAAGACATGTTGATGTTTGATAGAGTTGGATTGATTAACAAGACATGTGATCAGTTTGATTGTAGACTTTGAGAGTTTGCTTGTTGATTTATTTGATGGATGGCCCATGCTTTCTTGCTTTGATTTTTTGATTTTTTCGATTTTTTCATGACATTTTGTGAATGTTTTTGATTGATTTTTTCATGAATTTATCTGATTTTTTTTGATTGATTTTTTCAAGACTTTATCTTAATGTTTTTTATTGATTTTTTCACGACTTTTTATGAATTTTTTTTTTCAATTATGCCCCCAAGTTTGTAGACCTATGATGATAACACGATGATGCATAATGCAGTAGAGACAATGAATTTTTAATATGAGTTATGCTAATGCAGGATGCATGACAAAAATGCAGTCCCTATTTGAACAAGGATGAGTGTGTGTGTCTTTCATTCTGAAATGCACTAATTGGATTAAAGGTGCGAAATGTTTTAGAGATAGGAGTTCAATCCATTCTAAAAAGACTTAGACCATCCAACCTAACACACTATGTAATCAAGATTTATGAACGGAGGCGTGGAATTTTTTTCCATCATTTCTTGAAACTTTGATCTTCTTTTGCCCATGTGTGTGCAATTGAGTTTATTCCAACTCTTATAACCATCAAAGACCCTTGGAATCCTATGTGGCTAGCTACGTGAGTTATTTTGACTTCAAAAGTAACCCAGATAGAGCCTCGCTGCCAGCAACATTTTAGGGCTCTGATGAGGTTATGCACTATAATCTCTCAAACATTTCTCTATTGCCAACAGGTGTCCATAGCCCTGATGGAGTTATTCACACGTTCCCATAGTCAAGCTTTTATTGCATATCTATGCGTGATATTTCAATTATATATCTTTGCTCTTTTTGCTTTGAGATGGATATTGACATAAAAAAAAATTTCTTTTATTTTCTTGCCTTGACTTGTAAGTAATGAAACCTACTTGGGTATGACAATTACAATGACACTAAAGCAAAATATTGGATTTTTGTTGTAACCGGTAAACCCTAACCGATTAAGTTTGGTGAATTGGTTATAATATTGGTTTATGATCTGATGATGAGCGGTAATGATTATGACACATATGATTATTGTATGAAGACAATTCAAAGAGATTTTGGTGAGTTGTTGTAATGGTTTTTGTCTAGGGAATGAGAAAATATATTGCATCTAATGCAAAGTGCGTGATGAGTTACTAAGTTTGATGAAGTGGTGATCAAGGAGCGATCAAGGTTTTCTTGATTAATGTGCATAGATTTCTATGTAATCCAATGGTCATACTTGAATGGATTTGTTTGTAATCTCTATGAGGTTTAGGTTTTTGTTGTGTTACCGACCTGATTGATTTGTTTATAAGGTCGATGAAATTGTTTAGTTTAATGAGTTGGCAAAGAGTGAGCACAGATCAGTTGAGTGTGTAGTTGCTGAATCAGATGATGTATTTGCAATTTGAGTAAAGGTAGATAGGAGCATGAAATGGATCTGATCAAGCAAGTGTAGTGCTATTCAGATAGATCAGAAAACTCATGTTGTTTTCTAACAATTACAACATAATTGAACTCCCTAACTGGGTAAGCTCTAACAAGCTTGATATTATTCAAATCCTCTAACAAGGTGATCCATTAGATTGGATTTTCAAATCCTCCACGGAGGTTACTTCTTACAGGGTATTTCTTCTAACAAGGCGTTTGTAGTCAATCCCTTAACAAGGTGATTCCTAATAGGATCAGTTCTTAACAAGACTTTTTGTAAAGCTTTAACATGCTAGGCTCCTAACAGGGTGAACTTCAGAAGAGTTCAGATAGTTATCTTGTGAGTCTCATCTCACCATGGTTTTTACCTATTTTGGTTTCCACATCAAAAATATTTGTGTCAAGTGGTGAATGTTTTTGTGGTTATGTTTTCATGGTTGATTTACTTAACTACTTAACTATTTTAATAAGTCATGATAACTAGAAGCATTGATATATGATGAAGTAGTTTACTATTAATTTTTTGTAATAGTCAACCAGTTTATCTTATGAGTTTTTATCTTGACAGAGGTATTACATTGTTAGTTCTAAGTTTACTTTGAGAGATTGATTTTTGAGATTGGTGAAGTTTGTATCAGTTTTTCTATCTACTGATTCACCCGCCCTCTCAGTAACTGACTGAATACTTATTCTTTCATCATACCATCAATTGATATCAGAGCATTTTAGGTCCTCTAAGGTCTAAGCCTAACAACTTGAGGTAAAGATCTGCAGATCGTGATGAAGAAGGAAGGTCTGAAGTTTAATAGAGAGAACTACAAGATATGGAGTGACAGAATAAAAATTTATATCAAGAGTTTGGGAAGCCAGTATTGGGAACATGTCGATAATAAGTATGTTGCACCTACTGGGATGTTTACTGATGATCAGAAGAAAGAGTATTGGAGTTGAGGAAAAATCAACTCTACAGCTCCCAAAGATCATCTGCATGCAAACCTGTCACAGAAAGAGAGAAGCAAAAAAGCTAAGGAGGCTAGAATTTAGAGATTCAAAAAAGAGGAGTCATATTGATTGTGCAACAATAATGTAATTCAATAATTATAGTTATAAAAATACAAAGAGAGAATCCTTATAAAAGGATACTAGAAACCCTAAAGAATTATAAGATTCCTAAGTTTATCTTAAGCATAGAGAATAATAGACTAATAATTAAATAAATAATTATTAGCTAATAAAAGATTACTCTACCAAAGAGCAACAAGAAAATCATCAAGCATTGGAGGCTATTATCAGTTCTTTGTCTGATGTAGAGTATGTAGATGTTCATGGTCTTGAAATTGCATATGAGATATGGAAAAAACTTGAAGGCAGTGATGACCATGTTAAGATTTCTAAAGAAGAGAGTCTAAGAGGAAAGTTTGATGACATGAGGATAGCTGCAGATGAGAATATCCATTAGTATGGTCAAAGGATAAAAGAGATAGTCAGTAAAATTAAGAGTGCAGGAGGTAAAGTGGAAGATTCCATAGTAATCAGTAAGGTATTGAGAACCCTGCTATTGGTCTACGCTACCCAAGTTGCAGCTATTCAGGAGCTAAAGTCCATTGACAAAACTAAGGTAACTCTCGACTCCATCATTGGCAAGCTTACTGCTTTTGAATTAAATGGTTATGATGGTAGTGTATAGAAATCCAAGTTTGCATTTAGAGCTTCTATTTCTAACCCATATGTGAGGAAAAGTAGAGATGCCAAGTCCAGTAGAGAAGCTAATGATGAAGACAATTTAGTTGAGCTTGAAGAATTGTTGGTCAAACGGTTTCCTAGAGGTATAGGTAAATGGCCTTTGAAATGTTTTGCATGCAACAAAATTCGACACATTGCTGCTAACTGTCCTAATGGTGATAATGAGGACAAATGAGAGGAATTAAAGAATTACAAGGGTAAAGGAAAAAGAGATTGTCTTATTGCTATTGATGGTGGTATCACTGATGGGGAATTTGATGGTGATGCTAATGAAGACATTGTGTTTGTAGCCATTAAAGAAGAGATGTCAAACCAGAAGGCATTAGTATCCAAGATGGATAACTCCGATGATTAGATCATTGATAGTGGTTGTTCACATCACATGATCGGTGATCGGAGGAAATTTATTTCTCTAAAGGAATTTGATGGCAGAGTTGTAAGATTTGTTAATGACTCACCTTGCATGGTTAAAGGTAAAGGACCTATTTTTATTAATGGAAAGAGTAGTGTAGATGATGTCTACTAGGTTGAAGGTTTAAAGCACAATATTTTGAGTGTGGTATAACTCAATGACATAGGATACCCATTGGAGTTTAAAAATGGTATGTGCAAAATCTATGGAAATAAAGGTGAATTTATTGCAACCGGGAAGTAAACTAAAGGTAACTTTTTTCACCTTAATCCTAAAGTGAACAACTGTTTAATTGCAAAGATAGATGATAGTTGGCTTTGGCATAAGAGATTTTGTCATATAAAATTTGATAACATTGTTAAAGTGAGTAAGTAGAAGACAGTGAAAGGTTTGCCTTAGCTAGACAAACTGGTTAATGCTCTATGTAAATAATGTCAGTTGGGAAAGATGACATCCTCAACTTTCAAGAGAAAATCCTTTTCAATGGAACACTTGTTAGATTTGGTTCATACAGAGCTTTGTGGACCAATAAGAACAAAAAGTATTCAAGGTGACATATATTTTATGATCTTCATTGATCATTGCTCAAGGATGATGTGGGTCACATTCTTGAAGGGTAAGACTAGAGATTTTGGTAAGTTCAAGGCATTTAGGGCCTTAGCTGAGAAAGAGAGCGGTAAGAAGATAAAGTGTTCGAGGACAAATCAAGGCAGTGAATTTACTTCTGAGGAATTCACTAGGTATTGTGAAGAAAATGATATTAAACAAAATCTTTTTACACCAAGGACACCACAACAGAATGGTATCACATAGAGAAACAACCAGTCAATTGTTGAAGCTTCTAGGATGATGTTGATACAAGGAGGTGTAGCGAATTTTTTTTGGAGAGAAGTTGTTAGCACAACTGTCTACACTATGAACTAGATTCTAGTAAAGAGAGGTAAGGACAAGACTCCTTATGAATATTGGTATGGAAGATCACTTGATGTTAGTTATTTCAGAATATTTGGAAGCAAATGTTTTATTAAGAGAGGTGATTATATTAGCAAATTTGAGGCTAAAAGTGATGAAGGTATATTTCTTGGCTATTCCACCAAGAGTAAGGCCTACAAGTGTTTTAAAAATTGGGCACATAGAATTATTGAGAGTGCTGATGTTTGAGTGGATGAAAATCCTGAAGTCTCAGAGGAAACCAGTTTAGAGAAAAAGGATGAAGATTCTTGCATTTTGTTTTTGGAACCAGAAACTGTGAAATCTGAAACCAACAAAGCAAATATTGATATACCAGTTTAACTAGAACAAATAAATTCAAAAAAAGATGATGATAATGAAGAAGTTGAACCTGGAGATAATGATCATATTATTCCAAGATACGTGAGATTGAATCACAATCCTGAATAGATTATTGGGGATAAGGATGTTGGAGTACTAACTAGAAGAAGAATCAGAGAGAATTCTTGCATGATCTCAACTATTGAACCAAGAACTGCTAAGGAAGCATTTGGTGATGATCATTGGGTTAAAGCTATGGAGGAGGAATTAGATCAAATTAAGAAGAACAACACATGGACCCTAGTACCCCGACTAGTAAATAAAAATGTGATAGGTACTAAGTGGGTTTTTAGGAACAAGTTGAATGAAGATGGTGTTGTAGTTCACAACAAAGCTAGGTTGGTTTTTAAAGGTTATGCACAAGAGGAAGGAGAAGACTATGGTGAGACTTTTGCACCAGTGGCAAGACTAGAAGGTGTCAGAACTTTACTTGCATTTGCAGCACCCAAGAAATTAAAGGTATACAAAATGGATGTTAAGTCTGTATTTTTGAATGGGATACTAGAAGAAGAAGTATACATTGAGAAGCTAGATGGTTATGCTCTGACTGATAAGAAAGGTCCATGGTATGCAGATTGCATAAAGATTTATATGGATTAAAGCAGGCACTGAGAGTATGGTATGAAAGGCTTCATACACATCTAATGAAGATAAGCTTTCTAAGAACCAATGATGATAGTAACATTTATCTCAAATCTAAAGGAGATAAAATACTAGTCAGCGAAGTATTTGTTGATGATATCATATTTGGAGGTAATGATGACATGAGAAACAATTTTGCAGATGAAATGAAAAATGAGTTTGAAATGTCTTTAGTGGGAGAAATAAATTTTTCATAGGCCTGCAAATACAACAAATGAAGATGGTATTTTTGTCACACAGTCTAAGTATGTGAAAGAGGTCTTGAAGATATTTGGCATGAGTGACTGTAAACCAGTTGGGACACCTATGGTTACAGGTTGAAAGTTGTCTAAGGAAGATGAGTCCAAATCTGTTGATGAGAAGGAATACAAGTCAATGATTGGAAAATTGCACTATGTTGTTCACAACATACCAGACATAGCTCATGCAGTTGGCATAGTTGTTAGATTCCAGAAGAATACTAAGGAAACACATTTGATAGCAACCAAAAGAATTTTTAGATATCTGAAAGGTACTGTTGATTATGGGTTATGGTATCCATATGGAGGAAATTTTGACTTGAAGGTGTACACAGATGCACATTGGGCAGGAAATATTGATGACCGGAAAAGCACAACTGTTGGAGCATTTTTTATTGGAGGAAGACTTGTTTCATGGAGTAGTACGAAGCATAGTTGTACTTCAAAATCTATTGCTAAAGCTGATTATATTGCATCTTACATGAATTGTACACAGGCGATATGGATGAGGCAGATTTTGGAAGGTTTTAAGATGAATATTTCAGAACCTATAAAGATTTTATGTGATAATAAAAGTGCCATAAATATTTCCAAGAACCCTATTTTGCACACACAAACCAAGCATATTGAATTGAAGTATCATTTCTTGAGGGAAAAGGTACAAAGTAAAGATGTGATCTTGGAGCATGTTTCTACCAAGGAGCAACTTGCAGATATTTTTACTAAACCTCTGCCTAAGACTACTTTTGAGTATCTTAGAAGTCAGTTAGGGGTTGTCCCTCTTCATGAAGTCAATTAAGTATGAAGTGGATTTATTCCATAGGGGGAGCATCAAGTTGCAGATTGTTGATGATGCACAGTGAAATTTGACATTACATGTTTTACTTTCAATTTGACATTGTTGTCAAAGGGGGAGAATAATTATGTGATTATGGGAAGGAGAACCAGTGACAAGATGTAGACATGGAGAGTATGGTGAATACTTGGTAATGTAAACCAGGATTCCTATTCACAATCACACAACAATCAATGGTATTGATATTTGTATTGCCATCAATGCCAAAGGGGGAGATTGTTGGCATTTGCATGAAGATTGCATTAATGATATGTTATGTTGTCATTGATGTCAATTAAATTGGTAATGTTATTATTGATATTGTTGTAACCGGTAAACCCTAACCGATTAAGTTTGGTGAATTGGTTATAGTGGTTTATGATTTGATGATGAGCGGTAATGATTATGACACATATGATTATTGTATGAAGACAATTCAAAGAGATTTTGGTGAGTTGTTATAACGATTTTTGTCTAGCGAATGAGAAAATGTATTCCATCTAATGCAAAGCACATGATGAGTTACTAAGTTCAATGAAGTGGTGATCAAGGAGCGATCAAGGTTTTCTTGATTGATGTGCAGAGATTGCTATGTAATCCAATGGTCATACTTGAATGGATTTGTTTGTAATCTCTATGAGAATTATCTTTTTGTTGTGTTACCGACTTGATTGATTTGTTTATAAGGTCGATGAAGTTGTTTAGTTTAATGAGTTGGCAAAGAGTGAGCACAGATCAATTGAGTATGTAGTTTCCAAACCAGATGATGTATCTGCAGTTTGAGTAAAGGAAGATAGGAGCATGAAATGGATCTGATCAAACAAGTGTAGTGCTATTCAGATAGATCAACAAACTCTTGTTGTTTTCTAACAATTACAGTAGAATTGAAATCCCCTAACTGGGTAAGCTCTAACAAGATTGGTGTTATTCAAATCCTCCAACAAGGTGATCCATTAGATTGGATTTTTAAATCCTCTACCGAGGTTACTCCTTAGAGGGTATTGCTTCTAACAAGGGATTTGTAGTCAATCCCTTAACTGGGTGATTCCTAACAAGACTTTTTGTAAAGCTTTAACAGGCTAGGCTCCTAACAGGGCGAACTTCAGTTGAGATCAAATAGTTATCTTGTGAGTCTCATCTCACCGTGGTTTTTACCTATTTTGGTTTCCACGTCAAAAATATTTGTGTCAAGTGGTGAATGTTTTTGTGGTTATGTTTTCATTGTTGATTTACTTAACTACTTAACTATTTTGATAAGTCATGATAACCAGAAGCATTGAGATATGAAGAAGTTGTTTCCCATTAATTTGTTGTAACAATCAACTAGTTTATCTTATGAGTTTTTATCTTGACAGAGGTATTACATTGTTAGTTCCCAGTTTACTTTGAGAGATTGATTTTTGAGATTGGTGAAGTTTGTATCAGTTTTTCTATCAATTGATTCACCCCCCCTTCTCAGTTCTTGACCAGATACTTATTATTTCATCATACCATCAACCACATGACCAACTAGGTATCTGTAATGACTTAGAGATTTTGATTAATGTGTGAGATATAGCAATTGATAGATTTTGGGTAACAAGACTTGATAGTGAAACTTCTACCCAACTAAGGATAAAGCTTAATCACAATGTGACATTGAAGATGAATGACTAAAGGTCTCCCAAAGACTTCATGATTAAGCATCTAGGAAATGAGACAACCTTCATTCCTTTCAGTGCATATAGGTGAACAATTCAGACTATCATCTGTTAGGATTCCCAAAGATACTGAGAGGGGGGGGTGAATCAGTATCTAATCGGTAAATAGATTTTCTGACCTTATTAAACAAATTGCATTCCAAAACAGTGTACTGGTAAACAAGAATTAATGCAGTAAATATGAACAATAAGCACAACATAGAAAGCACACCATAAAACAAGATTTTTAATGAGGAAACCCAATGTGGGAAAAAATTCAGTGGGATTTGTGACCCACAATATTCACTCACTGGCCAATGAATGGATATTACTTACAATAGGGGCCTGCACATGCATGAAGGCCAACTGCCTAAAGCTCACTGCTTAGTTACAAAAGGAAGTCTCACTGACTTACAAAATGGATTATGCGAATCTAATATAATGTACTGCTTTAGTTCAGCATCTGCTATGCCAGTTTCAGTACCAGTTTAAGCTCATACAATAACCATAAACCTTACTCCAAAATCTGCCTTAATATTCACACATCACTTCTACAATAATCTTCCCATGTCTGCATCTTAAATGATCTACAAGATCTCATACTTATATATGAGTCTTATTACAATACGCCTTGTTGGCTTACAAAAATATATTACAAATAAATACAAATAACAATAAACAAAATCCTGTCGACTAGGGTGCCGGTAATCATCTCTGCCGGTGTAGAGTCTGTCGATGCTGGTGCCTGTTGGTGCCATAGGATTGCAAGGTTGCCATCAATGACAATACCTTCAATCACCTACAATTTCTCATTGGAGTGTGCAATGCCAACATCATCATGTTTTTATTGATGCAACTATTGTTGGTATTTTGGATGTGTTGCAGTGGTTTTGTCATTGATGTCAACACTTGTCAACACCTATCAGCGCTTGGAGATCTTTGGTTATGTTCACCAACATGTTCAGTGACTTATGCACAGTCACCAGAATCTAGTTCACTGACATGTTATATTGTTCACCGGCACTTGGAATGACTTGGAGATTACTTGGTTATATCGAAGATAATGTTTGGACACTTGGTTTTGGCGATTTGGTTATTGACCTAATCAGGTTTGCATATTTGTTGTTACTGGAAAATAGGTCTAGGTTATGCACCGACAAGCATTATCCACTCTAGATCAGCATGACACATTATGAAGATAATTTGTTATTATTGTAAATGCATTGAGCCAACATCATGCATCATATATTGATTCATTTGTAATTGATTTAATTGTAATATTCTTTGTAAGCCGACCTACACATTTGGTCTTAAGCTTTGGTATATATGTAAAATCTCATTTACGAGATTATGAGAAAAAAAGTGTGCGGAAAAGGATTGTAATAAGGTATATGCGAATATAAGAAAAGCTATACACATAGACATCATTTGAAGATTCATGGAAGGTTTTTGGAGAAGACAATTTGAACTTAACCGGTACTGAATCTAGCATATGAAGATGCTATTTTGAGCAATACATCATCACTGGATCTAATCATCCAATTGTAGTCAGTGGGACTCCCATTTTGTGATTGAGCAGTGAGCTCTAGGTAGTTGGCCTTTATGCATGTGCAAACCCCATATTGTACACACATACTATCTGCAGTAGTATCATCTGATTGTGGGTAAGGTTTCCCATGGTGGTTTTTCCCCTTACAGGGTTTCCACGTACAAATAACTGTGTTATGTGTTGTGTATGTTATTTGTCTTTCTCTTTCATGTATTAAACTTTACCGGTATTGCAATTAACTATTAAATTGTCTATCGGCATAAAGTTAAGTTTATCGGTATTATGCACTAAGTTTGGTTAAATTATATTTGGGTTGAAATTAATTAACAAC
The DNA here is from genome assembly GCF_030272615.1 of Cryptomeria japonica. Taxonomy (NCBI): domain Eukaryota; kingdom Viridiplantae; phylum Streptophyta; class Pinopsida; order Cupressales; family Cupressaceae; genus Cryptomeria; species Cryptomeria japonica. The sequence continues at coordinate 230,326,780 of NC_081414.1, read as the reverse complement.
TGATTCACCCCCCTCCCCTCCCAGTTGCCTCCAAGTCCTAACAACTATATGAGAAAGCAATAATGATATGCAGTTATATGCTGTGCAATGATGATATGCAAGCAACTATGATGCACTTTGAAATGGAGATATGCAATGCAGTATTGAAAAATTGAAATGAACCCACCCTTAGATTTAATATCTTTTTAGGTGCATGTGGTTATTGAGTTGGTATGAACTTTGTGTAGATAGTTCATTGGTCTTTGTTTAAAGAGTTGGATGAACCTGCCTTTTTTAATAGGATAGATAGCTAGGAGTCTTTCATGTACAGTGTCTGCTATAGCCTCCTTATTTTCAAACCAATTCAGCTGTGGTAAATATTTTTTCCCCCAACCTTTCAAGTGTGGGTGTATGAGAAAAATAGATTTTGGTTTCAAAGTTGTGACATGAGTGGGTGCTATGCCTATTTTTATTGATGCACTTGAAGATTATGATGAAGCCAACTAGGTGTTGATCTCATTTGTTGGTGTTATGCTTGTTTCTATCACTACAATGGCATTTGATGATTGTGCACATACCATTGTTGATAAATTATTCTTTGCAGTATGATCTGGATTGGTGATTTCATTGATGAGGGGTTCATGAACAACTTATGTATTGGAATCATTAGAGAGACTAGGAGAAATGATAATGGGATCTTGTTTAGGAGGTGGATGTTGGATGGTACTTGAAAGAACATCTTTCTCTTGAGAAACAAGGGTGTTATTATGATTGGAATAGAAAAGAATGAGGGGATCATCATAAGATTCTTGATAGGTGGAGTCTTCATAAAAAAATGGGTAGGATGAAAAGGTTTGTTCTTGATCTTGATTTATTTCATGACTGATTTCTTCTGATTTTGGATTGTCCTCCTGATATAGGGAAGGAGTTTGGATATTCATGGGAGATTATTGGAAGGTTTCAACCTTTTGAATTGATGAGAAAGGATCTTGAACAAGACTATCCGAATCATGAATTGGATTATATTGGATTTGTGCTATGGATAGCCCTTGGGAGATTGTGCTATTGGATGAAGATAGCGTGGATTGGTCTTGTGTAACCATAGGGGATGATGAAATGGTGGATAGATGTGGTTGATTTGGAATTTGGTTGAAAGGGATTTGATTTTGGTTGAAAGGAGTATGATTTTGGTTGAAAGAGGTTTGATTTTGGTTGAAAAAGGTTTGGTCTGGGTTGAAAGAGTTTTAGTTTGGGTTGAAAAGAGTTTGAATGTTGGGTTGGTGTGATTGGTATGTTTGATATGTTGGGTTGAAATAAGGTTGAATATTGGGTTGATGTGATTGGTATGTTTGATATGTTGGGTTGAAAGAAGGTTGACATGACACTAATGCTGGTTGAACTGAGGTAAGAATGATTTTGTTTAAGAATGAAGGTTGGCATGTTTGTGTTGGCATTTGCATGAAGATTGCATTGAATGATATGTTATGTTGTCATTGATGTCAATTAACCGGTAATGACATTGTTGATATTGTTGTAATATTGTTTTGTAACCAGTAGGAATAATTTGTGGAGTGAACCAGTAACTGATAAACCCTACCTGTTGCTTTTGATAAACCATAACCGATTAAGTTTGACAAATTGGTTATATTGATTTATGATCTGGTGATGAGTGACAATGATTATGACATGTATGATTATTGTATGAAGAAAATTTCAAGTGATTTTGGCGAACTGTTGTTATGGTTTTTGTCTAGGGAATGAGCAAATGTATTGCATATAATGCAAAGCACATGATGAATTACTAAGTTCGATGAAGTGGTGATCAAGGAGCGATCAATGTTTTCTTGATTGATGTGCAGAGATTGCTATGTAATCTAACAGTCATACTTGAACCTACTTGTTTGTAATCTCTATGAGAATTCGATTTTTGTTGTGTTACTGATCTAATTGATTTGTTTATAAGGTCGATGAAGTTGTTTAGTTTAAGGAGTTGGGAAAGAGTTGGAAAAGATCAGTTGACTGTGTGGTTACCAAACCAGATGATGTATCTATAGTTTGAGTAAAGACAAATAGGAGCATGAAATAGATCTGATCAAGAAAGTGTAGTGCTATTCAGACAAATCAACAAACCCCCATTATTTTCTAACAATTACAACATAATTGAAATCTCCTAATCGGGTAAGCTCTAACAAGCTTGGTACTATTCAAATCCTCTAATAAGGTGATCCATTAGCTTGGATTTTCAAATCCTCTACAAAAGGTTACTCCTTATAGGGTATTGCTTCTGAAAAGACATTGTAGTCAGTCCCTTAACTGGATGGTTCCTAACAGGATTAGTTCTTAACATGACTTTTGTAAAGCTTTAACAAGCTAGGCTCCTAACAAGGCAAACTTCAGAAGAGTTCAGATAGTTATCTTATGAGTCTTATCTCACTGTGGTTTTTCACATTTGGGTTTCCACGTCAAAATAATTTGTGTCAAGTGGTGAATATTTTTGTGGTTATGTTCTTATGGTTGATTTACTTAACTACTTAACTACTTTGATAAGTTATGATAACTAGAAGCATTGAGAAATGAAGTCTGTTGACATGTGAAAAAATATTTGGATGTTTATGAGTTTGAAGTTGTTTACTGTTAATTTGTTGTAACAGTCAACTGGTTTATGAGTTTTTATCTTGACAATGGTAATACATTGATAGTTCTAAGTTTACTTTGAGAGATTTATTTTTGATTGGTGAGGTTTGCATTAGTTTTTCTATATATTGATTCACCCACCCCCGCCCCCCCCCCCCCCTTAGTAGTTGACCGGATACTTATTCTTTCATCATACCATCAATTGGTATCATAGCTTATCAGGTCCTCTAAGATCTAAGCCTAACAACTTGAGGTAAAGATCTTGCAAATCATGATGAAGAAGGAAGGTCCGAAGTTTAATAGAGAGAACTATAGGATATGTAGTGACAAAATGAAAATTTATATCAAGAGTTAGGGAAGCCATTATTGGGAACATGTCGATACTAAATATGTCGCACCTACTAGGATGTTGACAGATGATTAGAAGAAAGAGCAACAAGAAAATCATCAAGCATTAGAGGCCATTATCAGTTCTTTATCTGTTGCAGAGTATGTAGATGTTCATGGTCTAGAGATTGCATATGAGGTATGGAAAAAACTTGAAGAGATTTATAGCGGTGATGACCATGTTAAGATTTCTAAGGAAGAGAGTCTAAGAGGAAATTTTGATGACATGCTGATAGTTGAAGGTGGGAATATCCAGTAGTATGGTCAAAGGATAAAGGAGATAGTTAGTGAAATTAAGAGTACAAGAGGTAAAGTGAAAGATTCCATCGTGATCAGTAAGGTACTGAGAACCCTGCTACTGGTCTACGCTATCCGAGTTGCAGCTATTCAGGAGCTAAAGTCCATTGACAAAACTAAGGTAACTCTTGAATCCATCATTGGCAAGCTTACTGCTTTTGAATTAAATGGTTATGATGGTAGTGTACAGAAATTTGAGTTTGCATTTAGAGCTTCTATTTCTAACCCATCTGTGAGGAAAAGTAGAGATGCCAGTCACAGTTATGAATCCAGATCCAACAGAGAAGTTGATGATGAAGACAATTTAGTTGAGCTTGAAGCATTGGTGGCCAAGCGGTTGCCTAGAGGTACAGGTAAATATAGAGGTAAATTACCTTTGAAATGTTTTAAATGCAACAAGATTGGACACATAGATGCTAATTGTCCTAATGGTGATAATGTGCACAAACGAGAGAAATTAAAGAAGTATAAGGGTAAAGGAAAAAGAGATTGTCTTATTGCTGTTGATGGTGGTATCACTGATGAAGAATCTGATGGTGATGCTAATGAAGACATTGTGTTTGTAGTCATTAAAGAAGAGATATCAGACCATAAGACATTAGTATCTAGGATGGATAACTCTGATGATTGGATCATTGATAGTGGTTGTTCACATCACATGACCGGTGATCAGAGAAAATTTATTTATTTGAAGGAATTTGATGGTGGAGTTGTAAGATTCAGTAATGACTCACCCTGCATGGTTAAAGATAAGCGAACTATTTCTCTTAATGGAAAGAACAATGCAAATGATGTTGACTAGGTTGAAGGTTTAAAGCACAATCTTTTGAGTGTGGCACAACTCAATGACAAAGGATACACATTGGAGTTTAAGAATGATATGTGCAAAATCTATGGGAGCAAAGGTGAACTAATTGCAACCGGGAAGCAAACTAAAGGTAACTTATTTCACTTTAATCCTAGAGTCAGCAACTATTTAATTGCAAAGATAGATTATATTTGGGTTTGGCATAGGAGATTTTGTCATATAAACTTTGATAACATTGTTAAAGTGAGTAATTCCAAGATAGTGAGAGGTTTTCCTCAGTTGGACAAACCGGTTAATGCCTTATGTAAAGAATGCTAGCTGGGAAAGATGACATCCTCAACTTTCAAGAGGAAATCTTTTTCAGTGGAACATGTTTTCGATTTGGTTCATTCAGATCTTTGTGGACCAATAAGGACAAAAAGTATTCAAGGTGATATATATTTTATAATCTCCACTGATGATTGCTTAAGGATGATGTGGGTCATATTCTTGAAGGATAAGATTGAATCTTTTGGAAAGTTGAAGGTATTCAGGGCCTTAGCTGAAAAGGAGAGCAGTAAGAAGATAATGTGTCTGAGGATAGGTCAAGGCGGTGAATTTACTTATGAGGAATTCACTAGATATTGTGAAGAAAATGGTATCAAATGACAACTTTTTGCACTGAGGACACCACATCAGAATGGTATCGCAGAGAGAAACAACCAGTCAGTTGTTGAAACTTCTAGGATGATGTTGATACAAGGAGGTGTAGCAAAAAAATTCTGGAGAGAAGCTGTCAGCACAACTGTCTACACTATGAACCAGATTTTGGTAAAAAGAGGTAAGAACAAAACTCCTTATGAATATTGGTATGGAAGATCACCCGATGTTAGTTATTTCAAGATATTTGGAAGCAAATGTTTTATTAAGAGAGGTGATTATATTAGCAAATTTGAAGCTAAAAGTGATGAAGGTATATTTCTTGGCTATTCCACCAAGAGTAAGGTCTACAAGTGTTTTAACAACCGGACACAGAGAGTTATTGAGAGTGCTGATGTTCGAGTGGATGAATACCCTGAAGTCTCAGAGGAAACCAGCTTGGAGAAAAAGGATGAAGATCCTTGCATTTTGTTTTTGGAACCAGAAACTGTGAAGTCTGAAACCGACAAAGCAAATACTGATGTACCAATTCAATCAAAACAAATAAATTTAGAAGAAGATGATGATAATGAAGAAGCTGAACCTGAAGATAATGATCATGTTATTGCAAGATATGTGGGACTGAATCACAATCTTGAATAGATTATTGGGGATAAGGATGTTGGAGTACTAACCATAAGAAGAATTAGAGAGAATTCTTCCATGAACTCCATTATTGAACCAAGAACTGCTAAGGAAGCATTTGGTGATGATCATTGGGTTAAAGCTATGGAGGAGGAATTAGATCAAATTGAGAAGAACAACACATGGACCCTAGTACCTCGATAAGTAAATAAAAATGTGATGGGTACTAAGTGGGTATTCAGGAACAAATTGAATGGAGATGGTGTTGTAGTTTGCAACAAAGCGAGGTTGGTTTGCAAAGGTTATGCACAAGAGGAAGAAGAATATTATGGTGAGAATTTTACACCAGTGGCAAGACTAAAAGGTGTCAAAACTTTACTTGGATTTGCAACACACAAGAAATTCAAGGTATACCAAATGGATATTAAGTCAGCATTTTTGAATGGGATACTATAAGAAGAAGTATACATTGAGCAGCCAGATGGTTATGCTTTGACTGATGAGAATGATATGGTATGTAGATTGCATAAGGCTTTATATGGATTAAAGCAGGCACCAAGAGCATGGTATGAAAGGCTTCATACACATTTGAAGAAGATAGGCTTTCTAAGAACTAGTGATGATAGTAACATATATCTCAAATCCGAAGGAGATAAAATACCAGTCAGCAAAGTATTTGTAGATGATATTATATTTGGAGGGAATGATGACATGAGCAATAGTTTTGTAGATGAAATGGAAAATGAGTTTGAAATGTCTTCAGTGGGAGAAATACAAATTTTCATAGCCTTGCAAATACAACAAATGAAGAATGGTATTTTCATCACACAGTATAAGTATGTGAAAGAGGTCTTGAAGACATTTGGCATGAGTGACTGTAAACCAGTTGGGACACCAATGGTTACAGGTTGTAAGTTTTCTAAGGAAGACCAATCCACATCTGTTGATGAGAAGGAATACAGGTCAATGATTGGAAAATTGCACTACGTTGTTCACAACAGACTGGGCATAGCTCACGCAGTAGGCATAGTTGCTAGATTCCAGAAGAATCCTAAGGAAACACATCTGATAGCAACCAAGAGAATTTTTAGATATTTGAAAGGTACTATTGACTATGGATTATGGTATCCATATGGAGGATATTTTGACTTGAAGATGTACATAGATGCAGATTGGGCAGGAAATGTTGATGACCAAAAAAGCACAACCAGTGGAGCATTTTGTTTTGGAGGAAGACTTGTTTCATGGAGTAATAAGAAGCAAAGTTGTACTTCACAATCTACTGTTGAAGCTGAGTATGTTGTAGCTTATATGAATTGTACTCAAGCTATCTAGATGAGGCACATTTTGGAAGGTTTTAAAATGAAGATTTCAGAACCTATAAAGATTTTATGTGATAATACAAGTGCCATAAATATTTCCAAGAACCCTGTTTTGCATGCACGAACCAAGCATATTGAATTGAAGTATCATTTCTTAAGGGAAAAAGTACAGAGTAAAGATGTGATCTTGGAGCATGTTTCTACCAAGGAGCAGCTTGCAGATATTTTTACTAAACCTCTACCTAAGACTAATTATGAGTATCTTAGAAGTCAGCTAGGGGTTGTACCCCTTCATGAGGTTAGTTAAGCATGATGTAGATTACATCAGTCCCAGAGCTACTTGTAGAATTTTACAAAAGGATTGGTGTAGAAGTGGAGTTATTCCACATGGGGAGTATCAAGTTGCAGATTGTTGCTGTTGCACAGTGAAATTTGACATTGCATGTTTTACTTTCAATTTGACATTGTTGTTAAAGGGGGAGAAGAATTATCTGATTATGGGAAGAAGAGCCAGCGACAAGCTAAAGACATGGAGAGCATGGTTAATACTTGGTAATGTAAACTAGGATTCCTATTCACAATCACAACAACAATCATTGGTATTGATATTTGTATTTCCATCAATACCAAAGGGGGAGATTGTTGGCATTTGCATGAAGATTGCATTAAATGATATGTTATGTTGTCATTGATGTCAATTAACCGGTAATGATATTGTTGATATTGTTGTAATATTGTTTTATAACCGGTAGGAAGAATTTGTGGAGTGAACCGGTATTGCTATATATTCAAGAGTTGAACCGGTAACCGGTAAACCCTACCTGTTGTTTTTGATAAACCCTAACTAATTAAGTTTGGTGAATTGGTTATATTGGTTTATGATTTGATGATGAGCAACAATGATTATGACATGCATGATTATTGTATGAAGACAATTTCAAGTGATTTTGATGAACTGTTATGGTTTTTGTCTAGGGAATGAGCAAATGTATTGCATATAATGCAAAGCACGTGATGAGTTACTAAGTTCGATGAAGCGGTGATCAAGGAGCGATCAAGGTTTTCTTGATTGATGTGTAGAGATTGCTATGTAATCTAACGGTCATACTTGAACCTACTTGTTTGTAATCTCTATGAGAATTAGGTTTTTGTTGTGTTACCGACCTAATTGATTTATTTATAAGGTCGATGAAGTTGTTTAGTTTAAGGAGTTGGCAAAGAGTTGGAAAAGATCAGTTGATTGTGTGGTTGCCGAACCAGATGATGTATCTATAGTTTGAGTAAAGGCATATAGGAGCATGAAATGGATCTGATCAAGCAAGTGTAGTGCTATTCAGACAAATTAGCAAAATCCTGTTGTTTTCTAACAATTACAACATAATTAAAATCCCCTAACCGGGTAAGCTCTAACAAGCTTGGTACTATTCAAATCTTCTAACAAGATGATCCATTAGCTTGGATTTTTAAATCCTCTACCGAGGTTACTCCTTACAGGGTATTGCTTCTAACATGGCATTGTAGTCAATCCCTTAACCGGGTGGTTCCTAACAGGATTAGTTCTTAACAAGACTTTTGTAAAGCTTTAATAGGCTAGGCTCCTAACAGGGCGAACTTCAGAAGAGTTCAGATAGTTATCTTTTGAGTCTCATCTCATTGTGGTTTTTCCCATTTGGGTTTCCACGTCAAAAATATTTGTGTCAAGTGGTGAATGTTTTTGTGGTTATGTTCTTATGGTTGATTTACTTAGCTACTTAACTACTTTGATAAGTTATGATAACCAGAAGCATTGGGAAATGAAGTCTATTGACATATGAAAAAGCATTTGGATGTTTATGAGTTTGAAGTTGTTTACTGTTAATTTGTTGTAACAGTCAATCGGTTTATTTAATGAGTTTTTATCTTGACAGTTTTGTTACATTGATAGTTCTAAGTTTAATTTGAGAGATTGATTTTTGATTGGTGAAGTTTGTATAAGGTTTTCTATCTAATGATTCACCCCCCCTCTCAGTAGTTGACCAGATACTTATTATTTCATCATACCATCAGTTTGAATGGTCTCACAAGAAGAAGGTTGGCCTAATAGTGATTTCCTCGTGGTTATCACCTCCCTCATCATATTTTCTAGCCAACCCCTATGGTTGCTAGGATTAGTCATGTCTCTCATTTGTTGTTGAAAAGTATTGATTTGTTGAGCTAATATTTCTATGGATGGTGATGGAATAGGAATGGAAGATGGAAGGGATGAATTCTTCACCTTCCCTATGAAATTTATAACACCAATCCATGATGTTTTCTTGATTGGTTTGAACCTAAGATCACATGTGAGATGTTTTCTTCATTTCTAGAATGTTGCAAAAGTTTGATTTGATGTCGATGTTGACAAGCTTGTTTGCTGTAGGGTTTTGATCTTGTTGATATTGAAACTTGACTTTGCTGAGGGATTTGATCTTGTTGATGTTTTTTGACAAAACTTTGGTTGAGATTCCACTTTGTTTTTGGTATTTTCTAAAATGTTTGAACTTGGTGAAATGTAGCAAAGGACACAACAGACACATCAAAAAGAATAAAACCATGAAAATAATACTTGTTTAAGGAACATGTTGGAGTCTTTTTCAAGACTCCATTTTGTTTTCGTTGTATTTGAGAAATTCGATATCACATCAAGAAGACTCTCCTAAGGTAAAAAGGTCACAAGTATTATCACAACCCACATCTTGATACTCCATCAGCTCAAACAACCCTGTCACACCCTAAGGTGCACTCATTTTTTTGCCTTTTTTTGGAAATTAGACCAAAGAAGATTGCTCCTCAATTGGCCCGTTATCCTAGGAGATATATGGTGAGTGTCTTGGGGGCGGATTCTTCCCCACCCTTGCACTATGATAAAACAAGTGTCTGGTTACTGACTTAGTTTGACTTCTAATTTCTATGGTGTTTAGACATGGTTCCATTTGAGTGGTCACAATTAGCAACATTTTACACTCCATTGAGGGAGGTCTCCCATTCTGTAGAGGTTATGCTCTATAGATTTTAACGTACCGTATAGGCATTAAGGGAGGCATAACACCATTGTGACAACATGTAACACTCGTCGCATATGATTTTCATCACATACACATTTATTTATAGTAGCTTGGATTACTTGGCTTTATCCATTTCCACTTAGGTCATTCCCCTCTCACCAGCCTTAATGGTGCCCTAAGGGAAACTTGGGAGGGCAATCCTTCTAAAGGATTTAATTACAAGAAATAAATAAAAGCATGAAAGAAGAGAGTCTAGTTTTTTGATCACCCATTGAAGGGGAAAGAATAATACCTATCCCTTCGAAGACACAAAAAATGAGGTTTCTTTTTAAATTTTCATCGCATTTGATTTTCTTAACTATTTGGAGATGTTGCTCCAAAAAAGTATGGGGTTCAATTTTAACTTTCATTGCAATTGTTAAATAAAAGACAAGTTTGTTTGTGGTTTATTTTACTTGCACCAAATTGAAGTGTTTCTAAGCTACCTCTACAGAAAATGATGTTAGTAAGCACACAGTGGGCTATCTAGCCTAATTTTACAATTACAGAGTTCTGTCTTTTTACAGACAGAAAGATATTCTCATAAAAACTAGAATTGAAACATAATAGAAAAACAAAAACTTAATCTAACAATTATGAATTACCTACACAACAAGTGCGAATTGATATCAGATCAATTGCAAATTACTGTTTAAGCAATTGCAATGTGATGAGTGCTCAATTGCGAATTGATATAAGATCAATTGCTCACAGTAAAAAATATATATATATTTTTTAATAATTTTTTTGAATTTTTAAAAACAACAGAAAAAGATAGAAGATAGAAGGGTTATTCTGCAATGATATTGTCCCACAACACGCGAGCCATCACATCAATCTCATCAAAAAATTTATACTTGGTTAAGAAACGGTGGATGTTTCTATGATATTGAGCAATCTCCTCTTTTTCTTCGTTTTCACGGAGCTCCCTTTCTTCCTTTGAGAGTCTTTGATATGTCCTTTGTTGTCTCCTATGCTGTTTTGCCTTCCTTGCACCTGAAATTATGAAAGTCACCTTTCCTGCCATTGGATTAAATACATCTTATATGCAGAAATTGAATTTTTTAGAATTTGATGAAATTTCTATGTTAGGTGTGCAAGATTAGATAATAAAGAAATGACAAAATATTTTTTGAATTTGCAACCCCCTAAGGCAATTGTGATATATTTTTGCAATTACGGTGAAACTATTGAGCAATTGCGGTGCAACTATTGAGCAATTGCAGTACAATATAAGCAATTATGAATTTCTTCTTAGGCAATTGCGAAATCCTGATCCTGTTTCAGGTACGGATCTGCAAAATCATTCAAAACAAAAAACTAAGGTTAGCATGCTTCATGTCAGGTTCACCATTGTTTCTACACCTAAATGCCATGTGTTATTATTAAGCTAATTAGCAAGTAAGAATGAATCACCAATTATCAACTAATTAACAAACAAACATAATCAATATAAAATAAGGAATGAATTCAAATTAAAGACTCCCTTATTCTGCATCTTTTCTTCCATTGTTCTTCTCCAATTTGAGTGGTTGGTGGCTCTTAGGTATTGCACCAATTTCCTGCATACAAATACTTTGAAGACTGTGATTCTGAAAAAGCTAGATTCTAGAAGGTTGAATGCTAGATCGAATTGATCAAAATGATGCTGAATTTATAGATTTTCAATAGAAAGGGGGTGAGTAATAGAACTCAAGTGTTGATTGATAGACAACTGATTTAGATTGACCAGTTAACAGAGTTGATTGATTTGTTAACTAAGATTGGTTGACTTGCTAACTCATTTGATTGAGTAGTCAACTAGATTGATTGTAGAGTGAACTCAACAGATTGGCTAGTAAACTCATTCGATTGATCAGTAGACTGAATAGACTAGGGAGATGACTGAATTGATGGATTAGTCATAAAAAGGTGATTTTGAGTTAAAAATGATGATTGATGAGTTAACTGATTAGACAACTGAGTTAATTGATTAGACAAATGATTTAGCATGTGCTGTAGGAATTTGAAATTGAATTTGATTTTCATTTTTTATTTGAATTTGAGTTTGGTCATTCTAATGCTGAAATGCACATGAAATTAACTGAAGTTCAGATTTGGTGAAATGTGAATTTGATGATTTGGAATTAGATGAAATGAGGTGAAATTCGACTTTTTCATACACATGAATAAAATAGAATTTTACATGACTACTAAATTAGGTAAGAAAATATGCCTTTCATGTCCACTTTAATAATTTAATTATTAAATTAATATGAACTTAGATTGCATAATTGAGAATGAAATCGAATAATTGACAATAGAATATATTAAAATTGATTAAATTTGATTGGATTTACTTTGACTTTAATTTAATGTCAATATTGATTATTTTGATGTTGGAAAAGATTTAGAATTTAGAATCTCTCTCTCTCTCTCTCTCTCTCTCTCTCTCTCTCTCTCTCATCCACTACTTTTATCTCCTTATCCATCTATATCTCTCTATATATCCCTTTATATATATCTCTCCCTCTCCCTCTCTATAAATTATTTTCTCTCCCTCTCTTCCTCTCTATTTATTGTTTTCTATCTCTCTATATATCTCAATCTCTCTCTCTCCCTCACTTGCTCCCTAACTTGCTATCTATTTCTCTCTCTCTCTCTCTCTCTCTCTCTCTCTCTCTCTCTCCACCTCTATCTCTACTTCTCTTTATTTATTTATCTCTCAATCACTCTCTCACTCTTCGTCTCTATATCTCCTTATATCGCTATCTCTCTCTCACTTTATCTCACCATTTATATATCTATCTTCCTCTCCCTATCTATACCTATCTTTATCTTTTCCTCTACCTCTTTATATCTCTCTATCTATTTGTCTCTCTATTCTCTCAATCTCACTTCATCTCTTTCCTACTATCTCTAAGCACATCTATCCCTTTCTCTCCCTCTCCCTCTCCCTCTTCCTAGACATCTTTTTCTTCATATATTTCCCTCTCATATATGTATATCTCCTCCCCTCTCTCTCCTCTCCACATCCCTCTCCTCCTTATCCATCTCTATCTCCTTACCCCTCTCTCTCTCAATTCCCCTTTCAACCCCCTCTTGCTGCCCCCTAACCCCCCTCTTTCCACCCCCTAACCCCCCTCTATATCTACTTATTTCCCCCCCTCTCTCTCTTCCTATCTCCCTATTGAAAACATAACATGAGGCTATTGGTACTAATGTATCTTTATTATCTTCTTGATTTAGAGGTTTTGACTCAATTATGTTTGGATACTTGTAAGTGGATGCATGGTTGATTTTAAGCTATCAGTTCTCCATTCAAACCTTTTTTGTACAAGCAACATCATTTTCCAAATGGCCTACCAATTGACCTCATGTACTATAAAAATTTATGCAAAAATTAGACTAAAATTTTACTTGATTAATCTTTCACACCTTTTTGGCATACCTATTACACACGAAAGTGTGATTGCCAATATATCAGGTTAATTTAAAAAATGTAATAAATTAAAATAATTTCTAGTATTATATTTGAAAAATAAAAAAATAATTTATTAATATCTATTTGATAAGTAAGAGATTTTTCATATTGTGTCAAATTATGACATTTTTATTAGGATTCAGTTACATAGTTTTTTAGTCAAATTTGTTGACCCCTATTTCATGAGTAGTGGTTCACATGAATCCATTTCTCATGAGAATGAATGGTCTAGTTAGCATTCATCATATTTAGGTGATGTCCATAAGGGTGAAACATTGGAACTTCCAAGTAAGTCACTTATCTTGTTGATATTCAAATTTTTCATTTTTGATGCTTATATATACCAACATGGGAAGTATTGTAGATGTGGGATAAAACCTACAAGATAACTTCTAATATTTTAGAAGTCGTCTCTTCATAAGATATTCAACCAATATTTATTAAATATGTAAGAGGAAGAGGGAAAAAATCAAAAGAAAAAAACTAAACTAAATTGATTTTTTGAACCATTATGTTCTTAATCAATACTAAATTGTTCATGAAACAACTATTTGTTAATGTGACAAAGGGAAAGCATATACAAAATTAGCAATCAATAATCAAATATGAATCTTAACAAGTGAATCAAGGCTATCAATAAGAAGAATAACTGAGAGAAAACCAAAACATAATAAAAAAAACATAAAAAATAAATATTTTATTTCATATAAGCCCATGAACCAATTTACATATATGATTGGAAGCACTATCATATAAAATGATTCACACCTTCATACATTGATTTCAAATATCACCTTAAAGGTTAAGTTTTGCAATAGTACTTCTATTACAAAACTCTTCCCCCTGCTTGATAATCAAAGCATCACTTTATTTATACATAATAAGAAACTTCAAAATCATCCCCACGAGCTCTTGAATTGGAGTTGCATGTCCTAATTTTACTCTAGTGAATCTAAAGTTGATTGAAAAGTGTTGAAGAATCATCAACATGTTTATATTTTTGAAGGATGCCTTTGGAACTAATAGTCAAAATATTGGATGGTTAATTTTTATGAGAATCCAACAACTTCAAAGAAAGTCTAGAAATCTATTAATTTTGACAAATCTATTAATTTTCTTGAAGAGTTTCATGTCACCACATGGAATTGAGAAGCACAAGTATCTATCTTCATGGTAGGTTCACTTCAAGAGCTAACACAAATTTAAGAGAACCAATTAATGAAATAATGATATAAAATTGATTTAAGAAAATGATCAATAGCTTTACTTTATTTTTGGCTCTAGTTTAGTTGAATTAGAAAAGAGGGACCCACCCTTTATAGCTCAGTGCTTTCTGACCAATAGCACAACACCTAAAACCTATCAAACTAATAACCTCAAAATCATGTGATGGTACCACATGGTATTAATAATGTTGACCACCTTCTTTATGTTTTAGCTTCACAAAATTTATTGGAACTTGTCATTGACACCAACTAATATTATTGCACTGTTACTCATATCACTCGATCTAATAGTGCAATAATATAAATTTGTCAAATTGACATTTAATTATTGTGAGATGCTATTATTAGTGTGAAAAGAGGTTTTGTCAAACTATTTAGCTTTTGGCCTACTTAGTAGGGTTCTTATAGGTTATTTATACTTTTGTGTCACCTCATGTAAACTTATCAAGTGTTCCAACATGTGTCCATAGAGTCCACTTTTTTCTTAGCTTTATAAACAAGGATCATTTGTACATTTTACATTACTTGCTTATGATATTTCTCAGGTAGTTAGAGTTCACTCTTATCTTCTTACCTCTTCTTTTTTTTCTTTATAAACAAGGCTCATTTGTACATTTTACATTAAATTCTTATGATATTTCTCATTTTGCACATTACTTATTGTGGAGAGTTTTGAATTTCCAAGAATATTTCATCCTTGCACCTATTGACACTAGCATGATGTCATGCTGAAATTAACAATTTCTCACCCAATTTGGTCCCTCTACTATTGACCCTTTTTTATTTTTGCCTCAACTTCAAGAGGCTCGTTCTTGGGCATATGGACGTCTTTTTAAGATTTTTTTCATGCTACCTTTGTTTTTGTCCTCTATCTAATGGTGTGACCGATTTTGTAGAATGGTGTATATATTTTTTTACTTTTCTATTTCTTAAAGGACACCCTACATAGTTTCCATTTTTAGAACTTTGGGAGGCTCATTTGTGCTCATACGAATACCCTTCCGGGTCCTTTCTTTAACTTGCATGATTTTTTGACCTCTACATAGTTGTGGTGTTATTTTCTCATAATAGTATTCCCAAATTTTAGATTCTAAATATTCTTCTTTTGAGAACTCATACATCAATTCCAATTTATAATGTACTAAAATAAAGTGCCATATCACTATATACTTTTACGTGGGTTTATATTTTAAAAATGGGGGTTTCATTTTTTTAGTTTTTCATTTTGTTAAGGTTTGAAATGCATACTTAATATATGTTTTCATTTTTCACCTCATTACATAAAGCTTGTAAGAACTCTACAAACACTAAATAATTCTATAAATGCACTCATATAAAGTGCGTAAAAAATGAATGTGTATTCCTTAGGGAGGAAATGTTGTACTTATACTAAATTATAAAGTGTAATGTGGGATTGTGTAGTGCATTTGACATCAAAATAATGGATCCTTGTGATTCTCGCCCATACATGTATGCAATGATGCACACCCTTTTTCAGTTTATCGTACATCTTGTGACATAATGTTGGGTCTACATTCTTGTGCACATATTTGTGTCCAATTTTAGTTGGTTTACCATACCACTTTGATGCAGGAGCATCCTCGGTTCATAGAAATATTGCATCAGCGAAAAATATTTCCTTTATGTTTTGCTTTTTGTTTGCAGTTTCAACATTTCTTTCTGTGTGTCTCGGATTTGGCTCACCAAAGCTTGTGGAGTTGGATTTTTCTTGAAGACTTGATTATCTTCCTTATTCCCAAACCATGGAGCATTTGGATAATTTTCTAGCAAGTTATCGCTACCAGTTTCCGAGATAGTTTTTTGTTGGCGGTTGCTTGGACCTATGCATTAGTGATCTATTGGATCCCTTCCGTAGCTTGCAAAGCCCTAAGTGTTGATTCCGATGTTCCTTAGCATGTGGCTGACCGTTTCTCGTGATCTACACTTCATCCTTTTGATTTTCTGGAGGAATTTCTTGGGCAGAGGCTGACCTTGTTGGTTTTGCATGTTAGGTCTTCTTCTTCAGGTTTTGATCCTTTTTTGGGCCAACTGGACCCCCTTGGATCGTATAAATCATTGTAATAGATAATTAGAATGCAATCAAGAATTTATATTGAGCATACAAGATAGATCTTAACATTTGAGGTCCCGATTGTGACCTGTTCTATATTTTGAGCATGTTTTAGCAGGCCTATGGGCTGATTTCTATAACTCAGTTGTTACTGGTTGGTTGTAATAAGTTTTCATGATATAATTCAATTTGTTCTGCATTGCCTCCATCATGTCCCTGTGTTTTCATTGTGTTTACTCTTGTTGACTAGTATGGACCGATCTCTTTGAGGTCTCTCCTAGCCGGTGATTGCTTCAAGTGGTATTAGAGCAAGCTTTTGTTCCAGAGATTGTGTTGTCCTGAGAATTTTGTTGTAGGGTGGCGGACTGTGGATCCGACATGCAGTTGCAGAGGACTGGTGTAAAGATGGCGTGAAAGTGGAACTAGGAATAGTGGAGCGCGTGGAAATGCAAACCTTGCTATGATGGAAATGTTGCGAGGAATAGCAGCTCAGTTGGAATCCATGGAGACAACCCAGAGAAGAGGCCAAGACATTGAAGATGTAAGTGAAGATGAAGGAGAAGAAGTCCTGAGAGAACAAGTAAACCCACTGACCATTGATCCGGATGAGGAAAGGTTTTTGAGGGTTTTGAGTAGGGTGAATACTAAACCTCATTTTACCCCACCGGAATATGATGAAAAGTTGGATTCAGATGAATTGATGGATTGGATCTCAAAGATGGAGAAATATTTTAATTTTGAACAAACTGCAAAAGAAAGGAAGGTGAAATATGCCTGTACTTGGTTAAAGGATCATACATCTCTTTGGTGGGAGCAATTGTAGGTTGATAGACAAAAAAAAGGTAAAGAGAAGATCAAGACATGGGATCAAAAGGTTGCTAAGTTGAAATCAAAATTTATGCCAGCTGATTATCAAGTGAATCTATTTCAGAAGTTGCAAAATTTGAGATAGATGGAATCTAGTGTGAAGGAATACACTGAAGCATTTTAAAAGTTGAATATAAAATCCAGACATGTTGATGATAAAATTGAAGAAGTTGCAAGATATTTGAATGGATTGCAGGTGTCTATACAAGATGAACTCACTTTGATCAAATTACAAAGTGTTGAAGAGGCTTACCAGTATGCCCTGAAGGCAAAAGAGAAGCTAAACAAAAGACATAAGCAAAGGCAGAGATGCAGAGGTGGAAGGTTTTTCGGAGGAATATCTCAAGGAGGAAGAGGATATACCGAAGGTATAGGAACCTGTACAGATCAGAACAAGGACAAAGAAGTGAGTAAAGAAGGTAATTCATACTAGAAATGATAGAAATTTCTATAGGAGGAGAGAACCGAATGGCTACTAGAATGAGAATTTTGGAAGAGATGACAGAAGACAAGACAAGAGGGTATTTAGAGGAGCTTTCTATAAGTGTGGAGGAGAAGGATATCGTGCCTTCAAGTGTAAGAAGATAGAGAATACTGGAAGATAAGCAGTGGTGGAAGAAAACCCCACCGGATCAGATAATAAACCAAAAGATAGGGAACTGTTGATGATGAGGAGAGCTTTGTGTCATATCAAGAGAGATGAAGAGCACTTACAGAGAAATAATTTGTTCAAGACCAGATGTAAGGTATCTGATAAGTGCTATAAAGTTGTTATTGATAGTGGTAGTTCAGATAATCTTGTTTTAGAAGAGATGGTGAATAAGTTGAATTTGGAAAGATTGAAGCACCCTAAGCCTTATCAGATAGCATGAATTCAAGATGAACATAAGTTGTTAGTAAGTGAGCAATGTTTGGTGAAATTGAAAATTGGGAATTATCATGATTAAGTCTTGTGTGATATTATGCCTATGGATATTTGTCATCTTTTGTTGGGTAGTCCTTGGCAGTTTGATAGACATGAAATAAATGATGGGAGGAAGAATACATACACTATTGTGGCCAATGGGATGAAGCAAACCTTGTTTCCCTTCGAGGAACCTTTGAAGAGTGAAGTCTGTACGAATGCTATAAATTGTTTGGTGGATGGAAGGAAATTCTTGGATGGATTGAGACACGAGAATGTGTGTTTTGCCTTTGTTCCTAAGAAGATTGAGAATCAGGAGTATGAAGAAGAACAACCAGAAGAGATAAAAGATTTGTTGACATAATATAAAGACATCATTTTAGATAATGTTCCTGATAGATTGCCACCTATGAGAAGTATCAGTCATTACATGGACCTGATTCACGGATCTAGTTTTCCTAACAAAGTTGCACACTAGATGATACTGAAAGAGAATGAAGAGCTGAATAGACAAGTGCAGGAGCCGTTGAAGAAAGGTTTGATTAGAGAAAGTCTGAAACTTTGTGCCGTTTCAAAAGTATTAGCACCTAAGAAGAATGGAGAGTGGAGAATGTGCATTGATTCCAGAGCAATAAACAAGATCACAGTGAAATACCAGTTTCCTTTGCCTAGGATGGATGACACAATGGACTGTTTGAGCAAAGCCAAATGCTTTAAAAAGATAGAATTGAAGAGTGGATATCATTAGATCAAGATCAGAGAAGGAGATGAGTGGAAGACAACATTCAAGACAAATGAAGGAATGCATGAATGGTTGGTAATGCCTTTTGGGTTAACTAATGCGTCGAGTACTTTCATGAGGCTGATGAATGAGGTATTGAATAAATTCTTGGGTAAGTTTGTTATTGTATATTTGGATCCACTTGAAGTAGTCACCAACTAGGAGGGACCTTAAAGAGATTAGTCCATACTGGTCAGCAAGAGTAAACACAATGGAAACATAGGGACATGATGGAGGCAATGTAGAATAGATTGAATTATATCATGAAAACTGAATACAACCAAGTGGTAACAACAAGGTTACAAAAATCGACCCACAAGCCTACTAAAACATGCTCAAAATACAAAACAGGTCACAGCCGAGACCTTAAATCTTAAGATCTATCTTCTATGCTTAGTATAAATCACTGGCTAGGAGGGACCTCAAAGAGTTCAGTCCATACCGGTAAGAAAGAGTAAACACAAAGAAAACACATGGACATGATGGAGGCAATACAGAACAGATTGAATTATATCATGAAAAATGATTACAACCAATTGGTAACAACCAGATTACATAAACCAACTCACAGGCCTGCTAAAACATGCTCAAAATATAGATCATGTCACAACTGGGACCTCAAATCTTAAGATCTATCTTCTATGCTTAGTCTAAATCACCAACTAGGAGGGACCTCAAAGAGATCAGTCCATACTGGTTAGCAAGAGTAAACTTAATGGAAACACATGGACATGATGGAGGCAATGCAAAACAAATTGAATTATATCATGAAAACTGATTACAACCAACTGGTCACAACCATGTTACAAAAACTAACTCACAGGCTTGCTAAAACATGCTCAAAATACAAAACTCATAGGCCTACTAAAACATGCTCAAAATAAAGAACAGGTCACAAATGGGACCTCAAATCTTAATATCTATCTTCTATCCTTAGTCTAAATTCTTAATTACATTCTAATGCTCTATTACAATGAATTATACAATCCAAGAGGGTCCAGTCGGTCCAAAAAAGGATCAAAACCCAAAGAACAAGACCTAACATGCAAAACCAACAAGGTTGGCCTCCGCCAAAGAAATTCCTTCAAAATATCCAAAGAATGAAGTGTAGATCATGGGAAAAGGTTGGCCACATGCTAAGGAACATCAAAATTAATGCTCAGGGATCCACAAGCTACAGAAGGGATCTAGTAGATCACCAATGCACATGTCTAGGCAACTAGTACATAAAACTATCTCAGAAACCAGTAGCGATAACTTGCCAAAAAATGATCCAAATGCTCCACATTTTGGGAATAAGGAAGATGATCAGGTCTTCAAGAAAAATCCAACTCCACAGGTTCCGGTGAGCCAAATCCAGGACACACAGAAAGAAATGTTGAAATTGCAAATAAAAAGCAAAATGGAAAGAAAATATTTTTGGTTGATGCAAGATTGCTATGAATCGCGGATGCTCCTGCATCAAACATCTAGGGTTATTGAAAAATGTGAGTCTCTCACTTTACTGGGGTCAGAGGAAAACCAAGGCAGTCTACCTCTTCTTTTGAAATCCAAGATGAATCTTCAACTGTTCTATCCTTCCACTTCACAAGATACTCCTTATACTAACTGCTCCGGGTACTACGCCCAATCCTACTGTCCAAAATGTCTTCAATCTGATCTAGTTCCTTCCGAGGCAAATGTTTATCCAAGTCTACAATATTGTCCCCATTGAATTTTGGTTCATGATACTGATGAAGATCTCCAATGTTAAACACAGGTGAAATACTGAGACTATCTGGTAACTCCAATTCATATGCATTCCTAGAACTGAACGTTCTCAAGATCCTGCAATGTCCAAACTTTCTCATCTGCAACTTGTTATAAGTTCTAATTAAGAATCTTTATTTTCTCAGATACACCATCACTTCATGACCAACTTCAAATTCCTTATGTCTCCTCTTCTCATTTTTCTTCTCCTTATACTTGCTATTCATTTCCTCTAAATGTTTCTTAACTTGAATATGTAAGTCCTTCATGAGATTTGCAAATTATTCTGCTTCTAAACTTCTCTGGTCTTCACTACTAATATCTCTTAATTTTGATATACCTCTAGGATGTACTCCAGTAACAATTTCAAAAGGTGTTCCTCCTGTACTCATGTTTACTGAATTATTGTAAGAAAACTCTTCTTGTGCAAGAATCAAATCCCAAGTTCTATTTTTATCTGCAACAGTTAACTACTTCTATCTGTCCATCAGTCCGTGGATGAAAAGTAGAACTAAACTTCAAATCTATCTTCATCTTCTTCCAAAGTGTTCTCCAAAAATAGCCAACAAATTTAGTGTCCCTGTATGAAACTATGCTCTTAGGTAATCCATGCAATCTTACTACTTCCTTGAAAAATAGGTCTACCACATGTAATGCATCTGATGTCTCCTTACAAGGTATGAAATGAGCCATCTTCAAGAATCTATCTACTACCACAAATATAGAATCATTCTCTCTCAGTTTTTTGGGCAATCCAAGTATGAAATCCATGCTTGTATCCTCCCAAGGTCTTACCGATACTATCAAAGGTTTATACTGTCAAAGGTTTATATTATCATTCCGGTAGCCATCCAGTTCTCTCCTTTGGTAGAAATTTCTATCATCTTTCTGGTATGAATTGCCTTCTTTTCTCACTGCTTTCTCCTTGTTCTAATCTATACAGGTTCCTCCACCTCTGGTATATCCTCTTCCTCCTTGAAATATTCCTTCGGAAAACCTTCCACCTCTGCCTCTCTGCCTCTGCTCATGTCTTTTGTTTAACTTCTCTTCTTCCTTCAGGGCATACTGGTAAGCCTCTTCAACACTCTATAATTTGATCAAACTGAGTTCATCTTGTATAGACACCTGCAATCCATTCAAATATCTTGCAACTTGTTCAACTTCATCATCAACATGTCCGGATCTGATATTCAACTTGTAAAATGCTTGGGTGTATTCCTTCACACTAGATTCCTTCTGTCTCAAATTTTGCAACTTTCAGAATAGATTCACTTGATAATCAACTGGCATAAATTTTGATTTCAAATTAGAAACCATCCATTCCTATGTCTTCATCTTCTTATTACATCTTCTCTGTCTATCAACCTTCAAATGCTCCCACCAAAGAGATGCATGACCTTTCAACTGGGTACAGGCATATCTCACCTTCCTTTCTTCTGCAGTATTTTCAAAATCAAAATATTTCTCCATCTTTGAGATACAATCTGTCAATTCATCCAAATCCAACTTTCCATCATATTTTAGTGGGGTAAAATGAGGTTTAGTATTCTCCCTACTCAAAATCATCAAAAACCTTTCCTCATTCAGGTCAATGACCAGTGGGTTTACTTATTCTGTCGGGGCTTCTTCTCCTTCACTTTCACTTACATCTTCAATGTGTCGGCCTCTTCTCTGGGCTGTCTCCACAACTTCCAACTAGGCTGCTATTCCTTGGAACATTTCCATTATAACAAGTTCTGCATTCCCATGCACTCCACCATTCCTAGTTTCTCTTTGGGCCATCTTTACGTTAGTCCTCTGCAGCTGCAGGTCAGATCCACTGTCAGCCACCCTACAACAAAATTCTTAGGAGGTTAGTTTTACCCTATTGATGATCCGCACCACAACAGTAATTCAAATTAGTAGGAGAGGAAGTAGAAATCAGAAGAAAGATTTATATTGATGATTAGTGATCCGATTGAGTTTGAGAGTTCAGGATGGATTGTATCTATCTTGTAGCCTGCATGTAATCGGTTAACTATTAGATGTTCTATGATGACTGTATGATGATAATCGGTTGGTTGCCAAAGGTTCTAAGACAATAATATGATATGTTTCTGTAATCTTGCTATGTTTTCTTGTTGCTTTTTTTGTGTTACTCTTACTGCAAAATCCAGTCAGTTCTTTTTTGAGGGTTTATCGGTTATGACTACATCAAGTCCCTCCTAGCTGGTGACTACTTCAAGTGGTATCAAAGTGATCTTTTGTTTTGGAGATTGCATTGTCCTGAGAATTTTATTGTAGAGTGGCAGATCATGGATTCGACCTGCAGCTACAAAGGACTGGAGTAAAGATGGCGCGAAGAGGAACTAGGAATGGTGGAGCGAGTGGGAATGCAGACCCTACTGTGATGGAAATGTTATGAGGAATAGTAGCTCGGTTGGAAGCCATGGAGATCGCCCAGAGAAGAGGCTGATACATTGAAGATGAAAGTGAATACGAAGGAGAAGAAGCCCCGATAGAACAAAAAAACCCACCAGTGGTTGATCAGGATGAGGAAAGGTTTTTGAGGGTTTTGAGTAGGGCGAATACTAAACATCATTTTACCCCACCGAAATATGATAGAAAGTTGGATTCAGATGAATTGATGGTTTGGATCTCAGAGATGGAGAAATATTTTGATTTTGAAAACAATGCAGAATAAAGGAAGGTGAAATATGCCTTTACCTAGTTGAAAGGTCATGCATCTCTTTGGTGGGAGCATTTGAAGGTTGATAGACAAAGATGAGGTAAAGAGAAGATCAAGACATGGAATCAGATGATTTCTAAGTTGAAATCAAAATTTATGCCAGCTGATTATCAAGTGAATCTATTTCAAAAGTTGCAAAATTTGAGACATATGGAATCTAGTGTGAAGGAATACACTGAAGCATTTTACAAGTTTAATATCAGATCCGGACATGTTGATGATGAAGATGAACAAGTTGCAAGATATTTGAATGGATTGCGAGTGTCTATACAAGATGAACTCAGTTTGATAAAAAAATTAAGAGTGTTAAAGAGGCTTACTAGTATGCCCTGAAGGCACAAGAGAAGCTAAAAAAAAGACATGAGCAGAGGCAGAGAGGCAGAAGTGGAAGGTTTTCCAGAGGAAGATTTCAAGGAGGAAGAGGATATACTGGAGGTAGAGGAACTTGTACAGATTAGAACAAGGACTTACATATTCAAGTTAAGCAACATTTGGAGGACATGAACAACAACTATAAGGAGAAGGAAAATGAGAAGATGAGACATAAGGAATTTGAATTTGACAATGAAGTGATGCTATCTTTGACAAAAGAAAGATTTCTGGTTGGAACCTATAACAAGTTGTAGATGAGAAAGTTTGGACCTTGCAGGATCTTGAGAAGGTTCAGTTCAGGGAATGCATATGAAGTGGAGTTACCGAATAGTTTGAGTATTTTACCTATGTTTAAAATTGCAGATCTTCATCAGTATCATGAACATAAATTCAGTGAGGACAATATTGTAGACTTGAAGAAACATTTTCCCTGGAAGGAACCGAATTAGATTGAAGACATTTTGGGCAGTAGGATTGGTCATAGTACCCATAGCAATCAGTATAAGAAGTATCTTATGAAGTGAAAGGACAAACCAGTTAAAAATTTATCTTGGATTTTTCACGAAGAGGTAGACCACCTTGGTTTTCCTCTAACCCCAGCAAAGTGAGAGGCTCACTTTTTTTCAACAACCTTGGATATCTGATGTAGGAGAATCCCTGGTTCATAGCAATCTTGCATCAACCAAAGATATTTCCTTTATGTTTGCAATTTCAACATTTCTTTTTGTGTGTCCTAGATTTGGCTCACCAGAACCTATGGAGTTGGATTTTGCTTGAAGACTAGATCATCTTCCTTATTCCCAAAATGTGGAGTATTTGGATCATTTTTTGGCAAGTTATCACTACTGATTTTCGAGACAATTTTTTTTTACCGGTTGCCTGGACCTATTTGCATTAGTGATCTAACAGATCCCTTTTGTAGTTTGCGGAGCCTCGAGCATTGATTCTGATGTTCCTTAGCATGTGGCTGACTTTTTCCCATGATCTACGCTTCACCCTTTGGATTTTTTGGAGGAATTTCTTTGGCGGAGGCCGACCTTGTTGGTTTTGCATGTTAGGTCTTGTTCTTCAGGTTTTGATCCCTTTTTGGGCCGAACGGATCCCCTAGGATCATATAAATCATTATAATAGAGCATTAGAATGTAATCAAGAATTTAGATTGAGCATAGAAGATAGATCTTAAGATTTGAGGTCCCGGTTGTGACATGTTATGTATTTTTTAGCATGTTTTAGTAGGCTTGTGAGCCAGTTTCTGTAACCCGGTTGTTATCGGTTGGTTGTAATCAGTTTTCATGATATAATTCAATCTGTTCTACATTGCCTCCATCATGTCCCCGTGTTTCCGTTGTGTTTACTCTTGCTGACTGGTTTGGACTGATCTCTTTGAGGTCAACCCCCTTGTATCATATAAATCATTGTAATAGAGCATTAGAATGTAAACAAGAATTTAGACTAAGCATAGAAGAAAGATCTTAAGATTTGAGGTCCCAGTTTTGACCTGTTCTGTATTTTGAACATGTTTTAGCAGGCCTGTGAGCTGGTTTCTGTAACACGGTTGTTACCATTGGTTGTAATAAGTTTTTATGATATAATACAATCTATTCTGCATCATCTCCATCATGTCCCTATGTTTCCGTTGTGTTTACTCTTGCTGATAGGTATGGACTGATCTCTTTGAAGTCTCTCCTAGCTGGTGACTTCTTCAAGGGGTATCAGAGCAAGCTTTCATTCTAGAGATTGCATTGTCCTGAGAATTTTGTTGTAGGGTGGCAGACTGTGGATCTGACCTACAGTTGTAAAGGAATGGCATAAAGATGGCATGAAGAGGAACTAGGAATGGTGGAGAGAGTGGGAATGCAGACCCTACAGTGATGGAAATGTTGTGAGGAATAATAGTTCGATTGGAAGCCGTGGGGAATAATCAAAGAAGAGGCTGGCACATTGAAGATGTAAGTGAAGATGAAGGAGAAGAATCCCCGACAAAACAAGCAAACCCACCGACGGTTGATCCGGATAAGGAAAGGTTTTTGAGGGTTTTGAGTAGGGAAAATACTAAACCTCACTAGAATATGATGGAAAGTTGGATTCAGATAAATTTATGGATTGGATCTTGGAGATGGAGAAATATTTTGATTTTGAAAACACTACAGAAGAAAGGAAGGTGAAATATGCCTGTACCCAATTGAAACATCATGCATCTCTTTGGTGGGAGCAATTACAGGTTGATAGACAAAGAAGAGGTAAAGAGAAGATCAAGACATGGGATCAGATGGTTTCTAATTGGAAATCAAAATTTATGTCAGTTGATTATCAAGTGAATCTATTTCAGAAGCTATAGAATTTGAGATAGATGGAATCTAGTGTGAAGGAATACACCGAAGCATTTTACAAGTTGAATATCAGATCCGAACATGTTGATGATGAAGTTGATCAAGTTATAAGATATTTGAATGGATTTCGGGTGTCTATACAAGATGAACTAAGTTTGATCAAATTACAGAGTGTTGAAGAGGCTTACTAGTATGCTTTGAAGGTAGAAGTGAAGCTAAATAAAAGACATGAGTAGAGGCAAAGACTCAAAGGTGGAAGGTTTTCTAGAGGAAGATTTTGAGGAAGAGGATATACCAAAGGTAGAGGAACTGGTATGGATTAGAACAAGGACTTACATATTCAAGTTAAGCAACATCTGGAGGACATGAAAAACAAGTATAAGGAGAAGGAAGATGAGAAGATGAGACAAGGAATTTGAAGTTGGCGATGAAGTGATGGTGTATCTGACAAAAGAAAGATTCTCAGTTGGAACTTATAACAAGTGTAGATGGGAAATTTTGGAAGTTGCTGGATCTTGAGGAGGTTCAGTTCTGGTAATGCATATGAAGTGGAGTTACCAGATAGTTTGAGTATTTTACCTGTGTTTAACATTGTAGATCTTCATTAGTATTATAAACCAGAATTCACTAAGGATAGTATTGCAGACTTGGAGAAACATTTTCCTTAGAAGGAACCAAATTAGATTGAAGACATTTTGGACAGTAGGATTGGGCGTAGTACCCGTAACATTCAATATAGGGAGTATCTTGTGAAGTGGAAGGACATACCAGTTGAAGATTCATCTTGGATTTCTTAGGAAGAGGTAGATCGCCTTGATTTTCCTTTGACCCCAGCAAAGTGAGAGACTCACTTTTTTTCAACAACCCCGGATGTCTTATACAAGAGCATCCCCGGTTCATAGAAATCTTGCATCAACCAAAAATATTTCCTTTCTATTTTGCTTTCTATTTGTAGTTTCAACATTTCTTTCTGTGTGTCCTGGATTTGGCCCACTGGAACTTGTGGAGTTGGATTTTGCTTGAAGACCTGATCATCTTCCTTATTCCCAAAATGTGGAGCATTTAGATCATTTTCTGGCAAGTTCTTGCTACCGATTTTTGAGACAATTTTCTACTATCGGTTGCTTGGACCTATTTGCATTGGTGATCTACCAGATCCCTTCCATAGCTTGCAGAGCCTTGAGTGTTGATTCTGATGTTCCTTAGCATGTGGCCGACCTTTCCTCATGATCTACACTTCATCCTTTGGATTTTGTAGAGGAATTTCTTTGGCGGAGGCTGACCTTGTTGGTTTTGCATGCTAGGTCTTGTTCTTTGGGTTTTGATCCCTTTTTGGGTTGACCGGATCCCCTTGGATTGTATAAATCATTGTAATAGAGCGTTACAATGTAATCAAGAGTTTAGACTATGTAATATCCCAGTAATTTTTTTTTTTTTTTTTAGGCCAATAACAATTCATCCACAACAAATAACCAATTAAGGTTAGAGGAATAATCCAAACTACTAAAAGGGAACCCTTCCACCTTTTGTTCATCGAGAGCCTAGACTGGGAGGGTGAGAGCATACGGTGTTCTAGGGATCATTAGCAACCATAATCAAACTAAAATAACAATGCTTGGGTGGAAAGCTAGCCCCTTTTTCTTATCCAGTAGGATAGAAACCAAACTCTTGGTAGTAAACCGACCAAGGGAAAATGACAAGAACTGAAATTCAATCACTCTACCGCGTATTTCAGTGGGAGGACATTACAGTAAGCTATCACTCTACTGCATATTTCAGTGGGAGGACCATTGTATTGAACTTATCACTCGATCACTTATTCAGTGGGAGGACTGAGTACAAAAACTAAATTACAAAACTTAGAAGGCGGCAAACGAGCCTCTTCCACTTATGCAGTGGGAATTACAAATGAAAGCAGAAAGAAGGGATGATCAGTACTACTAAAACAACCTTACAATATTAAGATGAGATGAGAAGAATAATTGCAGATTTCTATAACAAGACTATAATTTTCTGTTACACTGATCTGCAGGCTGAAAGTACAATTCAGCAGCCTATGGAAACATCAAAATATTCATAACTCCCTCATTATTTACCCAAATCACATGAAATCTATCCCGATCCCCCAATATAAATCTAACAACAACATCCCAACCAAATTACAACTCAAATAGACCACTATTCATTTGGCACACATCCCAAGGCAAATGCAAAAACCTACGCTATACCTGGGAAGTTCGATTTTATCTAATAAAATCATTGCTCATTTAAAATAGCTAAAAACTCACACATTGTATTGCCATGGCTAGGAAGGAAGGATGAGCCGGTACCCAGAATGGAGTCACCTGGTTAAGAGGTGTGAGCAAAATTCACTTTCAGCAGTGTCGTGACCAGCAACCAGAAACACTCAAATCCAACATCGAACACTCCATAATCTGCAACTCATTCACCAATCAACAATGGGAACACAAGGACACAACTAGGTACTATATTGCAAGTATGAAACTGAGACTCAGCTAGGAAGCCAACTTCAAAGCTCATATTTTTCAGTAGCCAAACCGATAGCATAATGATGCAATTTTCAAAAGTAATGCCAATGGGAGCCCAAGCTTCATATTTATAACTCCACACACCTCAAACCCAAATGCCATTTCCTTCAATT
This sequence comes from Cryptomeria japonica, assembly GCF_030272615.1. Lineage (NCBI taxonomy): Eukaryota > Viridiplantae > Streptophyta > Pinopsida > Cupressales > Cupressaceae > Cryptomeria > Cryptomeria japonica. The sequence goes on along the minus strand of NC_081414.1, from coordinate 230,297,875 downwards.
TCCACGCTTTTTCATTTGCATTTTGCTCCACTACATGTGGACCCCAAGAGTGGCGCCATTTCCCACAAGTCAACTCTCACGCCAAAGGCAAGGACCCACAACTTTGGCGAATATTAGAGATAAGTTATAAAAAAAATAATATCTTTCTCAATATTTCGATATCTCTTTAATAACATGAAATTCGCCAAGGACTTAGGAAAAATAAGCATTAATCCCAATTTTTAATAAATCAGTCATCAATATTCAGATTAATTAAATATTAAACCTTAGGATAAGAAATTAATATTCAATTATTTCACATATGACTCTGGTACTGATTATTAATACTACTAGGATGAAACTAAGTCAGGACGACCCCCAAAACTGTCACAGAATCAGAACCCTGTCTATTGCCAAAAATAGAATTGTGCCACACTGCCACTTACTAAAAATAGTAAGTAAAGAACTAATGCTCAGAAAAGCATGATCATCATGTCCAGAGGCAAAACATGGAGAGCTCAGTAGTACAGTAACACCAAAATGGCCATTCCCTGACTTACTAAAAATAGTAAGTCCTCGTTTCATCAATGCTAGACCCTCATTCTTCATTCCACCTAGCCTACGGGTCTCAGGAATAGGCTAAAGGACCACTGAAAGAGAATCAATGAGAAGGGGACATTACAAACTAAGCATAGAAGATAGATCTTAAGATTTGAGGTCCAGGTTGTGACCTGTTCTGTATTTTGAGCATGTTTTAGCAGGCCTGTGAGCCAGTTTCTATAACCCGATTGTTACCGGATGGTTGTAATTAGTTTTCATGATATAATTCAATTTGTTATTCATTGTCTCCATCATGTCCCTATGTTTCCATTGTGTTTACTCTTGCTGACCGGTCTAGACTGATCTCTTTGAGGTTGACCCCCTTGGATCGTATAAATCATTGTAATAGAGCATTAGAATGTAATCAAGAATTTAGACTGATCATAGAAGATAGATCTTAAGATTTGAGGTCCCAGTTGTGACCTGTTCTGTATTTCTAGCATGTTTTAGTAGGCTTGTGAGCCAGTTTTTGCAACGCGGTTATTACTGGTTGGTTGCAACCAGTTTTTATGATATAATTCAATCTTTTCTGCATCACTTCCATCATGTCTCTATGTTTCTATTATATTTACTCTTGCTGACTGGTATGGACTGATCTCTTTGAGGTCCCTCCTAGCCGGTGACTACTTCAAGTGGTATCAGAGTGTGCTTTCATTTCAAAGATTGCATTGTCCTGAGAATTTTGTTGTAGGGTGACAGATTATGGATCCGACCTGCAACTGCAAAGGACTTGCGTAAAGATGGTATGAAGAGGAACTAGGAATGGTGGAGCATGTGGGAATGCAGACCCTGCTATGATGGAAATATTGTGAGGAATAGCAGCCTGATTGGAAGTCATGGAGATAGCCCAGAGAAGAGGCTGACACATTGAAGATGTAAGTGAAGATGAAGGAGAATAAGCCTCGACAGAACAAGCAAACCCATCGTCGGTTGATCCGGATAAGGAAAGGTTTTTGAGGGTTTTGAGTAGGGAAAATACTAAACCTCACTAGAATATGATGGAAAGCTGGACTCAGATGAATTGATGGATTGGATCTCGGAGATGGAGAAATATTTTGATTTTGAAAACACTGCAGAAGAAAGGAAGGTGAAATATGCCTGTACCCGGTTGAAAGGTCATGCATATCTTTGGTGGGAGAATTTGTAGGTTGATAGAGAAAGAAGAGGTAAAGAGAAGATTAAGACATGGGTAAAGAGGTAAAGTGAATCTATTTCGGAAGTTACAAAATTTGAGATAGATGGAATCTAGTGTGAAGGAATACATCGAAGGATTTTAAAAGTTGAATAAGAGATCCAAACATGTTGATGATGAAGTTGAATAAGTTGCAAGATATTTGAATGGATTGCAGATGTCTATACAAGATGAACTCTATTTGATCAAATTATAGAGTGTTTAAGAGGCCTACCAGTATGCCTTGAAGGCAGAAGAGAAGCTAAACAAAAGATATGAGCAGGGGCAGAGAGTCAGAGGTGGAAGGTTTTCTGGAGGAATATTTCAAGGAGGAAGAGGATATACCTGAGGTAGAGGAACCTGTATAGATCAGAACAAGGATACAAAAGTGAGCAATGAAGGTAATTCATACCAGAAATGATAAAAAATTCTATTGGAGGAGAGAATTGGATGGCTACTAGAATGATAATTTTGGAAGACAAGACAGGAGGGTATTTAGAGGTACTTGCTATAAGTGTGGAGGAGAAGGACATCGTGCCTTTGAGTGTAAGAAAATAGAGAATACTGAAAGAGAAACAATGATGGAAGAAAATCCTACCGGATCAGATAATAAATTGGAAGATGGATAACTATTGATGATGAAGAGAGGTTTGTGTCATACCAGGAGAGATGAAGAGCCCTTACAGAGAAAGAATTTGTTCAATACCAAATGTAAGGTATCCGGTAAGTTCTATAAAGTTGTTATTGATAGTGGTAGTTCAGATAATCTTGTTTCAGAAGAGATGGTGAATAAGTTGTGTAGACACTCAAAATTGTCATGTCTAATTAAATAAATATTTTATTTATTTAATTATCTAAGCCTATTTCTTCTATTAATTAAATAAATTTTTATTTATTTAATTAATTCATTTATCCTCTTCTAGCCTTATTTCTCATTTAAATAAATACATTTATTTATTTAAATTATCCCTTTCCTAAATTAAATAAATATTTTATATATTTAATTGTCCTACTTCTTCTATTAATTAAATAAATCTTTATTTATTTAATTAATTCATTATCCTTTTCCACACATGACACATGTCATTCATCTCTTAATTCATACACTACCTACCCCTTTCATTATTTTGGTATTTCTTTTACCTACCCTCTAATCCTAGCCGACCTCTCTTTTTACACCTCTCAATCTTAACCCTCCATTTCTCATTGTGTCTTCTATTTAAGGAGATGCTTTCTTCATTGTCAAACCCTAATGACACATCCTAATCACTCATCCTAATGACTGATTTTGGAGTACTTGGCTACACTACGATCCTACTTGCAACCACATTCCGTTCTTTGTTGAGCTCTTGTGCATATAAAAATCTGAGAGCAAGCATATCAAACAAGATCAATGGAGATAGGAAGAATGGAGATCAAAACCCTATTGGACATGTGATGGTATAATCTTTATGATTTTGAGTTATTTTGCATTGTCTTAGGTTATCTTCATATGTTATGGTGGATCTTTGTTCATTGTTAGGCTAGGGTTTAGTGGTTGGATTCATTTTAGCCTTGCAATATTGTTGTTTATTGTTATCCATTTTCACCATACACAAGTTGAATTTGGAAAGATTGAAGCACCATAAGCCTTATCAGATAGCATGGATTCAGGATGAACATAAGTTGTTAGTAAGTAAGAAATGTTTGGTGCAATTGAAAATTGGGAATTATCATGATGAATTCTTGTGTGATATTATGTCTATGGATATTTGTCATCTTTTGTTGGGTAGACCTTGATAGTTTGACAGACAGGTAATACATGATGGGAGGAAGAATACATACACTATTATGGCCAATGGGATGAAGCAAACCTTGATTCCCTTTGAGGAACCATTGAAAAGAGAAGTCTGTATGAATTCTAGAATCTGTTTGGTGGATAAAAGGAAATTCCTGGATGGATTGAGACATGAGAATGTGTGTTTACCTTAGTTCCTAAGAAGACTAAGAATCCAGAGTATGTAGAAGAACAACCAGAAGAGGTAAAATATTTGCTAATAGAATATGAAGACATCATTTTAGACAATGTTCTTGATGGATTGCCACTTGTGAGAAGTATCAGTCACTGCATGGATCTGGTTCCCAGAGCTAGCTTTCCTAACAAAGCTGCACACTAGATGACACCAACAAAGAATGAAGAGGTGAATAGACAAGTGCAACAACTGTTGAAGAAAGGTTTGATTAGAGAAAAAATGAGCCCTTGTGCAGTACCAACAGTATCACCACCTAAGAAGAATGGACAATGGAGAGTGTGCACTAATTCTAGAGCAATAAACAAGATCACAGTGAAATACCGGTTTCCTTTTCCTAAGATGGATGGCATAAAGGACTTTTTGAGTGGATCCAAATATTTTAAAAAGATAGACTTGAAGAGTGGATATCATCAGATCAGGAGATGAGTGGAAGAAAGCATTCAAAACAAATGAAGGACTGTATGAATGGTTGATGATGCCTTTTGTGTTAACTAATTCACCAAGTACTTTCATGAGGCTGATGAATGAGGTAATGAAGAAATTCTTGGGTAAGTTTGTTATTGTATATTTGGACGACATTCTGATTTTCAGTAAGACAAATAGGAGCATTTGTTGCATTTGAGACAAGTTTTGCAGAGGTTGAGGGAAGAAACATTGCTAATAAATATTAAGAAGTGTACTTTCATGAAAGATGAATTAGGCTATTTGGGATTTGTGATATCTGAGGATGGTTTGAAGATGGACCCTGAGAAAGTAAAAGTAATTGTTGAGTGGACTACACCGGAAAGCATTGGAGAGGTAAGATCATTTCATGGATTTTCTAGTTTATACCAGAAGTTCATTAGAATGTTCAGTTCAGTTTGTAACCCTATGACTAAGACCACGAGGGGAGATCAGAAGGAATTCACGTGGACCACTAGAGAAAAAAAAAGTTTTGAACTATTGAAACAAAAGGTGATTGAGTAACCAATGCTGGCTTTACCGGATTTCAATAAAGTATTTCAAGTGGATTGTGATGCAAGTGAAACAACAATAGGAGCAGTCATAATTCAGGAAGGGAGAGCAAAAGCTTATTTCAGTGAAAAATTGAATGATGGTCAGAGGAGATATTTAGTGTATGATCAAGAGTTTTATGCCATAGTTCAAGCCTTGAAGAAGTGGAGACATTACCTGTTGCCTAAGGAGTTTGTGTTGTATACAGATCATCAAGCTTTGTAGTATTTCAATAGTCAAAGTAAGTTGAATCAAAGACATATGAGATGGGTAGAATTTTTGTAGAGTTACACCTTTGTGTTGAAGCATAGAAGTGTGAAATCTAACAAAGTTGCTGATGCATTGAGTAGGAGAAGGAATTTGCTGATCGAGATGAGAGTGACAGTATTAGGATTTGAGGAATTGAAGACCTTGTAGGATGATGACCCAGATTTCACAAAACCTTGGAGAGCATGTAGAGAACCGGTTACAGTACATAGAAGCAAGTCGTTGGATTACTTCATTCAGGATGTGATGTTATTTAGATGAGTTCAGTTGTGCATACCTAAGAGTTCTATAAGGGAGAATCTAATAAAGGAGAAATATAGTGGAGGATTAGCTAGACATTTTGGTATTGACAAAATAGTAGTATTGGTGAGTGAACATTAATTGGGGGCCCAGATTCATAAGGATGTTAGGAAATATGTGAAAATTTGTAGAGTTTGCCAAGTTGCAAAGGGTAGTAGTTAGAATGTGGGATTGTATAAACCTTTGACAATATCGGTAAGACCTTGGGAGGATATAAGCACAGATTTCATACTTGGATTGCCTAAAAAATCGAGAGGGAATGATTCTATATTTGTGGTAGTGGATAGATTCTTGAAGATGACTCATTTTATACCTTGTAAGAAAACATAAGATGCATTACATGTAGCACACCTATTTTTCAAGGAAGTAGTGAGATTGCATGGATTACCTAAGAGCATAGTTTCAAATAGAGACACTAAGTTTGTTGGCTATTTTTGGAGAACACTTTGGAACAAGATGAAGATAGATTTGAAGTTTAGTTATACTTTTCATCCACACATTGATGGACAAACAAAAGTAGTTAATCAGAGCTTAGGAAATTTGTTGAGATGTTTAGTTGGAGATAAAACCAGAAGTTGGGATTTGATTCTTGCACAAGAAGAGTTTGCCTACAATAATTCAGTAAACAATAGTACTGGAAGAACACCTTTTGTGATTGTTACGGGAGTACATCGTATAGATATATCATAATTATGAGATATTAGCAGTGAAGACCAGAGAAGTTCGGAAGCAGAAGGATTTGCAGATCACATGAAGGACTTACATATTCAAGTTAAGCAACATCTGGTGGACATGAACAAAAAGTATAAGGAGAAGGCAAATGAGAAGAGGAGACATAAGGAATTTTAAGTTGGTGATGAAGTGATGGTGTATCTGAGAAAAGAAAGATTATTGATTGGAACTTATAACAAGTTGCAGATGAGAAATTTTGCACCTTGCAGGATCTTGAGAAGGTTCAGTTCTGGGAATGCCTATGAAGTGGAGTTACCAGATAGTCTTAGTATTTCACCTATGTTTAACATTGCAGATCTTCATCAGTATCATGAACCAAAATTTAGTGAGGACAATATTATAGACTTGGATAAACATTTGCCTCGGAAGGAACTAGATCAGATTGAAGATATTTTAGATAGTAAGATTGGGCATTGTACCCATAGCAGTTAGTATAAAGAGCATCTTGTGAAGTGGAAGGACATACCAGTTGAAGATTCATCTTGGATTTCTCTGGCAGAGGTAGTCTACCTTGGGTTTCCTTTCACCCTAGTAAAGTGAGAGACTCACATTTTTTCAACAACCCCAGATGTCTGATGTAGGAGCATCCGCGGTTCATAGCAATCTTGCATCAACCAAAAATATTTCCTTTTTGTTTTGCTTTCTGTTTGCAGTTTCAACATTTGTTTCTATGTGTCCCGAATTTGGCTCATTGGAACCTGTGAAGTTGGATTTTTCTTGAAGACTTGATCATCTTCCTTATTCCCAAACCATGGAGCATTTGGATCATTTTTTGGCAAGTTATTGCTACCGGTTTCCGAGACAATTTTTTGTTACCAGTTGCCTGGACCTATGCATTGGTGATCTACCTGATCCCTTCCATATCTTATAGAGCCCTGAGTGTTGATTCCGATGTTGCTTAGTGTGTGGCCAACTTTTTCCTGTGATCTACACCTTATCCTTTGGATTTTCTAGAGGAATTTCTTTGGTGGAGGCCGACCTTGTTGGTTTTGCATGTTGTTCTCTGGGTTTTGATCCTTTTTTTGGGCCGATCGGACCCCCTTGGATCATATAAATAATTGTAATAGAGCATTAGACTGAGTATAGAAGATAGATCTTAAGATTTGAGTTCTTGATTGTGACTTGTTCTATATTTTGAGCATGTTTTAGCAGGTTTGTGAGACAATTTCTATAACTCGGTTTTTACCAGTTGGTTGTCATCAATTTTCATCATATAATTCAATCTGTTCTATATTTCCTCCATCATGTCCCCATGTTTCCATTGAGCTTACTCTTGTTGACTGGTATGGACTGATCTCTTTGAGGTCCCTCCTAGCCGGTGACTGCTTCACACTTCCTCATTAGCATTATGAGGTGAATGAGGACATGATTATGGTAATGCTTCATTTTTTTAGTGGAGTGGTGGAGGAACCTTAATGGAGCCTTCACAAAATTTCAGGGGAGTCACATAGACCTACTCATTTTTATCTCTCTCATGGAGGATTATTTCAGTGGATCATATTTATGAAATTTTAGTACTTACGTAAAATTATAGAAAGTTTTTAGTAGTGTGATTTAGGTCACTAATGCTTTGTTGATTGTGTTATTTGATCATATTTCAATCTACATCTTGAAAGGAAAATTGTAGCAATCTAATGACAATTCCACATTACCCAAAAGATAAATCTATGCAAATAAGTATTCAAAATTCATATGCAAAATAATAGACATCATACCATCAAAGATGACATAAGATAAACCCTAGGAAATCCCTCAAGGGATAAACCTATCCTCTAAAAGCATCCATCCTCAATGTACTATTCAAAAATAAACATTACAATACATCTTCAGAGCCTCCATGAACACCTTTGAAACATCTAGCTTCTCTAATACATTATCCATGTGTCCAAGCATGATTACACACATACCATGTCATGCTTCACATATGCACTCCTCATAAGAAGAATCACAACCCCAACTATCCAACCCTAGACAACTACCCTTGTGTTTGATTTTTTAGAAACAAGCTCACACAAAACCACCTAGTGGTATTATATTAAACTATGTGACTAAATCCATGAGATTACACAACCATTAACCCCTCATTTTATATTGGGTACTAAGTTCTCACTTTGTTAAATATTTCCCCAATAAAATAAATTAATTACTTTTTTCATGTTACACACAACACATGAAGTGGCCCCAATAATGTTAACTCCTTATGATGCACATACTTCTAGGCCCCCCTAGCTACACCACACACATAATGATACATTAAGCATTATAAACATTGTGCAAGGTATACAACACCTAATTCATAACATTATCCTATGTGTTGTATTAATTGCATAATGGGTAACAAGTAACATCAAACATATGTTAGCAGAAGGAAAACTGAGATGGGGGTGGGGGTTGAACCAATTTTCACTAGATCAAACAATTTAAGCACAATCTCATATCTGATCAACTACATCAAGAATATAGATAAAAACAATAACATCAATATTTTGACGTGGAAAACCCGGTTAAGGGGAAAACCATGGTGGGAACCTACCCACGATAAGATGATACTCTACAATAGTATGTGTAAATATTATAATGGAGAATGCACATGCATTCAACCACACTACCTAGACCTCACTGCTCAAATAACAATGACCCAAAAGGATACAACCCTCAGGGAAGGTTCACTACCTTACAAAGATATTCAAACTAAAATCCGGTTAAGATGAATTGCAAAGATAGCATATGATAATGCCTGATGACAGTTTTGGTTAAGCACATTTTTCTTCCCTGCAACAATCTCTGCTCAATACACCACTCTCTGATAATGCAAACACAACCACCATAACCAAATTACATGAATATTATACCTATTTATACAAATCATCAACCTTGACTACAAGGTCAGCCAAACCCTCAACACCTAATTACAAAATTACATCACACGATACATAAATTAACCACCGAACCAATACAATGCCATAAAAAATATAGCATGAACCCAAATAAACTCCCTGAATGTGCACCATCACCAAAAATCAATCCAACAAATCTGCAACACATGTTGACACCAAAATAGCTCTACTCTAACTGAATTACCAAATACTGGATCTCTCAATTTACTCACAAATCAAGATCAGTTATTAGGATCATAAGATAATCTATCTCAAACCTTGAATCAGCTACCTTGATCATCACAACAATAATTACATCACCAAAATCAAGATATACACAATTATCTCATTCTGTACCAATTACTGTGTTCCACCTTCCAGACTTATGCCTATGAACAAAATGACTTCCATTAAACCAAATCTATGTACACTGGATGTGATTTGTGAACTGAGTTTCCATCAATGACAACCCCTAAGCATTAATCATGCACCAATCTTCACCAGAATAGTGTCTCTTGCTAACAATCTCCCCCTTTGCAATTGATGGCAACAATGTGAAAAATGAACTGTACACTCAAGACTGCAAAACTCCAAAATTTCAAACTCACCAAGAATATACAAGCTCCCCCTTAGAATTTACACCATTTTTCACTCTGCTCTCTCTGCCTTTGACAATAATTACAAAGATAGGAATCCACCAAAATCGATATACACAGATATGTACAGTTGCTCACAAAAACTTGAAGAAATCTGCAAAAATTATTCTACCACTTGTTGGCAACATCAAGGAAGGAAAACTAAGAGGGGGGGGGTGAATCGATTTTCACCGGATCAAACAATTTAAGCACAATCTCAGATTTGATCAACTGCAACAAGAACAAAGATAAACACAATAACAACAAGATTTTGACGTGGAAAACCCGATTAAGGAAAAAACCACAATGGGAACCTACCCACAATAAGATGATATTCTATAGTAGTATATGTAAATATTACAATGGGGAATGCACATGCATTTAGGCACACTGCCTAGAATTAAAATGACCCAAAAGGATACAACCCTCAAGGAAGGTTCCCTACCTTGCAAATATATTTGGACAACAATCCGGTTAAGATGAGCTACAAAGATAGCATCTGTTAATGCTTGATGATAGATCCAATTAAGCACATTTGTCTACCCTACAACAATCTCTGCTCAATAAACCACATTGAAAGATGAATTCACTTATTCACACATAAACCACTCTCTGATAATGGATAGACAACCACCATATCCAGATTACATGAATATTACACCTACTTATACAAATCATCAACCTTGACTACAAGGTCGACCAAACCCTCAACACCTACTTACAAAATTACATCACACGATACATAAAATAACCACCAAACTAATACAATACCATTAACAACATAGCATGGACCCAAATCAACTCCTTGAACATGCACCATCACTGGAAATCAACACAACAAATCTGCAACACACGTTACACCAAAATAGCTCTTCTCTAATTGAATTATCAGATACTAGATCTTTGAATTTACTGACAAATCAACACTGGTTATCAAGATCACAAGATAATCTATCTTGAACCTTGAATCAACTACCTTGATCACCGCAACATAATTACATCACCAAAATCAAGATATACACAATGATCTCATTCTCTACCAGTTATTGTTTTCCACCTTCCAAACTTATGCCTATGAACAAAATGACTTTTGGTAAACCAAATCTTTGTACACCATATGTGATTTGTGAACTGAGTTGCCATCAATGACAACCCCTAAGAATTAATCATGCACCAATATTCATCGGAACTGTGTCTCTTGCCAACAACATGAACAAGGGAATAATCTCCATAGCCTCATATACTATCAAGGTATCAAAGTGCTACATTTGCTCAATCAAGATACATGTAATAAGAAAAAGGTGACCACCATCTCAAGCATGAACACAATCTCATACTCCACCACTCCAATGCACAAATATATGACGCCATTTAAAGAAAAGTCACACAATCTATCACAACAAAGCATAAGTATTTCCTCAACTGATATCCCAAACACAAACACTCAATTCAAAGGTATTGATATGTATTAGTAGCTACCAATAAATAAACTCCATAGCTAAAATATCACACACATCAAGTGCTAACGCATTCAACTATCCATACCTAAAAGGTATACAAAAAATATTAAACTCACGTCATCGACATATGCAACCCATAAACCACAATCACAAGTTCCATGTGCAAACCTATCAAATAATAAGATACACATATATGAACTCCAACTGCATGGATAATGAAAAACCTAAAATTTATCAAGCCATATCAATTCTATTAATAACTGTATGCAATATTTTAGTGTAATTAGTCAATCAATTTGGAAACTAGAAACTAACATACCAATAAAACTTTTGGATATAAAGAAGTTAACTAACCTTAAACTGATTTAAACAAGCTAATCCTCCAAGATGTGTCTCATTGTTCTCTATCTCATAGGATTCCTCAAGTCAATGGTTTCTCTTAAATTATTGAGAAACTGACTTTTAGAATGACAACTCCAAGAATGAGTGATAATGGATGAAAATTATCTATATGCAAGATGCCCCTAATATCTATATGATATGATAAACTTACTTAGATATGATTAGTTATGCTATGATGAAGATAATGATACGATAAAAGAACTAACAAGCTATGCTAACATGATTCATGATTAAAATGCTACACTAATATGTTTCTAAATGATCAAAATGATGATTATCAAAGAGAGGCAATGCTTGACAAAGTAGACTATAATCTGCATGCATGAAACTTGGATATGAATAATGAGAGAAATGAGGCCTATTTATAGAAGAAATGGGCAATTGGATGGTTAAGATTGAGTAATCTTAACAAGGGCTATGATTAAAGGATACTCAATCCATGCTTACAATTTTCACCAATGGAATGGTGACAATTGTCAACATGAGATGGCTTGAGAGGAGAGAGAAGATGCATTAAATGCTTGAGAGGACATGGTGGTCACCCTAGGGGGTAAGGTTAGGGTTGAGTTATTGGATAATCCTTTTGTCCAAAGGATAAACTCTTGTGCAAGGGTTAATGGATAACCATGGTCAAAGCAATGAATACTTGAAGAGACCTCATGGGTTAAAGAAGGATTAAGTTAGAGAGAAAGTCTCTAACCAAGGGTCAAGTTTGAGTTAACCATTAATGGTTATTGAAGACTTTTGTGGTTAACTTGTCGAAGACATAAAGCCTTTAATGGTTTATGAATACTTTAAGGGTTTTTGAGAAGCAACCCTTTTCTTAAGGATTGTGCAAATTATTAAGGGGGGGATTAGGATTAATTAGGATGGTTTAGAAGAATCTAGAAGGGGGATTAGATAGGAAAGTGGATTTTTTAGGAGGATGCAAGTGGAAGGATATTTTTTGGATTTAATTTTGAAATAAAACGATTTATTTCAAAATGTGGTTACAACTTGTATTGGAAGGATTTTTAAATAAATTTGATTTATTTAAATAGGATAAATAATTTAATTAAATGCAAATTTAATTAAAATAGGAAATGGGGATTTAATTAAATAAAAATGATTTATTTAATTAAAGGTTAGAATGTGATCAATCAAATAAACTAAATAATTTATTTAATCAATAGAAGAATGTGGGGGGAATTAATTAAATATTAATTTAATTAATAGAGGAATTGATTTAATGGATTAAATAAATATTAAATATTTATTGAATCAGATGGTCAGATTTATACATCTTTAGTACCATCACATAGAAGGTGTAAACACTATCTTGTAGTACCAAGGAACATCCACAATGATAGGCAAAACCTATAAACTAATAACTTTCAAGTACAACTTTCACCACAAGTCTCTATAGCTCTCCCAAGTTCTTCAAACTTGACAATGAAAAGAGATAAAAGGACCTCAATGTTATCACCCAAAGTACAAGCGACAACAGATGACCACAAACTAGTGATCATCATAGCTTCAACCAAACCTCAAAACTAATGGCACGTAAATCCAAACATCTGGGAAGATGAGCAAGAACAAATAGAGAAACTACAAATAATAGGCATGTAGCATTTCCTTCTACATACACCTCAAAATGTAATTTGTGTGAAGTATGATATCCTCCATAACACCCCAAGAGAAAAGCCATAGAAACACCCAATCCGTTCAAATTTATAGATCAAACACAAAATATGTATCATGTAACCAACATGGATGTAAGCCTATCAAACCGAGAAGATCAAACTCAAAGTAAGTGTGGTGCAAGATAACCTCATCAAAAAGCTATTCATGACCCCAAGGATGAAGACTAGGACCATTAGGATGTGTTAGAGTGTCTTGTGTTTCATGTATGCAAATAAACCCCACCATGTAAGCCCATGTCACCAATTAGGGAATTTGAGAAGCCAATTGGGACAATGTGGTAAAAAGGGGTAATAGATTGTTTAGATTCATGTTTAATATGTTTTAGACATGTTTTATGTGTGTTTGGTTGGTCCATGTGTGTGGATCCCAACCTTAGGAAGTATGACAACTTTGTGAGCAAAAATGCAAAAATGCAACTTTTTGTAATTTGGTTGGGGGAAGCCTTTCAACAGCTCTAACCTATTCCAAATTCAATGGGAAACCATTGGAGAATTTTATAAGCCTTTTGGGATCAATTACCAAGGTTGCTGGTGTTGAAGTTGGAGTTTGAGAATCAATGATACACAAAATACTACAATTTTCCCAAAAACCCTGAGTTTGCAGGTGTTGTACGTGGCTGTATGGATTGATTGGAACCCCACCATCCATGGAGTAGATAGGTAGATTAATTATTTTTATTTTTGTGGTGGTATGAGCTATTAAATATTTGGGAGTAGAGAGAACCCTTCATTTTACTGACTGTGACCCAGAAAGTGAGGGTTTGGAGAGGGTTTTGAACCAAAATGGCTTTATCTTGCACTCCAGTCCATTAGAAGAATCTTCCTTTGGAGGGATGTAGGATAAGAATTTTTTATTTTATTTTATTTATGTTTTGTTGTAGGGGAGACCTTGTTGTGTGGAGAAAAGAATAGATTTAGGTAGGCATCTCTATGTGACTACCTAGGACTAGTTTTAGGACAGTCATCATATTTTGTCTGAGCGATGGATTCTAGGCATGAAAATCTAGAATTAGAAGTTTATCACTACCCCCCACATCAATATTAAGTTTATTTTTCATTTGGTCTACCAATAAAGGTAGTTTCTTTGGAAAATAGGGCTAATTGCCCCTATTAGGTCTCTTAGCCTCTAAAGGGAGAAGATCTTATATTTGCAGATCTAATCAAACCATTTTGGGGATCAGTATAAATTCCAAAAGGGTGTCTGAAATGATGATTTTTTTGTATGGGTGTGTGGAATATTTTTTAGTTAAAGCCAAAACACCGGTATAAAAGGGCTACTAGTCGAAGGGGTAGGTTTACAAAGGAGGTATAAGGATTTGATACCCTAGATAAAAACCAATGCTTGAAAGAGGTCTTAGATGTTATGTGTGGACCAAATACAAAATCCCAAGGAGTAGGGTTCACTGGTAGGGTACTTTTGAAGAGTTGAAGCCTCTTACTCATCTTGAGGAGGCCCTTGACTAGTGAGTGTGTGAGTAGTTTCATTCAAGGTGTAGAGTCCTTCCTTGCAGGACCCTTGTGAGTAGTTGAAGGGTCATTATCCTAACCTTATTTTGTATTGTCATTAGGATTTTGGGTAGGCCTATGCATCAAAATATTTTCCAAAGAAGGAAACCAACCCAATAAACCATCACCTAAGATCCTCATAATGATATAATAAAATCAGCTCATATGCACAAGGAGATAACCATGTTATCCATCCCTCAAAATGAATCCTCCAAAACTAACCATCCATACATAGTTAAAAATCCATATCTATGAAAGATAAAACATAAATCTTAAAGTACCTAAAAGAAACAATGTGCAGTACCTCTCAAGTGTTAAACTAATAAGTATACAAAGAGGTGGGAATGTGAATTCTCCTCCAAGATATCCAAGTCATTATGAATCATCCAAGAAAAATATCCTCATAGGTCCATGTTTAACTCATGTGCAGCCAAGGTGTAGGATCATATGACTTCATATTGAAATCCCATCGAGAGTAATCATCTCAACACATGTCTCTGATCACAAGAGAACTCCAATTTTCACCTATATCTCCAAGTAGCTATGACCACTTGTAACCAATAAATCCATGTCAAAATCCATATGCAACATATCATCATCATGAAGTAATAAAGTAAATAATCATGCATTCAATACAAAGAGATCTTCCAAGATCAATGTAACATATACAACCTAGGAATCAAGAACATAAACATGACATCATAATCTCACATCTCCATAAATGAATATTATATGCTCCAATCAAAACATCAAATACTTGTATAATTCCAAATCTCTAACACATGATGAAGATTACACCATGACATAATACAAATCATCCTCTAAACAAAAGAACAATTGTAAAAGTCAACAAATCATGACACCTCAACCAAAGACCAAAATTCCTCCATGGCATTACCAAGATGTAAACATCTACAATCAACATCACAATAGTAATCTCCAAATAGTGAGCCATCAAATGTGAAAGGACCATTCTACATCAACGGGATCTAAGAGAACCTCCAAATATATGCAAATACTAAAGAAGGTCATCCACCAAAAATAGTGAATCCACACACTCCCAATAAACCGTGATACTGATTCACACATGGCATTAGGATAACCATCTCCTAAATTAAGATAATATAGGTCCACACACACTAAGTGAAGCCAAGATCTCCAAATCAAGAAAATAAAACCACCAACAAACCATAAAGAATCCATCCTACACTTCCAATCCATCACTATAAAAATCTCCCACTAAATTGTGTAGCCAAGACATCATGAAAAAGTGATAAGCCATCATGCTGCAAGTCCCAAAATTGACTAAACATCCATCATCCCATCTAAATATACACATATCGATGCCCACATGACTATAAACAAGGTCAACAAATTAAATTTGTATAATTGAAAAGACCTATGGATAAAAACATTCCACAACTTTGTCATCCCACTGTAAGGTAATGGGTAGCCAATCCACAACATGCATAACTCAAAGAAGCAAAACTATTGAAGAATGCAAATCCAACATCACATTAGTAACTTGAAAAATGAGATATCAAAGAAGGTAATCATTTATACTACATTACTCATGTTAGGACTGTTAAAAGTTCATTAAGTTTTGTCAAAACGATGCTCTATGTCTCCCTTATAGGGTTAGGATTTTTCCAAATTTTTCCAAAGTCTTGAAGGAAATGCATTTTCCCTAAGTGTAGCCCATTCCTTCTTCTAATTTTGTGTTTATTGGCTGAACCAATTGGTAGGGCCCTTAGTCACAACATCGAGCCTCTAATGTCATTCGGTGACCGACCCCTTGTGTTACAAATCAAATATGTCTACTGGATAAAAATTGTTCTAATGTTGCCTAAGATCTGTCTTAATTTTAAAATATCCTAGGAAATAATTCCTCATGGCTCCCAAACCTTAAAATCTTACCTTAAGTGACCACATGCACTATTATTTCACTAAAATAATAATCTTCCCCTCACCCCCATGTAGCCTTTTTGAAGACCCAAAAGATGTCACAAGGTGAAGGGGAAGTGTAGTACCCCTCCTCGATCAAACTCTTTTTGGACTTATGTTTGACTTCAATTGACTATTCAAGGGATACATTATTGTATATTGATTAAGACTCTATGCGACGCTATGTCATTCTTTAACTTGATATGTAGTGTATGCTTTCATGCAATATTTCATTACTTATATTAAATGAGATTTTTATGGATTACTGACATGGACTGACACATTTACTTCATATGTATGATGTGCTATTTATATGTTTCATGTTTGCACGTGTATAGGATGCGAGGGGATGATTTTCCTTCACTCACTCCGGTGATATAGGGAACATCATGATTCTCCTTCATCGATGTGCATGCCATGTCTGTTATATACTTGTCTATATGCATGTGTGATTCATTGGTGCAGGACATTGCAGGTACAAGTACTGGGTAAGTATGGCATATCGAATCCACCTAGTTTTATAGGTTTGAGCGTACCTTATTTTTCCAATGGGAGTGGACGAGATAGTTGTGGGACCCTAACTTGACCCACAGTTACACTCATGTGAGTGTTGTCAGTCGATCATCTTTTTGGTTTGACTGGTATGCAAGTTGTAGTGCTTTGTCAGTCATCGTTTGATCATTCCTCATTTTGCTTGCTTCCGATTATTTGAATAGTTATTTAATTGAGTGAATGATGCTATTTTTGTGTTGGCGTAATTAGTTAATTATTATACTCTTGAGATTATTGATTTAATTAAATAAAGGAGTTGCTAGAATTAAATCGTTAAATTGGTTTATTTTATTGTGTTAAAGTTGTATTATTATATTGAAAGAGAAATTAGTAAATGCCTTGCCATTTAAATTTTAAATACTTGTGTTGAAAGAAAGTATCATGGAAATAGAAATGAAATAAATAATGTCATTTCCCTTTTTACCTTTTTAATTAGCTTTTGTATTTTGGAATGTTGGAAAAGAATTGTTTATGGAAAAAGGTAAAATCTGATTTCCTTCTCTTTTTAAATAGTTTTATTCTAATTGGCTGGGAAAAACTTTTCAACCTAAAAGTTTAGGTTGAAATTATATTTTTCCCATATATTCCTGGAAATTCATGGGAAGAAGGGAGGCAGATTTTTGAATGCAAAATTTGGAAAACTCATTTGGGAGGAGGAACTTGGATTTGGATTTGGCTGGCAAGATTGGAACTCTTCCATAAATTGCTTCTTGGATTGCCTTGAAGGTGAGATAGTCTTCTTCATGTTTTTGCAATTAAATTTTGAATGTTTGAGTTTTCTTCCTGTGTGTTTGAAAAATTGGAAAATCTCTTTGAAGATTCTCGTTGAATGTTGGATTGAAAGAAAGAGTAGTTGTTATAGAGTATTTTGTTGAATTCAAATCAAATGTGTGCATATTGGAAATAAATGGTTCAATTTTCTATTTGCTGTTTGTTATTTGTTCTTGCAAAATCTAGTCCTTGGTTTATTTCCTCTATTTGGTATAGAAAGAAATAGATTTAGTTTTCTGTGTGTTTACTAGTTTCTATTTTCCCAAGATTTCGGGTTTATGTTGGCAAAATTGTTAAAATTGCCTCTTGCATGATGCAAGGATTCTTCCTGTGCGAGAAGTAAAGAAATTTATCAAATCCTTCTTGTCTCTCTTAAATTCTTCTGATTTTCCCCAAGATTTTCATATATTTGGGCCTTTGTGTTTTATTAATTTGCAAATTCTCTTATAAAAGAATTATCACTACAAAATTTAATTTCTGGGCACTGGGTTTTTTACCAGTGAATGAGAGTAGGGAATGTTTGTTTGTTTTTAAATTACATTAAAAATAAAAATAAAAAAATTAAATAATTTAAACCTAGCCCACGTGGAGGGATAATCCCACCACATGGGATGGTAATGGCTTGCTACCGTAGGTAGCAGCACTACCGGTCGGTAGGACTGCTACCTGTAGGTAGCAGCACTACCGGTCGGTAGGACTGCTACCTGTAGGTAGCAGCACTACCAGCAGTAGTTCTTGCTACTGGTCAGTAGCAACACTACCGACAACAACACCACCCGCGGGTAGGGCCTTCCCCACCGCGTGTTCTTTTTCCTTTGCGGTGCATGTTTAAACGTGATCGCTATTTCATGGAATATGAATAAATTTATATATTGGTTTTTAATGTAAATTTTTTATGTTAGATTAAAGTTGTAATTTATTAGTTTATTGTTAATATTATATATATATATATATATATCTATATATATATATATATATATATATATATATATATATATATATATATATATATATATATATATATATATATATATATATATATATATATATGGATTTAATTTTATTTTGCTTGTAAAGCAAGGCTTGGGTTGTTAAATCAAATTGATAAATTTAGATTTAATGTGGAAATATATAATACATTTTAATTTAATTCATATTTTTTTGATTTGGTTAAATAGTTAATATGGATTTTATTACTTTGTTGGAATTTTGAATTGGAAATTATATAGAATTGAACGACGTTTTGAATAACGCATTGAATGAAGGTTGTTTATATTTAATTTTCAATTAATGAATTTGCAAATGTTATGATGCTGATTTTCTCAAAGATTGTCTGAGTACGGACTTAGTGATATTAGCTTTCCTTGCAAAGAGTATTATTTGTGGTTATTTCTCGTCTTTGATTCAGTCGTCCTGTTGTGGCATATTTGGTATCTTTTGACCAAGTGATGTATGATGACCTCGTTGTCTTAACCATGTAGTGTTGTTCCTTATGGTTAACCAAGAGTTAGTATGTCTTTGTTTTGGCAACTTATTATTGGATAGTGGTGTTATGGTTGTCTGCTTGCCATAGGGTCCTCGTAGAGTGACCATGTTTGTTTAGTGTCCTATGAGAGAGTGTTTTTCGAGTGGGGGCCATGCCCAAAGTGTATGGAAGGATAACCCCTTGATAGTTAGATAATAAGTGATAACCTAATAATTGATTAGGGGGTGGGTAGTTTATAACATTATATAAGATATTGTACCCCATGCATATAGGCTCAAGATGTAGTGGGAAGGTTTGGAATGTCAAACTAACCACCTTGTCTTCATGAAGGGTTGGTAGGGTCCGCATGAGACTTAGATGGAAATGGAGGTTCAGGAAAGGTTACTAGGATAACCCAGGATGGGTGCTGGGACCTATTGAGGCCTACCTAGGGTAACCATCATAAGCTATGCGATGACACTCTCTCTTTAGGGTCACTAGCGTATTGTGATATCGATTTTGTTAGGACCCAGAGGCAAATGAGAGGGGGGTGAATCAGTTGTCTATTAATTTCAAATCAAATATAACTTAATCAAACTTGATGCATAATACTGGTAAACCAAACTTAATGCTGGTTGACAGTTTAACAGTTAATAACAATACCAGTGAAACTTAATGCATGAAACAGAAAGAGAAATAACATCCACAACACATAACATAGATATTTGTACGTGGAAACCCTGTAAGGGGAAAAACCACAGTGGGAAACCTTACCCACAATCAAATGATACTACTGCAGATAGTATGTTTGTACAAATGGGATCTGCACATGCAGAAAGGCCAACTGCCTAGAGCTCACTGCTCAATCACAAAATGAGAGTCACACTGACTACAATAGGATAGTTAAATCCTAGATAATGTACTGCTCAAAATAACATCTTCCTATGCTAGATTAAGTACCGGCTAAGCTCTGATTATCTCCTTCAAACCTTCCTTGAATCTTCAAATGGTGTTTGCATGAGTAACTCTGCTTATATTTGCATATACCAAATATCACAACCTTATAATACCTTATGTCATCCCTATCTTAATCTCACAAATGAGATCTTACATATATACCAAAACCTAAGACCAAATGTGTAGGTCAGCTCACTAACAATATTACAATAAAATCAATTACAAATGAATATGTGATGCATCATGTCGGCTCAATGCATTTTCAATAATAACCAATCAATAAATCATCTCCATAACATGTCGTGTTGATCTGGAATAGATAACGCATGTCGGTCCATAACCTAGACCAATTTGTCGGTAATAATAAATATGCCAACTCGATTAAATCACCAAAACCAAGTGTCCAAACCATGTCTTCGACATAACCAAGCAACCTCCAGATGATAACAGATCATCCTCAGTGCCGGTGAACAATAGAACCTACCAGTGAACCAAATACCGATGACTGTACATAAGTCACTGAACTTGCCGGTCAACATAATGTGCTGGTACAACATAACCAAAGATCTCCATAAAGATAAGTGCTGATAAGTGTTGACATCAATGAAAAAACCAATGCAACACATCCATAATACCAACAAATTCACTTGAGTACTGTGATGTTGAGTCACCTGGAATATTGTGTAGTCATATTGTACTGTCATAGAGTCGTATTGTTTTGTCACCCATGCCATGCATTTTCTTGCTTGAGGGTCCTCTATTATCTCATTGCACAGTGGGGTGATTCCAGTTTGGGATCACATGGTCGGGTGGTAGTGCCACTTCCCATCGGGTGTTCTTGTTCGTACCTTCATGTGAGGATTGGCTTCGTAGGTGTTTATGTGGTTTGTGACTCATGCTCTATCTCATGTTGGAGATTATTGTTCTTTCGAGACCTATGTGGTCAATTGTATCAATGAATTTATGTAACCTTGTAATCTGGTAAAGTTGTTAACTTTAGATGTTTTATCATGAGCCATGTATTTTATGATCAATGTAATCCTAAGATTTAGATGTTCTTTTTTAGCTTTCTATATGACTTGTGTAAAAGCTTTATGGAAGAGAAAATTATATTGTATCCTTTCAATCTTTCAATGGTGTAATTTGTTATTGCATATGGTTTATTATGTTCATTGAATAATGATGGATTATTGGATTAATCGTAATTATGGAATTTAACCTTTAGTTTAATTCTTTGTTGGTAACCCTTTATGAATTTTGGTGTTAGTCTTCCGCTTGTGTTATTATTGTGCAGTGTAGTAATTAATGCACTTAATGTGATTTATACTTTAATTTTTTATTTTATTTTACCCTTAGTTGTTGGTTTTCCTTTGGGGTTCCTAGCAGGGAATTACATATGGTATCAGAGCCTATGTTTCAACACTAGGTTTGTATTGAGCCCATTCAACTAGACCTTTCGATTAGGTCTTAGTGGTTGTGATTTCCTTGTTTTTATCCTTGTCGTAGATCTGAAGCTTTTTCTCTTGTGCAGTGTTAGGTCATGGCTAGGAGAGCCAAGGGTAGTGGCCGTGTTGGTGGCCACAATAGAGGCAGAGGTGAGGGACGGGGTCAAGGTTCTGACCACCATAGTCCTTTGCCACCACCCACTCATGCAAGTGTGAATCAGGATCAGTCTGTTCATCAGGATGAACAACATTCATGAGAGTAGGTTCCCGAAAGTGAAGAGTTGTGATAAATGTTTTAGGAGGTTCTAGCTAAACTAGGCCCCAAACCTGAGGCTGATCAACCCATCCATGCTCAGGTTGAGGAGTCACATCAGTAGATTCTAGAGGAGAGAGAGAGAGAGAGATCTCCTAGAAGGAGAGAGGTCCCAATAGACCAGGACTCAGCTACTTTGGGACACATGAGGGACTTGATGAGTTCCCATCCTCCTTTCTTTGATGGTAAAGGTACTGGTCTCAAGGTAGAGACCTGGCTTATCAGTTTAGATTGGTGTTTCACCATGTATCCATATGGTAGCAACACCAAGGTAAGATGCGCTATCATGCATCTCGAGAGATTTGCATCTATATGGTGGCGGTTAGAGGAGGAGAGTATCGGTGTGAGCATTAACATCGTATCATGGGAGATCTTTTTGGAGAGATTCAGGGCACGATTTCTCTCACCCTAGTGGAGACAATCTCGAGAAGATGAATTCTATGATTTGCGCCAGTTTGGTTTGTCAGTAGATTAGTTTGAGTACAAGTTCTATGAGCTCAAACAATATGCTGGTATTGGCAACGATGAGGCGATGCTTGTTCAACACTTTTGAGGGGTCTAAACGATTGCATCAGTGGAGGAATGAGAGTGTTTGAGCCTGCTTCAGTAGAGGTAGCCATGGAAAAAGCTAGGCTAGTGGAGCAGAATCTTGGCCATATGCATGGTGGTCAGTCTAGAGTGTAGATCGAGAGTGTACCTTTCAGTGGGGCTAGAGTTCAAGGGAATCAATCCCAGTCTACTGCACCTTTTAGGGGTCCTCAAACATAGTATTAGGGCAATAGCAACCGCTGAGACTAAAATAGTATTAGGGCCAATAGGGTGGCAACTCTCAACATAGAAAGAGAAGGAACTGGTAGAGGAGCAGGCATAGTTTCCTAGGGTAGACCTCTTAGGGTGCATCTCAGGCCCCTTGTAGGGGAAGCTTTTAGTTGTCCAGTGGGCCGTCTGGGAGTAGAGGACCTGGTAGGGGAGCTTGCTTCTCCTATGGAAAGTTTGGTCACATAGTCGCTCGGTTCCCTTAGCATTCTCACCAGATGGATAGCCAGAGGCTGGCAACATTAGAGCCAATAGTGGGGGATGCAGGTAGATCCCATAGAGTTTTTGCAGTGGTTGATGACCACCAGGCTGAGCATCAAGGTACAATGATTGAGGCTACAGGTGTGTTGTGTGGTATTCCTATCTCTATACTTTTTGACTCCGGTGCTTCAGATTCTTTCATTTCTTCATCCATTGTGGAGCGGTGTGGGCTCGTGTTTGCTAAGCAGGCGGATATGTGGCAAGTAGAGTTGTCTACTGGTGTGCGTGTGTCGGTAGATGCCTTCGTTCCTAGTTGTGAGTTGGACCTAGGACCCTTTGTTACTTCAGTTGACCTTCGAGTCATTCCTTTGGGGTCCTATGGAGTTGTGTTGGGGATGGATTGGCTATCATCTCACAATGCTTGTGTAGAGTGTCGTCTAAAGACAGTAGAGTGTTTAGATGACCATGGCAGGAAAGTGGAGATCATTGGAGTTCAGAGATCGATATCCTTACGTATGATTTCCACGATGCAACTTAAGAGGTGTATGCATCAAGGGTGTTAGCTTTTTGTAGTTTCTCTTGAGGATGTGGATGAGGATGAGTGTCGATAAATTTCTCTTGATGGTCACCCTATTCTTCAAGAGTATGCTGATGTGTTTCCTTTGGATATTCCTGGTATGCCTTTGAAGTGAGACATATATTTTTGCATTGTTTTGGTTCTTGGTGCAGAACCTATTTCAAGAGAACCATATCAGATGACTACTCAAAAGTTGAGTGAGTTGAAGTTGTAGATGGAGGAATTGTTGGCCAAGAGGTTCATTCATCCTAGTGTTTCCCCTTGGGGTGCTCCTGTTATCTTTGTTAAGAAGAAGGATGGTTCTCTTCAGTTATGTATTGATTACTGACAGCTGAATAAGGTAACCATCACGAATCGATATCCATTGCCTTGTATAGATGATCTTTTTGATTAGGTAAAGGGAGCCAAGGTCTTCTCTAAGATTGATCTAAAATCTGGGTATCATCAATTGTGCATTCATGATGCAGACATTTATAGAACAACATTTCATACTTGTTATATTCACTATGAGTTCACAGTGGTGCCATTTGGGTTGATGAACGTGCCTTCAGTTTTCATGAGCCTTATGAATGGGGTTTTTCACACCTACCTTGATCATTTTGTCCTTGTGTTCTTGGTGACATATTTATTCTAGATCTATCAAAGAGCATGAGGGCTACTTGTGATAGGTATTGCAGTGCTTGAGGGAGAATCAACTTTATGCCAACTTGGTGAAGTGTGATTTCTTCCAGTCAGAGGTGAACATCTTGGTCATATAGATTTGGGAGAAGGTGTATCTATGGATCCTTCTAAGATCTAAGCCATTGTAGATTGGCCAGCACCGACCAATGTTTTAGAGGTTCGAAGTTTTATGGGTTTGGCTGGATATTACCATCGCTTTGTTTAGAGTTTTTCTCGGATAGGTCACCGGATCACTTCTCTTCAGAGGAAAGGGAAGAAGTTTGTTTGGTTAGAGCAGTGTGATTTATCTTTTCGTACCTTGAAGGAACTCCTTGTTAGTGCTCTGATTTTGGCTTTTCCTGATCCATCCAAAGATTTTATGGTATGCATAGATGCCTCTCTAGAAGGTATAGGTGCAGTGCTTATGCATGATGGATGTGTGGTTATCTATTAGTCTTGCAAACTCAAGGACCACAAGTTGAACTATCCAATTCATGACTTGGATTTGGTAGCTGTAGTGCATGCATTGGTTAGATGGCGACATTTTCTGTTGGGGCGTCGGTTTGAGCTGCATAGTGATCACCGTAGTTTGCAATATATTTTCACGTAGCCTAACTTGAATGCTCGACAACAAAGATGGATGGAATTCCTCTACAAGTATGAATTTGAGGTTTGATATATTTAGGGGAAAGAGAATGTAGTGGTAGATGCTTTGAGTCGTAGGCGGCATGAGGTTGCAACATTGTCCCTTGGAGTGGACTTGAGAGAGAATTCTTGGAATTCTTCCTCAGGATGCCTAGTACCAGGATGTTAGAGATGTGTCAGAGTCCAGAAGACCATTAGAGGGTAGACATTCTGGATATAATCTTGAGGCAAATGGTCTTGTTCGACATCTTGGATGGATCTATGTACCTCCTTTAGAGGGTCTTCACATTTTGATCATGACCGAGGCCCATCGTGCACCTTATTCAGTGCACCTTGGTGTCAAGAAGATGCACGCAGATCTTAGACAAAAATATCATTGGGTTGGTATGAAACATGACATTGCTGATTTTATGTCGAAGTGTTTAGAATGTCAGTAGGTGAAGGCGAAGCATCGGCACCCTGCAGGGCTTTTACAACCTAATTTGGTACTAGATTGGAAATGGGATATCATTTCCATGGATTTCATAGTGGGGTTGCATGTTTCTTCGCGTCATCATGATGCCATCATGGTCATTGTTGATAGATTGACCAAAGTTTCTCATTTTGTTTCTATTTGATCTTCTTATACATCAGCAGTGGTGGCACAAGTCTTCTTGGAAGATGTGGTGAGGTTGCATGGGATTCCAAGGTGGATCATTTCTGATAGAGACCCTGTCTTTACTTCAGTATTGTGGACCTCACTTTAGCATGCTTTGGGGACCCAGTTGAACTTCAGTTCATCTTATCACCTAGAGACCGATGGTCAGACTGAGCGTGTGAATCAGGTCTTGGAGGACATGCTTTGCATGTATGTTATGGACTAGCAGTCACGTTGCAAGGAATATCTTTGCCTTGTAGAGTTTGCTTATAACAATGGATATCACAACTCTATAGGCATGTCTCCCTTCCAGGCATTGTATGGTCATCCTTTCCATACTTCTTTGAGTTGGGATCAATTAGAGGATAGGGTGAGTTTAGGATTGGATATGCTTCGAGAGATGGAGCAACAGGTTGAGCAGATTCATGGGCATTTGGTTGTTGCTCAGGATAGACAGAAGAAGTATGCCGATGCTCATAGAGTGGATAATTAGTTTTCAATTGGCGATTGTGTGTTCTTGAGAGTGCATCAACGAAAGAGTTTGATTTGTTATGGAAAGGTTCTTAGTTGGCACCTCATTTTGTTGGCCCTTTTGAGATCCATGAGAGGATAGGACATGTTGCCTACCATCTTGCCTTGCCACCGAGTCTATCCCACAACCATAATGTTTTTCATGTTTCATTTCTTCGACCTTACCATCCTAATGTGACTCATGTTCTTGATTGGAATGCTTTGCAGGTTGAGGATGAGCAACTTTCCATGGAGCCCATGCGCATTCTTCAGCATCGGGATTTGATCCTCAGGGTTTGTACCATCGACCAGGTAAGGGTCCTATGGGACCCAAATGATGAGACCTCAATGACATGCGAGGATGGAGCGAAGATGAGAGAGCTTTATTCTTATCTATTTTAGGCTTCTAGGAGTAAGCCTAGTTTTGGAGGGGAGGATGTAGTACCCCTCCTCAATCAAACTCTTTTTGGACTTATGTTTGACTTTAGTTGACTGTTCAAGGGATACATTATTGTATATTGATTCAGACTCTATGCGATGTTATGTCATGCTTTAACTTGATATGTAGTGTATGCTTTCATGCATTATTTCATTACATGTTAAATGAGATTTTTATGGATTACTGACATGGACTGACATATTTACATCATATGTGCGATGTGCTATTTATATGTTTCATGTTTGCAAGTGTATGGGATGTGAGGAGATGATTTTCCTTCACTCACTCCAGTGAGACAGTCAACATCATGATTCTCCTTCATCAGCGTGCATGTTGTGTCTGTTATATACTTGTCTATATGCATGTGTGGTTCGTTGGTGCAGGACATTGCAGGTACAAGTATCGGGTAGGTACGGGGTATCGACTCCACCTAGTTTCACAGGTTTGAGTGTGCCTTATTTATCCGATGGGAGTGGAGGAGATAGTTTTGGGACCCTAACTTGACCGGCAGTTACACTCATGTGAGTGTTGTTAGTCGGTCATCTCTTCTGTTTGACTGGTATGCGAGTCATAGTGCTTTGGTTTTGGTCGTTTGCGAGTTGTCGTTTGACCATTCCTCGTTTTGCATGCTTCCAATTATTTGAATAGTTATTTAATTGATTTAATGATGCTATTTTCGTGTTGGCATAATTAGTTAATTATTATGCTTTTGAGATTATTGATTTAATTAAATAAAGGAGTTGCTAGAATTAAATGGTTAAATTGGCTT
Source organism: Cryptomeria japonica (assembly GCF_030272615.1). NCBI lineage: Eukaryota > Viridiplantae > Streptophyta > Pinopsida > Cupressales > Cupressaceae > Cryptomeria > Cryptomeria japonica. The sequence continues at coordinate 230,270,559 of NC_081414.1, read as the reverse complement.
ATTTTATTGTGTTAAAGTTGTATTATTATATTGTAAGAGAAATTAGTAAATGCCTTGCCATTTAAATTTTAAATACTTGTGTTGAAAGAAATTATCATGGAAATAGAAATGAAATAAATAAATAAAGGCATTTCCCTTTTTACCTTTTTAATTAGCTTTTGTATTTTTGAACGTTGGAAAAGAATTGTTTATGGAAAAAGGTAAAATCTGATTTCCTTTACTTTTTAAATAGTTTTATTCTGATTGGGTGGGAAAAACTTTTTAACCTAAAAGTTTAGGTTGAAATTATATTTTTTCCATATATTCCTGGAAGTTCACAGGAAAAGGGGTAGATTTTTGAATGCAAAATTTGGAAAACTCATTTGGGAGGAGGAACTTGATTTGGATTTGGCTGGAAAGATTGGAACTCTTCCATAAGTTGCTTCTTGGATTGCCTTGAAGGTGAGGTAGTCTTCTTCATGTTTTTGCAATTAAATTTTGAATGTTTGAGTTTTCTTCCTGTGTTTGAAAAATTGGAAAATCTCTTTGAAGATTCTTGTTGAATGTTGGATTGAAAGAAAGAGTAGTTGTTATTGCGTATTTTGTTGAATTCAAATAAAATGTGTGCATATTGGAAAGAAATGGTTCAATTTTCTATTTGTTGTTTGTTATTTGTTCTTGCAAAATCTAGTCCTTGGTTTATTTCCTCTATTTGGTATAGAAAGAAATAGATTTAGTTTTTTGTGTGTTTACTAGTTTCTATTTGCCCAAGATTTGGGGTTTATGTTGGCAAAATTGTTAAAATTGCCTCTTGCATGATGCAAGGATTCTTCCTGTGCGAGAAGTGAAGAAATTTATCAAATCCTTCTTGTCTCTCTTAAATTCTTTTGATTTTCCCCAAGAATTTCATATATTTGGGTCTTTGTGTGTTTATTAATTTGCAAAATTCCCTTATAAATGAATCATCATTGCAAAATTTAATTTCTGGGCACTGGGTTTCTTACCAGTGAATGAGAGCAGGGAATGTTGGTTTGTTTTTAAATTAAATTAAAAAAATAAAATTTAAACCTAGCCCACATGGCGGGCTTATCCCACCACATGGGATGGTAATGGCTTGCTACCCCGGGTAGCAGCACTATCAGTTGGTAGGACTGCTACTGGTCAGTAGTAGCACTACCGATAGGTAGTCACTGTGGCCTACCAACAACATCACTACCCGCGGGTAGGGCCTGGCCCACCATGTGTTCTTTTTCCTTCGCGGTGCATGTTTAAACATGATCGCTATTTCATGGAATATGAATAAATATGGATTTTATTTTATTTTGCTTGTAAAGCATGGCTTGGGTTGTTAAATCAAATTGATAAATTTAGATTTAATGTGGAAATATATAAAAAGTTTTAATTTAATTCGTACTTTTTTAATTTTATTAAATAGTTAATATGGATTTTATTACTTTGTTGAAATTTTGATTTGGAAATTATATAGAATTGAATGACGTTTTGAATAATGCATTGAATGAAGGTTATTTTTATTTAATTTTCAATCAATGAATTTCCTAGTGTTATGATGCTGATTTTCTCAAAGATTGTCTGAGTGCAAACTTAGTGATATTAGATTTCCTTGCAAAGAGTATTATTTGTGGTTATTTCTCATCTTTGATTCAGTCATCTTGTTGTGGCGTATTTGGTATCTTTTGACCAAGTGATGTATGATGACCTCATTGTGTTAACCATGTAGTGTTGTTTCTTATGGTTAACCAAGAGTTAGTATGTCTTTGTTTTGGCCACTTGTTTTTGGATAGTGGTGTTATGGCTGTCTGCTCGCCATAGTATCCTCGTAGAGTGATCATGTTTGTTTAGTGTCCTATGAGAGAGTGGCTTTTGAGTGGGGGCCGTGCCTAAAGTGGATGGCAGGATAACTCCTCGATAGTTAGATAATAAGTGATAACCTAATAATTGATTAAGGGGTGAGTAGTTTATAACATTATATAAGATATTGTACCTCATACATGGTTGAGTGCTCATATAGGCTCAAGATGTAGTGGGAAGGCCTGGAATGGAAAATCAACTACCTTTTGTTCACGAAGGGTTGGTAGGGTCTGCATGAGACTTAGATGAAAATGGAGGTTCGGGAAAGGTTACTAAGATAACCCAGGATGGGGGTCAGGACCTATGGAGGCTTACCTAGGGTAACCATAATAAGCTATACGATGACACTCTCTCTTTAGGGTCACTAGTGTATTGTGATGTCGAGTCACTTGAGTATTGTGATGAGTCACCTGGAATATTGTGGAGTCAAATTGTAATGTCATGGAGTCGTATTGTTCAGTCGACCATGTCATGCTTTT